>NC_047028.1:3730522-4082373 GCF_902652985.1 Pecten maximus | reverse complement strand
TAATATTGAACTTACTTAATTGTGACCTCATAATAATTCGCTGACAAAAAGTTTAGCCACCTACAATGCTTAAAAGCCATAGGACATCAAAAATTTCAACATAATTGACTAATATTCATTAACAACTACACTTAAAGTGGATTAAGTGAACAAGAGGCGCAATAGGCCTGTATCACTCACCTGATTCTAATGGGAATTTAAAATTGATCATGGCTGTTAAGTTGAATACTTCTTCGCTTCAATATGAGAGTAGGCCAAGTGTATTCATTTCAGCAAACTCTGTGTCCCTTCAACCCAGAAAATCCTAGTCCATATCATAAATGCAACTCTTTTGTTTATTTAGACAAGAGGCCCAGATCGTTCACCTGGATATTTCAGTAATTATGGCAAAATACTCTAATTTAAGTTACATTTCAAATATTTTCCTACTTTTGAACTGCCTCTCCCACCAATGGTTCAAACTACAGGTGGATTTAAATCCTGTATTTTTTTTCTTTTCTATTTCATTACCCCTATTAGGCCCCTTTCTCCCACCCTTAGGGTGTCACATTCTTCATTTATACGACATACAACACTGCCAAATAATTCTCCAGACCATTTTCAAACTTGTCCAAGATCTTGTCAATATATATATCTACATACAGAGTTTCATCAAACTTGGTTGATATTTACTGCAGTTATCATGTTTCCAAGGTAATTGTTGACAGACAGACGCCACGGTAGGGCATAAGCTCACCTTGGTCCTTTGGACTAGGTGAGCTAATAAAAAAGACATTTGACACCTATGACCTTGAAAATATGTCAAAGTTGTTCGTTTATACCAAACATAAAAGTTCTTCATCCAAGTATTCCATAAGTTCAATATCCGGTCTGTGGATCTCTTGGTTATTGCAGAGGAGATGTTTAAATGGAAAAGTTGACACCAGCAGGATGGCTGGGCAGATGGAAGGCCAGACGGACATCAGACGCAGCACCATGCCTCAAAGACATATTTCAGTCAAAGTGATATTGCCGCTTGTATCAATACAAAATCTCATCATCATGCTAGCATAGCATAATTCAACACAAAACTAGTCAAACAGCACAATAGTTCTCCACACTTTCAACCATGGCATTCAATAATCACACATACTAATCTACCTGTGTTGATATCTAGGTAACTTTCTAAACTATGCCCGTACTAGTCGCTATCTAGGTCATATCTATTCTAAACTACGCCTGTACTAGTCGCTATCTAGGTCATATCTACCGGGTATTCTAAACTACGAGCGGGTATTCTAAACTACGAGCGTACTAGTCATTATCTAGGTCATATCTACCGGGTATTCTAAACTACGAGCGTACTACTCGCTATCTAGGTCATATCTACCTGGTATTTTAAACTACGAGTGTACTAGTCGCTATCTAGGTCATATCTACCGGGTATTCTAAACTACGAGCGTACTAGTCGCTATCTAGGTCATATCTACCGGGTATTCTAAACTACGAGTGTACTAGTCATTATCTAGGTCATATCTACCGGGTATTCTAAACTACGAGCGTACTAGTCGCTATCTAGGTCATATCTACCGGGTATTCTAAACTACGAGCGTACTAGTCATTATCTAGGTCATATCTACCGGGTATTCTAAACTACGAGCGTACTAGTCGCTATCTAGGTCATATCTACCGGGTATTCTAAACTATGCCTTTACTAGTTGCTATCTAGGTCATATCTACCGGGTATTCTAAACTACGAGCGTACTAGTCGCTATCTAGGTCATATCTACCGGGTATTCTAAACTACGAGCGTACTAGTTGCTATCAAGGTCATATCTACCAGGTATTCTAAACTATACCTGTACTAGTCGCTATCTAGGTCATATCTACCGGGTATTCTGAACTACACCTGTACTAGTCGCTATCTAGGTCATATCTACCGGGTATTCTAAACTACGAGGGTACTAGTCGCTATCTAGGTCATATCTACCGGGTATTCTAAACTACGAGCGTACTAGTTGCTATCTAGGTCATATCTACCGGGTATTCTAAACTACGAGCGTACTAGTTGCTATCTAGGTCATATCTACCGGGTATTCTAAACTACGAGCGTACTAGTCATTATCTAGGTCATATCTACCGGGTATTCTAAACTACGAGCGTACTACTCGCTATCTAGGTCATATCTACCTGGTATTTTAAACTACGAGTGTACTAGTCGCTATCTAGGTCATATCTACCGGGTATTCTAAACTACGAGCGTACTAGTCGCTATCTAGGTCATATCTACCTGGTATTCTAAACTACGAGTGTACTAGTCATTATCTAGGTCATATCTACCGGGTATTCTAAACTACGAGCGTACTAGTCGCTATCTAGGTCATATCTACCGGGTATTCTAAACTATGCCTTTACTAGTCGCTATCTAGGTCATATCTACCGGGTATTCTAAACTACGAGCGTACTAGTCGCTATCTAGGTCATATCTACCGGGTATTCTAAACTACGAGCGTACTAGTCGCTATCTAGGTCATATCTACCGGGTATTCTAAACTACGAGCGTACTAGTCGCTATCTAGGTCATATCTACCGGGTATTCTAAACTACGAGCGTACTAGTCGCTATCAAGGTCATATCTACCGGGTATTCTAAACTATACCTGTACTAGTCGCTATCTAGGTCATATCTACCGTGTATTCTGAACTACACCTGTACTAGTCGCTATCTAGGTCATATCTACCGGGTATTCTAAACTACGAGCGTACTAGTCGCTATCTAGGTCATATCTACCGGGTATTCTAAACTACGAGCGTACTAGTCGCTATCTAGGTCATATCTACCGGGTATTCTAAACTACGAGCGTACTAGTTGCTATCTAGGTCATATCTACCGGGTATTCTAAACTACGAGCGTACTAGTCGCTATCTAGGTCATATCTACCGGGTATTCTAAACTACGAGCGGGTATTCTAAACTACAAGCATACTAGTCGCTATCTAGGTCATATCTATTCTAAATTCTATGTGTACTGGCTGATATGTAGGTCAGATATCCTATCTACCAGAAATCACATTGTACAGGTTTGGAAGATTCCAACATTTCACCTTCGAAAAAGATAATGACACAGTATACGTATTTTATCTTATTTTCGTGGCCATGACACTCAATACTGGAATAGTATGAATATTGAGTGTGGCCATTGTAGTTACTTGAAATCAAACCATATTGACTTCTGTGTGTGATCTTACACTAGGAGTGTGTAACTCTTACTGTTAACTCCATGTGACCTTCTATAAGATAACATCAGAATGGTAACTTCATTCCGATGACTCGAGGCTCAGGGTTATCTTTTCTTCTGATGACCTCTGCATGACCTTTTGTCGTGATGACCTCAGTGTCACTGTGACCTTTCATTCTAATGATGAAAATTTGAAAAAAAAGTATTGTATCAGCAAAAAATAATAGATATCCTATTCTTGTCCTATTATACAAGTTCATTTGGAGTAAAAGTATTGATACAGACATCTAGTTTGAGGTTTATTATAGTCACCTGAGGTCAAATGTTTAGAGGACATAAATTATGTACCTGTCATTAGAAGTCAGCTGTATACACCTGTTTAAAGATTCTCAATAGAGGGCACCTGTTTTATAATACATATGGCATTAGGTTATTAGTCTAGTTAAAATACCTACTAATAAAAGATAACCTGTGTAGTTAACTAAAGCACCTCGTTAAAGGTAATCTGTTTAGTTAATTAAACCACCTCGTTAAAGGTACCAGTAATCTGTTTAGTTAATTAACCACCTCGTTAAAGGTAATCTAGTAAATACCCACTCATTAGAGGTAACAGGTAAATATTCTTAGTCATTAGAGGTAACCGAGTACAGTAAAACATGTTTATAACGAACACACTTACAACAAATTCATGGCTATAACGTTGTGTTTTTCATTCCCTGCCAGATGCCCTATCATTTGTATGTAAAATTGCAAATATATAACAAATGACTGCCAATAGCAGAGCATTTTCTAGGTCCGCTCAGGTAAATATCAATGCTAATTATTAACCATAAAATGTAGTGGCCTCGGGCATGTCGCAATACTTGTGTGACGCCAGACTTCTAGCACAATGGTGAGTTGTATGTATACAAATGTATCGATACCTGTGTCCAACACAGGTAAGATTGACAAACAAATTCGGTGTTTGTTACATGTATCAGCCATGAGGTCCCATTTACAATTACGTACTATTCTTGTTGCATTCATTTTGGAAACGGCTTTGTAGTCACCATTTTTTTTCCCTGTACTATTAAATATCCTTGGTCCCCAGAGATTCGTTATAAAGATGTTTTACTGTATATTGTCTATTGAAACAGTACAATATACCCCCTCATAAGAGGTAAATGACTATGTTGTCTATTAAACATTCTGTACACTATACCCCCTTATAAGAGGTAAATGGCTATGTTGTCTATTAAACATTCTGTACACTATACCCCCTCATCACACAGTATGTTTGTACTCTATAGATATTGCTCATTGTTATTCGAGATTCGCATACACACAAATTAACCCACAGAACACTTCACCACTGTGGACGCATGGCCACCTTTTTTTCCTGATGAACAAAATGCTCTTTAGTGATAAGATCCAAGTCCGAGTCCTCCATGTATGCAAAGCTGAATGAACACTGAAACTCTCGCTCAAAGGACTGAAGGAAGGCACTGATAGTGTCCTTGATTAGCACAGGCTGCTGGAGTTCTTTAGACAGCGATGTCACATCTTTACCCTCAATTCCACACGGAACAATGTGTTTGAACCAAGTGAGATCAGTGTTACAGTTAAGAGCAATACCGTGGTGTGTCACAAATCTGCTACCGTGTACACCTGCCAACAGAAAAATACAAGTTTTTAAATCTTTTACTAATCTAATGTATACCTAGCACCAGAAAACATAAAAATGTATCAGCTTTTAAATCTTGATTATAAAAGTTTAAATTTTACGTTGCATACTAAATTGATAATACACCCATCAATCTTCATTTTACTAACCTATTGCTCCAATCTTCCTGTCCTGTATCCAGACACCAACATTATCTGTTGTTGTGGCATCTAGGTCAAAATGCTTGCATGTTTTTATCATGGTCTTCTCTAGAGCTGCAACATACCAGCGCATGCTAGGTTCAAACTCATGAAGGTTGAGAATAGGATAAACGACTAACTGCCCCGGACCATGGAATGTTATCAGACCTCCACGGTCGGTCTTATAGAACTCAGCCCCCTTGGAGCGGAGCTCACTAGCCATGTCCTCTGTGTAGGTATGGTCCCGAAGACCAATGGTGTACACTGGATTGTGCTCTGCCAGGAGAAGGACATTCTGACCAAAGACCTTCTGACCACTAGCTACTGTATCCAATATCTGACGTACAAAGTTTTTCTGGACACTGTAGGCCGACATGAACCCCATTCGTCCAAGGTTGATCACATTCACAAGTCTTGACGCTGCCATGGCGACAAACCTGAAAAATACATTTTTTTTATATATACATGTATACCATATATGAACCGCAACATAGGATTTTGGTCCTAAGTTCTAGCCAATGAAAAGGGAAGAAAACAAATTCTGACTGACATAATATTTTCATTCTATTTCTGTAAATGCACAATAATGGAAACCCCACTTGCTTTGCAAAAATGCAAAATATCGCTTTTAAGATCTCTTTTGCATGCGTTTCTATTCATAGATATTTTCTTAACTAGATGTCTCTTAATTAACATTCATTAATGTTAACTGTAAATATCAATAGATGTGTTCAATCCAGAAAAATATTGAAGCGAATGGTGTTTCACGTTATCTGTAGTGCCTTCTTTTGACATCTATATATATATGTAAATTGTATCATGTCTCTTCCACATAATTTCGATGTTGTCAGATACCTGATAGTGTGCTTACAGCAGACATATACGGTAGGAGTTTTGACATTTTTCCCAGAGAAAAGCAGCCATGAAAGAAGTGACATGGTAAGTGTAGCCTCCCTTGAGGATGTGGATGACATGGTGACACTGGAAGGGATGCTGAAGACGACAATCTATTGTGTAAAAGATATTGATTCTGACCATGATATAGGGAGTGGTGATGTCGATGACAATCAAAGTACTGAAAGTACTGTAGGAGGCGTTAGTCAGATGTAAAAGGAGATATTTGAAATAAAGCAAGAATACAAATTAAACTGATATCAACATGACTAAACATTTCCACTTAAGTGTGTCAAACCAACTGGACATAATGGTTTTCACAGTCCTGATGAATGTAATGGTTTAGACTGTTTCGATGTACATAATGGTTTAAACCATCTTAAAAGTTGCAAACCTACTTCTAAAAGTAGTTAAACCATTCTTATTTCAATCAAACCTTTACTTAAAAAGTCAAACATTTTAATTTTTTTTCAAATCAACTTCTACTTAGGTACATGTCATTAACATTCATACTTTAAACCATCTTTTATACTTAAGTAGTTCAAAATTTGCATTTATGTGTTTAAAACAAACTTATATTTTATAGGCCTGGGTATTAGAAATGTCGAAACAATATGATATGCATTTCGATAAGTTATAACAATACACGATATGTATTGAAAATACAGGGAGTGTTTGCTCCTTTTTTTGTTGAAAGTGTGCAATGTCTTTCAATATCTTGTAAACAAAATTGTTTATTCCTTTCTATTTTGATCTTAGAATAAATTAGATTGACAGCTTTTAAAAGTTATTACACTTTTTTTTTCAACAAAGACCTCATTTTTAAGGACAATTATTTCAAAATTAGATATCAATTCCATCTATTTTAATAGATCCAATGGCAATATTAACAATAAACTGTGATTTGTGATTTGTTGCTTTTTAATTTAGCACCAAGATGTAGATAATAGCCTAGTAGCTATAGGTACTGTATATAAATATACAGCGTTTTACATGCAAAATATTGAAGAAAACTTTCATATTTGATATCAATTCAATTTGATTGTATAAGGCCCTTGGGGTGGGGAAAGAACCCTGGGCCTATTTTGACATCAGGATTGTGTTCATCTCTTGTTGTCCAGCAAGATTATGGAGTTGGGATCTGAATGGTTTCACAGATAAAACAAGAGGCCCAGAGGGCCTGTATCGCTCACCTGGTTTTATGAGATATGAAACAAAAATGATGCTAAGTTTATTTGTCAATATATCATAAGCATTTTATATGGGTACATGTACATTGGTTTATTGTTATTCTAAAAATGTCAATTTAGCGAAATTGACCTATTTTGGTCCCATCCTTCAGCCCCCGGGAGGTTAACCCCAACATTCGTACAATTTTGAATACCCACCCCATAACCATGCTACCATACGAATGTAGGTTTTATACCAAATTGTGCAATCAATCCATGAAATGAAATTGACTTTGGGTACAATCCCATAGGGATTGCTACCACACCAATGTGAGTTATATCCATAACTTAGTTTCAGAGAAACCAATTGACCCCTTTTGACCCTGCCCCCCGGGGGTCAACCCCACCATTTTTACAATTTTGAATCCCTACCCAAAAGGATGCTACCAGTCAAGTATGAGCTATATCGATTGCTTAGTTTCAGAGAAGAAGTTATTTCCGTCAATTGAGCCAAATTGACCCCTTTTGAGCCAACAATTGAATTGCAATTTATAGATAATTTTTGATTTTGGCAAGAAAACATTCTTTAAAGGGCATGTCTGCATCATTTTTAATAATTTGCCTTTGAAACTTCGCACACACCTTCATAAGAGCCGGTTCTTTAAAATGTGAATGAAGGTCAAGGTCAGAGAGATAAACTCAATATTTGTAGCCAGTCACACATCTTACATGTATCCAGCCTTCGTATGTATGTGCAGTTTTGGGTAATTTTTTAATTTTGGTAGGAATTTCTTTTTAAAAGTGCCATATCTGCGTCATTTTGATTATTTGACCTTGATGCATTGCACACACCTTTAAAAGGGCTGATTCTTTAAAATGTGACCCAAATTAATAATTTGAAAGAACTTTGAATTTTCTTGATCATTTGACCCCCATGACCTTGAATGAAGGTCAAGGTCAAATATAAGTATAACATTTGTAGCCAGCCATACGTTATCGATGCGCCAAACATCAAGCCTTCATGTGTATATTATAGATAAAAGAGCAGAAACCTTTATTCTGCAATTTTGGATTATTTTTTAATTTTGGCTGGAGAAAATAGCTTTATGATTCTTTTCCAAGTGCCATATCTTTCTGCCATATTTTTATCTGATGACAATAAAATATGCACATTCTGTTTCAGTGGACTATGTTCTTTCATATGAAATGGAAAAAAATAATCAATATAAGATTTTTATTTTTGACATTCGAACCCATAACAAGTCGTTGGCCTTGACATTCTCTGACAATATATCATTGAGAAAAGTTTGCCCTAACCACGTGCTAACCAATTTCCAATGAAAATGAAACAAATTATGCTAAAATATGTGTGATGAGTTTTCTATATAAACTATAGTAAAATGTATCCTCTCCCCAGGGAGAATGCGACACATAGGGGGCCATGAAATTAACAATTTTGATAAAACAGCTTAAGAACCTTTTGTACACCATTCTGCGATATCTTGGTCTTAAGAAGAAGACCGACGCATGACGACAGATCAAATTATAATGGTGTATATTATGAGCTGAATGTCAAAGGATTGTAAACTCTATACAAATTGTATTATATTATCAGGCAGTCAGCCTAAATGTATGTTTCATTTCTACCATATTAGAAGTTTGATGTTTTGTACGATATATATATATACTTAATTTTTACACATACATTAAAGGAGTTAGCTACTTTCATAAATTAAGATGTTTTTTTCTAGAGTTTACTAGGCCGGATGAAATATGATCATGAGCAATCAGTATGGTAAATATGAGATTTGATAAAATGCCTCTCGTAGTCAACCAATCATGATCACTCAACTTCTTTTTGTAGGAGTCAATATTATATGTAGGAGAATTAAACTCTCGCGATGTCTGTTGCACATAAGTACAAAGAAATACATTATCGCTGAAGCCGAAAAAAATCACACTTAAGTAGCAATAACACATAATAGTCAAAAACCCAATATATGTGATCAGTGATAAGAAACAGTACAGCATTTTTGGCAATTTATCCTGAAACAGCTATAGCCTTCCATATTTGACATCCCACAGATTGTTGCTTGTATATATTTATAGTTTTAAAGGTCAACATTGGGAAAAACCTAAATGGTTATACATGAATTCATAATGAATAGAATTATTGACAAAAAAGTTTCATTTATTTTCACACTTTCTGGAGACCAATAAGGAGATTGATGATCATTTTAAGGGATTTGTTCGTGACATGAAAATCAAACATTTTTAATGAAATTTCAAAAGCAAATATAGATTTATTTTGAAAGTTATGGGGATATTGATATTTGAGAAAGTCTTATATTATATGGATTGTATATCGATTGCCAATAGATATACATGTATTTATCATTTTACATGAAAACAACAAAAAGTTATATTACATGAAAACAACAAAAAGTTGTACTAGTACGTTAAAATGCAATTGGTATACATTTTGTTAATCTACAATTACTTTGTATTGTTTAAATATTCTATGTAATACAAACATTTCACAGCTTGGTGCATACAAATGTATATATATATATATTACATGAAAACATTTGAAAAGGTTGCATTGAATCGTGAGCTGAATAATATATAAATAAGACAAGCTGGTTCAATAATAATTTAGCATTTTCATATATATTACGAGTGCGAGTAGCTACTGCAGTAAACCTTATCACAAAAATCCAGATTCTGTATATTGTCTCTGTCGGGGAAGGTACAGCACAAATGACCACCACGACAGATATGTGCCAGTTTTCTTAGTTTTGAAAAATAAACGATCGAATTCCATCACGCCATCACGTAGGTCTGCCGATTCATAGATTTGAAACACAGGGACTTCGATCAGTTATCGCAGTAATCCGAAAGGTTCTGGTGTTGATGTCGCCTTAAAGCTGATTAAAGTCTGCATATAGTATATAGCAAGATCGTCAGAAAATTCGGACTATAATCGCAGTAGATATTGTGATTTAAACAGTTTCGTCCTAAATAAACAAACGCTTATTTCAGTGGGTCAACAAACAGATTTAAACTTTGTAAGCAACTTGCCTTTAATTCATAATGATAGATATTAATTTCTAGCGACAATCATCACACTTTGATGCTTCGTGTGAAGCCCGTGTCCACGTGCCTCCATTTTGACAGAGTGCTCGCTCACGTAAACAGACGAAACACGTGATCGCTAAATATCGGACCAAATCTCATAAAATCTCGTGAACAAACTACCAAGTTGTAAACAAAAGAAATGTTGTTAGCCAAAACCTGGAGGGTTTTATGAAAATCGGAAATTTGTTTGCGCTTGGGTTGTTATGCCGTCTTTATTCCTAGTAGTTAAACAAGTGTCCTCTGTAAGGTAACGTCAGAATATCGCAGTTATCTCCCTTCAATCAGTATTTTCGATATAGATTTGCAAAAATCGATGCAGGTGTAGATATTTACAAGACATTATTCTTATTGTTTATTCAAAATAGTTCCTGAAATGTTCACAACATTATCAGCATAGTTAATACATTTCTGTACACATCTACTTTGAATGACGGACTACAATGACGTGCCTCATACTTGGGACTAATAAGCGAATCATTACGCCTAGTTACAGAAATTACCACCAGAGGTCTCAAATTCCGGGCTTCCGCCGAAGAGAAATTTATACTGAATATACCTTTTTTCATGTAATAGCACTTTATTTGTAGTCGTGATAGTTTTCATAAATGTATATATAGTTCAACTACATCATATATGAACCGAAAGAAACTACAAAATGAACTGTGAAAGGAAATATAACGAAAATGAAAGTGAGAGATTGTGACGTCACAACTCGTAGGTGATTGTAATATGGCAGGCGTAAACGCCTCCATAAAAAGTGGTACATTTCACAGCAGACATTTAAGAAGGGATGTCTGTCCAATTATAGGGATGTTGGTGTGAAAGGACTAAAGCAACCAGGCTGAATGTGCAGGGCATAGAGAAAGATATCAGGAACAAAAAGGGGTGCAGATGCTGCAAATATTAAATGCCATTGGCTTAACCGATTCCAAAACACAAGTGTGTGCAAGTCCTGTTTTCTTTATATATCTTAAGAATATAAGAGCACATTTTCTGAAGCATTCTGCAGTTCCATGAATATATGGAAACATCAGAAAAAAGATAACTGCAGGGCAGAACAGTATACGCCTGTCGAATGTCATAAACTGTTAAACCTTATCTTGGAAAAATAGCTGAATCAAAAATACTGAAATAACCAAAATAAACAAAGGGCAATAACTTGTGCAAACACATTTGAATCAAAATTCTTTTTAAGCAAACACAAGTTCATATCATAATTAAAAATCCTACCACGTTTCAAAGGAATCTGTAGTTATGTGAATTAAATCCATTGCTAAATGCATATATGAACAATGCCCACAGTATCGAAACCATTACGAACCAAGCATCTTGATTTACTTGATACTGCAAACCAAGCTTGGCTAAAGCCCAGTGATTTTCCAAGGTCAGATATTGGAAAAATTCAATTGTGAAATTTTTACTTATAAATTCTGTTAACTTTCTATGCTGATAATTGTTGCAGTGCCAATTCTAGCTTTACATGACAGCACATACCAATTCTGACCTTTGACCTTTTATCTGATCTATATTGTGTAATATTTGTCGTTATCTTTTTCTGTGTTTCAGATTTTCTGTACATGTATTATGGACACAGCTGGGAATTTTTAATTATGACATTAAACTTTCTTACTGGATTCTCATGAAAATTACTTTCCTCTTAATAACAAAACATTACACACAATGTTTTTTTTTTTTAACTAGAACAATATTTATGCAATTCACGATAAAAGATTTAGCCACAATTCATCAAGTGGAACAACATGTATGTTATGGTTTATAATTAGCTGCCTGAAAGATATGAAACCTTTTTTTATATTACATTGTCATGTATTAGTTATAGGTATACTTAGAGTATTATCAACAGTGTCTCATTGAATTTTTCACTCTTTTACATGTATGCTTGTAGTAATGAGAGGAGGGGATGACGCGTGTTACCATCAAGTCCCAATTGTCAGCATGTTACATGATCTATCTGTTGTTTTATCTATAAATCTTCTATGACACAGTGTTTTTCCTGTGTATTTTGGGAATATATCCAGTTGACCAATTTAAAAAATGTTTTCATGTAAATTATGCTGAAATTTGTGACTATTGTGGGAAGACAGTAAAAAACAGAAACATGTTGAGGCAGCATGAACTGACCAACACAAATTAAGGACATTTCACAAGTCCTCATCGTCAAAATTTACTGACATGGCATGTGAATACAAATGAAAAAGAAATGCATCTTTTTAACACCAAGGTGATTAAAATGACAAACTTATCAGCAAATTGGTTAAAAATGGTGCCTTCCTACGTAAAAGCAGTAAATGATACTCAGATGATGACGTAGATTGTTACCCCTGTATTATAACATACATTTATATATAAATCTAAATAGATGTAAAGTTAGTTATTTTTTCACTGCTGCACATGTTTTTGTAGTAATTAGAGGACCTGGTGACGTATGCTACTGTCATGCCCCAATTGTCAGCATATTACGTGATCTACCTGATGTCAAAAAAACTCTTCTTAAATCTTGCACTTCTATGATAAACAGATATCAAGTTAGTGTGGAACCATTTTTAAGAGAGCTGTCAAAAATTGTTCAGCAACACAGAAGTAAGCTATTATTATATTACCTGACCTTCAACTGTCCATAAACACAGAAAAATATATGGGAAACCAAAAATTTCATAGTCATAGATACTACAGATTGTTAGGGATAAGCTTTGGGAGGGTGTAGAGTCGAGTCAAAAACATGTTTCTGTGTAACTTCCATTTCTTATTCTCTCAACTACAAAACTAAGCATGGAAACAACTTCTGGTGACGGACACAAATCACGTACAAAATGAATATGGGTATGCGATTGATGGTTTATAATAATATATTTAGATGTATATGATACATACTGTATTTGACCTAATAAGGGCGCAGGGCGCGGGTAATTGACAGTGGGGGCGCCCTTATTGAGATTAGTTATTCTGAAGTTTTATGAAACAGACTATACCTTATAGCAGCCTACCCAAGGCTGTGGAAACGGTAAAATATTCAGTCATAAAAATATTCCAGATGAAGATATCTATTCATTATCATATCTTAAGCTTAAACATCACTTGAATATTCCTTTAAACTTGTAAACCATGCCACCAGAGAACGTGTGTTCCACCATTTATGTTCAAATGGAACTCTTTTGTGTTCTATTTATAGACACAGGTGATTTCCCAGATCATACCAGACATCGTTTTCTTTGTCGACCTAATAATTGATTTACAATGTCTTTTACTAGCTTTCTGTTCTGAACAAAAGTTATTTATCAACAAGAATGAAGTCTTTTACTTTATCTTCAAATAAAGATGGTAAGTTATTATTTGTATGTGTGTTTAGTTTCAGGTGCTCTTTGCACTGATATGTCATCTGTAGGAATAGACAAAATGTGGCGAAAACTTGTGTTCCAGTTACTTAATATGCTGAAGAAAATTGAACACATAAAGTAGCAAAACATTTCATATGCATTATTACTTTTGAACACCATTTTGACACTCAGTCAAAGATTTATTTCCTTGAAAAAAGGTAGGGGCGCCCTTATTAGGTCAAATACGGTATAACAAGATCTCTCTGATTGAACATCAGTTTGGGCCAATGTTTTTTCAATACATATTTCATTCGTCGATATAAGGTAGGTGTCATGTATCTCTGAGCTGTAACCCCTGGAAAGATGACTTCCTTCCTGGAGGGGCCTGGAGTATGTCACTGGTAAATTACTAGCTGCAATATACCACTCAACTTAATGAACTTACATGAAAGGTTTAGTGCAAAAGTTTAGGTTAGCCTGACATCCTGAGTGCGATCCACAGTGGAGGCATTGAAATAAATGTAATTAATAATGACATTGTGTCAATTCACTTTTAACATTACAGACCTTTCCATAGAATATCCGCTTGACAGTGATACTACACCGCACTGTTCAACCAGGTTTCCTATTCAGCATATTTACACTTCGATTTACTCCAACCAATAATGAACATTAATGTTCCTTTAAAAATTGGGCAACCAAACATAGGCATACTGCTCTAAATCACAGCGCTATGCTCTAGTCTACTTCTACGACATACAACTCCCCTTAGTCTGGCCTGAGTACTTGACATACAACCCCCCTTAGTCTGGCCTGAGTACTTTCCCTACACAAACCATGCTCTGCTATCATTCTTATTTACTTAGTCATTGATTGCAAATAATGCAATTGTACAGTCTATATTGTAAACCCTTCATCAGCAAAACTTATTGTAAATCTGTACATGTATGCTGACTTTGAGGTTGTTTCATTCTTCAAATCCTCCTTTACCTGTCTGATCACCTGCTATGAATACAATTAATACATTGGTGGAATTAAATGTGAACTAAGACTTGTTTCCTTAAACATCCACACTACAATAGATGACACAGACAATCCAGTAGCACTTTATTTCAACTTCCAATCACACTTTTTTATGATCATGCCAGGTATTTATTTTGGTCACCAATCTACATTTAAAATAGGATCAACCCATGAACCAGTAAAAAGTAGGGCTACCAGCCAACCAAATGGTACTTACTCTCTCTGACTAATCCCACCAGGAACAACTCAGTACTTTGGGATTACCAACACTAGAGTATTGCAGGGTGAGCTGACAAGGTGGAAGTATACAAAATAATGTACAATAAGTCTAATCTCTGCAGTTTCTGGCTCGGGCTCTTTGAAATTAGGAATTTCCCCTCACTATTTTTGTTAGTAACTGCGACACATAGACAGATGTTTTACTTTCCAGAAGTTGCAGAAACAAAAGTATTTAATGTGAATGACAAATTCCATCAGGTAGCACACGACCAATAATCGAAGCAGCATTTCTATAATATGATGGATTATCATTAACAAGCATGAAGTCAGGCTTTGTTTTTGACATTTTCTTTTACAAAAGCTTGATTTCTGCCATATATATGGGAATGGTCGCAAAAACTAACAAAAAATACATTTAACAAAAACAATGATTATATATATTCTAGACAAAGTATTTTTAAACCATTGCACCATGGTACTACTGTAGGTCACTTCAGAAAGATGTTTGAGACTCTTTAACAAAGCACTGGTCACTTCTTCTGCCATCGTGTTATGGACCAATTGAATTCACTTCTTCAAAGTGTTCCTTCAGCTCTGAGTATCAACCGCTTGAAGGGAGACTGAACAACAGAGATCAAGATCAAACCCTACTTTCTGGTAGACTTTTAAAATTTTGCCGTTTAAACCTTCTGGACAATTTTGTGTGAACATTAGCTATGAGGAGTTTATGTTTATAATCAATATACGCCTTGCGAAACATTCGGAACTGTAAACTTTTAATGACATAATGTGTTCAATCGGATTAGTTGCATAAATTTCATTTTATGTTGAACAATATTGGCAAATCATCACTTGTGGTAGAATATATTCACATATTATATTGGCATAATTAATAGCACCAAAGATGCATCATTACTGTATTCATTGTCATGCCTTGGTACGGTGCCAGCACACTTTTTTGCTAAATTGTTTGTTTTTTTATGTTCTTGTGAAATGGGTCAATATAATCACATGCAGCAGCATGCCAGTCGCTGTTTCATGCAACCTTCAATTAATTTGGACTTATTTCAAGGTTATAGAAGCACTGTTGCTTATCGTGCCAAAATGCCAACGATAAGCATACTTACCCAATTATATGCCGATATGATTTCAAAAAACACTTTGTCTCCACTGACTGGTGGCCAAATCTTGCCTCGAATCTGTTATGAAATTGGAGAGGCGTCACTGGTGACAATGTCTGTCATCCGTCATCTGTTTTCCCTGAGTGCGTGCTCCTTTCCAAACAGGTGAAAAGCACAAATAAAGTTTACAAATATAGTCTGCAATAATGCATGAATACAGAGTGCATTGCCACGTGCGTTGACAATGACGGATATTCTTTTCCTGCACAGTTAAATCTAGCCTACGTGACTTAGACCACCGCTTTTGCTGTCTATGTGAATGGCCTTGACATTTCTCACCGCGTGCAATTTCCTGTTTTGGTACGGAACTCTGGGATGTTTTACCTACGTTTAACCAATCAAACGCCTCCCTTGATTCAAACAGCGCCATTTTCAAAGAAAGATATGCCGACAAGCATGGCGGAAGGTAAATATTATGCTGTTCTGTACAAGATGCGATGTTATTCAAAGTGGATATCTCTCCAGTGTCTGTGAATAACAACATCTCAAAGTCGTTATTTCAAAGTTGTGAAGTTTAGTGTTCTTTTCAAACAGTCGTGCAGACCCCATGCTGATTCAAGGCATCGTAATCTGACACTGGCCTGAGACATCAATCTCGGTGCATTCTGATTCTGAGGGTTAACATTCTGAGCATATGATACTCACTGGGAAACGGAGTCTGAACTTTTGTTTGCTTATTTATTAATCACACTGAAAACTTACAGAAATATATCGTAAGAACTAGAAGTGATACATTGTTCATTCGGGCTATTCGGGAAATTTTAGTGTAGTGAAGGATACTGTATTTGTGTAAAATGTGTTGCATACCTGGCTTGTATCAGGAAATCAGAATAAATAATGCAAAGCTAATAATGGCTGGGCTGAGCTGAGCCGGCAGGAAGTCCCTAATTAGGGTCCAGCTGTGTTGTACATGTAGGACTGGGGGGGGGGGGGGGGGGGGGAGATAGCCAGCAGCAAGTAGCTAGGCATACTGTATGTCATCTTCGCTAGCCAAGGCTTCTGATTACGTTACACTCCACGAACCCTTGGCGGATATAGTCGTGTTCAAACCGTCGCGCCCTGGAATCCCAGGGCACCCAATCAAATCGCGTTTTACATTCTGGCTTGGTTTCGCAGTAAACAAAAAATGCGGCACTCAGTACAGAGCTACATTGCCGACTATGTCATGGCATTTTACCTAAATACAAAAATCACAATCTTTGGGGAACATTCGCAGTGTTTGATCAATTCATATAAGTCATTGATCACATATCTCATCGAAATGACAACAAACCTCGATGTGTGTTTGTAAACATCACCGATGAAGTAAATCGGTAACGCTTGTTTTGATTGGTCGAAAATTTCATGCGTGAAGGGTGGTAATTTCGAATCACCGCTAGAGGGCCAGAACTGACGCCTATATCTGCCAAGGGTTCGTGGAGTGTAACGTAATCAGAAGCCTTGGCTAGCGAAGATGACTGTATGTTAGCCCCGAGTTTCCTTTGGCCCTGACACCAGGTGTGTAGGGCCAGAGCGCACTACTATATGAAAACATGGAATTATCCGACACCATTTGGTGTCGCTAAGAATCTGGTGAAAATACAATAAAATCGGGAGTGACATTTAACGCCTACCTTACATATATGGATAAATAAAATATTTATTTATCCCAGAACACCCATTTAGTCCCACCTAGGTGTTTTATTCCGTCCGTTTATAACTGTTACCCTCGCTTTACTTAATGGTACAGTAGGACTAAATTAGTGTTTTTACATTAAGCCATGCATGCTTACTTGTCAATGGAAGGGTATTTCCAGTGTGGCATATATGCATGCAACCATCATTGGTTACTGATTGGTAACAAAGGTTACAAAGTTACTGGATTTTCTAGTTAAAAACTAATGTTCAAAATGTTAGTTTTTAACAAAGCAAAATGTAAACCTGACAGTTTTCACCTTAAAAAGCAGTCTTGCATTTGATCTTTGAGAATATTCAAATTCTCGTACATGGTCTAGTTGTGCTTTCTGCTGTAGGGGAGTTTTCAATTTTAGTATTTCTTTGGTTACCATCATGGCATGCCCCATCCTTTATTTTGACTATTTCCTCTAAAAATCCTATTAAATATGTCTGACCTTGGCCCCTTTGGCAGGGGATCTGAAGGACTGATTTTTTTTTTTCAATTTTACACTAAACAGTCTCCATCTCTAATGTAATCAGTGCTTTAAGTTTTTCTATTAATTGCATGGAATTTGTTATGTTTTTTGTACCATACAGTCAGCCGTGATGTCCGGGCATCAAGATCCAAGATTATACAGAGATCTACATGTACCCTTGTCAGGTCTTCCTCCAAATCTAGTATTTATTGTAACTGGGGAAGTGGTATGTCTAATATACTTTAATTTGTGTATTCTTTATAATGTGCTTTGACTATATAAGGGCAATGGTGATCTTGTATAATCATTTATATATCTTAATCAGATGTAACCAAGGCAGTGGGTATTGGTGAATGTACCTACCTTTTATCTAACATGACATGATATATATATATAAAACATATTTTGGATTTTGTCATCATTTTGAGAGTTAGGAATCGAACCAATAAAAACAGTGCTTTTCCTTGTCCTTTTTGGAAATTGTCAGTGGCACAGGCAGAAACTGGCAATTTTATGTGCAGCAGTATTAAGTGTAAAATTGAAGAGGAAAATATATTAATGGGGCTTATAAATTGCTGGATTCATGGCGTTAGATAAAACACAGATTTAACAGGTTTGGGAATTTATGATTATGATGATATTATTTAGATATCATAAATATTCCTAAACTCTTAAGCAGGGTAGGAAAAAAATTAAATCACTGGTCCTTCAGGATCAGACTTACTTTCCAAATGGTGAAATAAAGCACTTGCTCCAATCAAAACTGATCGTGAGTTAGTACTTATCTTAAATAAGAACTTTTGCACCTGCCAATAGGGCATGTAGTTACCAATATTTACCGGCAGATCTAGACCAAATCTACTTATTCTGGGCCATAGACCTGGTTTATCATTGCGAAAAGTAGTGGACCCAAATATATACATATATACAGTGCACTCTGTCCAATCCGGATATTTGCCAAAACCGGCCAAATAATTTGGTCCCGAAAATTCCCTTCTTTATTTATAGTAAATAAACTCTGCATAATCTGGACTCTGTCTATTCTGTAATCCGGCCATATATTCTGGTCCCATTCCTTCTGTATACTAGTAAATCTACTCTGTATAAACCGGCGTCGGTCCCATTGATGTTTCCCTGGTAGCTTCAGGGGTTCCCGACGAGTGTTTATACAGTTGTAATTGCCGCACAGGTATATTAATAATTGACCATTAAATGTCATTGTCCACAGGTGGCTACGGCTGGATAAACACCTAAACAGTTGTTAGGTACAATAAAGAATGCATTTTTGTCAATTTATACCCGTAATGTTGCGTGTCTGTAAATGTATCGTAATTGAGATGTTTCATGCTGGCTGGCTTCCCCTTCGCGGACCTTACTACACGAACGTATCCGGATGAGGAAGTCGGAGATGATGACGACATACCTTTTGTATTTAATACTCCATTTCTATCATCAGCAAACATGGATCTCACGACAGCCACCAACATTAAGGAACAATTAGAAATTGAGGCTTATTCCTCAGATTTGTGAATCTGCACTTGTTGAAAGTGTCAGATCAGTTGAACAAACAACAATCAGTGATTGTTTTCAACCGATGTAACTTTCACATACTGTAGTGTCATATTGCCATTGTTGAATTAAATTATGTTATTCAATCCAAAGTTTGTATATGCATAAATAATGCACAATGAGATCTTCTTAGTAATATATCTTTAATTATTATGATATTTTTTTTGTATTCAACGACGATATCAAGTAGAATCTCTACAATCCGGAACTCTCTACAAACCGGCTTTATTTTGTGGTCCCAAAAAAGGTGTCCGGTTTAGACAGAGTGCACTGTATATACATGTATATGTATACCTTAAGTCAGGAAAAGCACTGCAATATAAATACCTATGATTTTCCACAGTCACAAAAATTGTTTATTTACATATTTAACTTCTAAACCTAGTTGGAATATTTTCTCCATCTCTCTACTTTTTTTACATTGAAAGTAAAAGACAAAATCACCTTTTTCTGTCATCTTGGATGTACATTTTTGTGTGTTTACTGTTTTAAAACATATTTGAAAAAAGAAAATAAAAGGTATTTTTAGTGCTGGATCTGCTACACATACCTGTGACAGGTAAATTATTTCCAACAAAACATAGTTTAGAGCTGTATATACCTTAGATTTGAATTATGTTTTTTTCATAAAATTCTATTAATTTTTACATAAATCTCAATCAAAATATGTACAAACATCACAGAAAAAACTCAACTTTGCATGCTGATTTTACTTACTAATTATACCCTAGCCCCACCCCCAGCCCCCCATATCAAAGTCCTTGAAATGCAATTTAGTTTGCATTGGTGCTCTGCAAAACTATTAGGAAATACTTATATTGCAAATTAAAAGCATTTTTGTTTTTAGGATTCACAACAGCTGTGAGTCTCATTAAATATTTATGAATTAGGAATATCTATAGAGAGATAATCTAAATAGAATTACATTTAAGGTCATATAGATATATTAAAAGCTTTAAATCAGAGTTCAGGATATATGAGTTGAAGGGTATATGTACAAGCTATGTGTGTTTGTGGAAAACATGTCTGATATAAGCTTCTCATTCCTCAAAGCTAGCTTGTGTCTGCTAGCTAGCAGGGCTTCCAGTGGATCATTTACTTTAGCTATTTCAGAAGTAAAAAAAAACCCACTAATTAGCAACCTGAAGGGTCAAAACATTTGATATTACCCAAGTGTCAAATCTCATATAAGATTTTTAGTCAAAAACATATAGCCTTAAAGGCCTACCCAGGCTACTAGAAGCCCTTGCTTGTAACATAAAATTGCTTATCAATATCTTAGCAGTTTGACATGCTCTTGGGTCACTTGGTGGTATACATTTGTACAGGGCAGGAAACAAATTTCAGCATCACTGGCCATGGTACGGGCAAATTTGAATTGAAAATTAAAATTACAAGAAATTTTGTATTTGCCAATCAGGCAAGTCACCAATATATACTTGCCAACAGATCAAATCTATATGTACACTGATCATGACCCTTTGATTTATTTCCCCTGAGTTGTATGGGTACATACAAAGTATCTTGTGTAAAAAAGAAATATATTATCTTAATTAATAACTATATATATATATATATATATGTAAAAGCCATGAATATTTATGTACAACTAGTATTTCATGTCATACAGCATATATATGAAATTCTAGTAATATTTATGCATGCAGTAGTATATATATATTCCAAATTATGACTGGGTTGGTTTAATTTTCTAATAAAGTATAATCATTGTACATAATTTATAACATTTTAATTCATACCACTGCCATTCTTTGCTTGAATACAAATTTGTCTAGATTATAGATAAGAAGCAGCTTATTTATAATTGCTGAAACAAGGCAGTGCTCCAGTTATGTTATTAGCCATATACACATGTGAAATACCCATTGAAATTTGTTAATTAGTATTACTCCTCGAAATTGGTGAGAACCTGTACTTATTAGTAATAACCCCATACAATATTTGAATTATGCAACAATGATATGAGTGTACAACTATACTAGTGCAGACAAAATGGAATGTCACCCCTAGCCTCATATTTCAAAAGTGCGAGTACAAATATATACCTGCCCATCAAAAAAAAAATGCCTGGAGCACTGACAAGGTACAGCTGCTGTTTTCATCAGTCCCGCTAGCTAGCTCTGTTTAATTTTAATTTGTGGACACAGAAAGTGAGATCATCAATCTGATAAAATGCTTGCAAGTGTAATATCTTTATTGCTAAACTGATAGTTTCAAATATCTTAAATTAATATCTAAAAATAGTCATATTAATAAACCTATTTTTTCCCTTTTCATTAAAAGTAATTATCCCTGTGGTATTACCGTAATTTATGTATGTTCTGTTAGGATAAAATAATATGTCAGCTTTGAAAATTCTACATGATCATAACCAGTGCACAATAAAAATTTCTGTCAACACTTGCTTTTCAAAAACTACTGTATTCTTGTATTCATTTAAATTTGTGGGCTATATTTCAGATGTGAAGGAACCGCTTGTAATTTTGGTTGGAAAAGACTGCAGAGAAAATGAGGAGCTCAAGGCTGCCGTTAAGGTATGGGGCAAAACTGTAACCACATGAACACTGTTTTATGTATATATCAGCATTGTCAGAAACCCACAAGAATGTTTTTGTCATGTGACTCAAACAAGTCAAGTAGTTTTTTAGTGGTTTTCCGTCTATATATTATATCACTATTATCAGGAATGTGAGTCTTCTTTGGAAATGTGGAATTCTGTACATCTATCTATCTGAGATCAACACAAATCTATATATGTATAGCTAGCAAGACAATATTGTTTTGTGTGTGTGGGGGGGGAGGGGGGGGGGGGGGTCATTTTTAATGTCAGGATGCCTTTGGCACCTGCTGTTATAGTCGTGGTGGGTAAATGTTGTTAGTGACACTTTTGTTTCCGTCTAACAATTCCTCTTTTCTGTCATACAAATGATATACATCCGCAGCCTAATATATAGTTCCTATTTTGACAGCAATTATTGACACGATTTAACTGATGGTTCCCGTGTTTACTGCAATTATTTAAAATGCGTTTGGTGTTCTATACTGTTTTAGAGTATAAATATAAACATTTTCCTCGTCAGTATATGCAATTTTGTCGGCGTAGGATTGCGTAGTTCTGTCTCAATCCTGCCTTGAAAACGAAAGTAAAAAAATCAGTGTGATCGTCGTGGAAATTTACATGCATTCACAGAGAAAACTATCCACATGTCTTAGACTCATATGTTCATTCTGAGTTCATATGCAGGAACATTTCATATAAGCCCAAAACCAACCCTATTTTACGTAGTCAAATGCAGCCAAACATTCCACGAGATAACTTCAACTGTCACGTGACTCATCACTAATCAGCCAAAATTGCGGTTATGTCTAATGTAACTAAACCAACGACCGTTCGCAGTTTCATATTCATTTGTATGTCGCTAGAATACGCAAGAAATACGACCAGAATTGAAGGAAAGTTGTAACAAACTGTATTGCCGTTTTTCATGAGGATTTTAATAAATAAGGTTATTATTTGTTTATTTGAAAAGAATCTGACGATTATGATCCGTGACTGATGTACTGGCGTCTTGTCAAAACTAGATATGTCTCGTCGGCAACGCGACCACAATTTTCTATCGGAGTTAAATATGGTATTAGGGGTCATAAAATAGATGTTTGCTAGGCCTAATTAACATCTTATAGTATAAATAAAATAATAAAACTTAGGCAGTGTACATCTTGGATTTTATCTTTGGTTGTACGACATGTTCTGTTAATTAGACCAATTTGTCGCCGTTAAGTTGATTTTTTTCAAAGTTTACAAGCAGCTTTACTGATTAAGGAGTATATCAATAATCTTCCACAAGCATTAAAGAAATAGGGAAAGAACTATACTCAGCTATTGGAAAGTTGTCAGCAGATCAATATGTTATACATGTTAAGGAATCTGCTGTGTATTGATGGAGAACCCTGATGTCTTAGTTAACCACAACAGTTAACCAAAAGTAAATTGTAATACCGGTAGCTATAGGTCCATTAGTGACAGCCCTGTCAGCACTTGTTAACCAAAGATAATATGTAATTGTTTTTTCTGTGACCTTGCAGCATGTAAAATTTGAACTGTTTGTGTTGTGTACATTTCTTTCTGGCATTTCTCAATAACTATTTAATGATGGATCTTTATAAGGCAATTAAAAGATCTTTAAAACCCAGCAGCAGCATTACCCTGGACCCTCCTTTATCCCCCTGTGAATTGCTCATTCTGTCATCTGGGTGAGATCTGGAACACCCTGACTGTATGTTTCATGCCAAAAGTTCAGGTCCTTCTAGATGTATAAAGATTCACAACAAAAACAGATCTGTTGATTTTATACCAAGAAACTTTGATTAAACACACCGGAAGAGAAAATATAACACCAGACTATTTGGAATAGGGTTATGTGTAGGTCGATTTTGCTGACACATGAGAAAAGAAGCATTATAGCACACAGTATTCTTATAAATATTTCCACCTCTCTACCTCAAATTCTGCACAACTTAAATCTCTGCCTTCAATTTCTCTTCTTTATTATGTTATTCAGGTGTTGGAACTCGATCAGGAAGAGTCAGATACTGGACTGGATTTGATACGCAGAGCATCGGAAATAGAGAGTGTGTTCATCCTTAATGTGTTTGAAGGGGAGGTATATCACAAGCTCCTCAAAGCTGAAGCCAGGATCATTGGGCCTCCAATTGTATTTCAATGTGCCAAAAACAAATGTGTGAGTGAATTCTCCATTCCTAAGGATCAGATTAATATCTGAAAGAATTTTGGAAAATTATTTAAAATTTATTCTAATCCAAGAATCTCATTATTTTCATGTATATTTTACATTCGTCTTACTTGGCAGTGAGAACCGCATCAAGTACATGTACTGTCAATAGTTCTGAATGGTCACAATTAACATATGAATGTTGTTATTCCTTTGTATCTACCTTATTACAGCCGACTGTTATTGTCTACAAATTATGTTTGTACTTCAATCTATGCGTCAACTGTTGGTTCAAAGTTTTTTGAGGAAGTTAGTTCACTGTTCATTGTCTTTCTTCGTGTGAATGATTGTTTTGGTCTAACTGTGATTTAATAAGAATCTACTGGTATTGTTTGAAATTTAAAGACTTCTTTTAATGCTGCAGCTATTTCAATGTGTATGACTATTATATATATTGCTTAATACTGACAAGAGTACAAGCTATAATGTAAGAAGTAGAAAGTCCCAAAAGAGCCGTTGCGACCAGTGTTATTAGTTGGATAGACGGATCATGCATCTGCTTGCAGTCTTTGGTTTTCATGTCTGCGGACATCTAAATGAGATAGATATTCATCTTTACTATTATATAATTAACTATTATTCTTATTAATCGTTTCTTCACAGATTGCTTGGCGTGTTGCAGGTATTTAACTAGCTTGTTTGAAACACTATTTACTGTTACAGCCCATCCCATTTCACAGTCGCCCTCTCTACTGTACAGCCATGCAGGGCGTCATCACATGCTTCACAGGGTTCAACAGAAGAGAGGAATTGGTAAGTTGTTACAGATAGTAGGTAGATTATCTACCATTTGGAGAAACTAGTGTATTGTCAGTAACGGTAGGTAGGTCAGAGAGACTCTGATACTGGGAGACTGGTGTTTTGTCAGTAATGGTAGGTAGGTCAGAGAGACTCTGATACTGGGAGAGGTTAATATAAGGTTGACGTGGGAGACTTAATATCGGAGAAACTGTTGAGTTTTTACCATTGAATTAGAAAATTGCCAAGTTGGGTGTGATGTTTCAGTGTTGTCTGCAAAAAGCATGCGACGTATACCGTAGTTATCACTATATATGGTGACAGCAGGTTCCTCACCGAGGTTTCCGTGCAATAACTCAAGTTCCACCAGACCAACCAACCCCAAACTTCATGCAGGTTTTCCTTATCAAAAGTGCTCGCTTGGGATTGCTGTTCAGGTCTGAAGGTCAAGGTCACTTATAAAAATAGAGAGAAAAAAATGTCCATGTTATAATTCAGGTTCCCTTGGGGCGATAAAACTCAAACTTCATGCAGATCTTCCTTACCAAAAGTGCTGCCCGGGATTGCTTTTCAGGTCCAAAGCTAAGGTCAATGTCACTTGCTAAACATAGAAAATTTGTTTCCTTGTGATAACCAAGTTCCTTTGGGCCCATCAAACTTAATTTTCATGCATTTTCCCTTACGACATGTGCTTGCATTGGAAAGATTTTTTTTACCAGACCAAAGGCCAAGGTCACTTATAAGTAGAAAATCTGTTTCCATGCGATAACTTCAGTTCTCTTGTGTTGATCAATCTCAAACTTCTGGAGGTGCTCGTTTGCCAAACGTTCCTGCTCTGTATTGCTGAATTTCGAGCATACTTGAGTGATGCTGGTCTTGCTGACTTTTAACATTATTTCTTGAAGTGAAAAATATATCTATTTCTTCGTTATCACCCAACTTGCTGTGCAGGTGACACATCTACTTCCATGGAATTCTTGTTTTTAAATTAAAAAAAAAAGTTTTTTAATTGGTTATTTCATATCTTAGTGCCCATTTTAATTCCAGTTTATTCAGAAAAATGCTTCTCCTTAAATCTGTTTGTAAATTAATTTTTTATGACCCTGGCCTGGTCTCCTTATTCATATCTGCATATAGTAAATGTACATATTTTTCTTTCATAAATTGATAGAATTTTACTTGTTTTATTTCTGACAATACACTTTTAACGTCAGCATTACTGCCTTTTAGTTCTCTTCTTGATGAAGTAATTGAAATTTTCCCATCCACATCATAGCTGAGCTTCTCAGAAAGTAGAAGTGCAACAAAATTGTTGTATAGTTAGATCATAGTCAATATTTCATACCATGGTGTACAAAAATATTTATGATTAAATACTAAATCCATGAATGTTTTGATTAAATACTAAATCCATGAATGTTTTGATTAGAAACTTTGACCTTTTGTAATTTTCAGATTTACTTCTAATTGTGTACACACTTTCTATATACAAACATATAAAGGAGGGTATAGCAAAACACATTCCTCCAAGTTCCTGTGTGTTCTTGATTGTCTCCTCTTATGCTCTCCAGGCTCCCTTAGCAGACCTCCTCCACCACATGGGAGGCAGTGTACGCAAAGAGATCACCACCAAAGTCACACACCTTGTGGCCAACAGTACAGAGGGCGAGAAATACAGGGTATGTATGGAATTAAACTCATCCTATAGACTTGTGATCAGTGATGAAAAATATTGTGTATGGAATTAAACTCTTCCTACAGACTTGTAATCAGTGATGAAAAATATTGTGTATAATGCTGTGTATGGTAGAAATCTCTTCCTTTAGACTTGTAATCAATGGTGAAAAATATTGTGTATTGAAGAAAACTCTTCTTTAATATAGACTTGTAATCAATGGTGAAAAATATCATGTATAATGCTGTGTTTGGGATTAAACTCTTACTATAGACTTGTAATCAGTGTGGAAAAAGACACTACACACATTGTAGATAGCCATACATGTCCTTACTGCAAACGTTTTATGAGCTTCAAAAAAAAAATGATTTATTCAAAATTTAAACCATAACTAATAAACACCTGCTAAAGTGTCATATCCTATATTATAATTTACACATGTACATTGCTGAATTTCTTCGAAGAACTGCTTAGAATTGACTCGATAATTCTGACTGTTGTTTCCTTCATAAGTAGCACAAATTTAAGGATAAAGAGAAACATATTAAGAAACCATGATTTAAAGTAAAATATAAAATCCAACTTTATGTGGATGGCGTTGTAAAATTAAACCCCAATTCTGGTTCAGGGATTTTGTCAGGTGTCGATGGGGTCCAGTATTTATAGTAAATAGATGTTACCTCACACTGGAAAAATAAAGATTCTGATGATGATGATGATGACATTTAAAACAGGGGAAATAAATGAAAAACATCGAAATAAAAAGCTATTTTTCCAATTTTCAGGGGGAAAAAAACAAATGAAATTAACACATTTTCAAAATTAAAGTCCTATTCCAAAAATTCTTGGCAAAATCCTTGCAGCTAGTTCTCGTTTATTTCATTTTGTAAAATCGTATTAAACAAATGATTTTTTGAGTTTCAGAAGTTTTTACAATTTGTGATAATAGAAAGACGATGCACACATCCATAGATGTCCTTAATAGTGATTACATTGGTTTCAGTTTGCTGTCAGTTTTGGAACCCCAATCATGAGTTCTGACTGGCTGTACCGTGTATGGGAGGAGCGTAACAATCTGGGGGTAAAGGGCACAGACACCAAACTGGTAAGTTCCTGTTAAACAGATTACACTTTCCCCGGGGTAAAGGGCACAGACACCAAACTGGTAAGTTCCTGTTAAACAGATTACACTTTCCCCGGGGTAAAGGGCACAGACACCAAACTGGTAAGTTCCTGTTAAACAGATTACACTTTCCCCGGGGTAAAGGGCACAGACACCAAACTGGTAAGTTTCCTGTTAAACAGATTACACTTTCCCCAGGGGTAAAAGGGCACAGACACCCAAACTGGTAAGTTCCTGTTAAACAGATTACACTTTCCCCCGGGGTAAAGGCTACAGACACCAAACTGGTAAGTTCCTGTTAAACAGATTACACTTTCCCCGGGAGTAAAGGGCACAGACACCAAACTGGTAATTTCTGTTAAACAGATTACACTTTCCCCGGGTAAAGGGCACAGACACCAAACTGGTAGTTCCTGTTAAACAGATTAAATCGAACTTTTTCCCCGGGGTAAAGGGCACAGACACCAAACTGGTAAGTTTCTGTTAAACAGATTACACTTTCCCCGGGGTAAAGGGCACAGACACCAAACTGGTAAGTTCCTGTTAAATAGATTACACTTTCCCCAGGGTAAAGGGCACAGACACCAAACTGGTAAGTTCCTGTTAAATGATTACACTTTCTGTCTATTTGAACTGAGGAGAGAATGTAAGTTTCCTATAATGAGACTAGATTTCTCCTTTTACTGGAACAGGTCCTGTAAAATATTCTGTAAAACATAAGGCAGTAGGCCATGAAAATTGCATAGCAGCAAACTCCTTTTCACTTCTTTGTATTTAATATGGATACTTCATAATTTTTTCTATTCTTTTATTGTCGAAATTCTGACAATTATTTCTGAAAATTCACTGTACTTCTATTATTCTATTCTGGATGCCATATTTAGCCTAATTAGCACACTATGATTTCAAACAATTCAGTCTTTGGTTAAAACAAGATTGCATTAACGAATGAGTGAGATGTCCGGAACTTTTTGTATTCAAATTAGCACAACCATCCTCTTTCCTGACAAAGATGGGGGTGTGCTTATAAGGTTAAATACAGTAATATGAACCCCCTAAAGTTTGAAAAATTAGGTATGTGAGTGTGGAGTACTGTAATTTTACATTTATGCTATTATATAAAATCAAAGTACAGCATACCATTCACTTGTGGAATTTAACATGTACTAGAACTTAACATACATGATAATGTAAATGCCACAGAAACACTGGTTTCTTCCTTCAGATGGTACACAGGGTACCCCCATTCTACAAGTGCTGCCTTAGTTTTCTAGGATTTTCCAAAGAAGAACAAAAACACATGGAAGAATTGACCATAGAAAATGGTAAGATTTTGAAATTGCTGAATGATTTAACGATTAATGTAACAAATGGGAGACTATGAATTTAGATGAAAAGTCCACTATATTCTTCAAATACCTGGCATTTATGAAAAGCAATCAAAATATCTTTTATTGTGGTGTAGTGTCTTATTGAAATCCATGTATGCCATACAATGTCTTGTACCAATAGGATATTATTACTGAATAGATGGGTCATTGCATTGTATACTTTCATAAAATTTCCAACAAATTCATCATTTATAAAAGAAAAATGAGAAGAAAAAAATGAACATAATGTGATACAATCTACAATTGAAAGAAGCTTGAAAAGGAAGATGATACTGTTACTTATTTGTCCTGTAAAGACTGAGAAAATCAATGTTGTATTTAACAGGGGGGACATGTGGGACGGTAGGAGATGATGAGTCTACCCATCTGGTGGTGGATGATCAGAGCACCAAGGAGCTGCCACACAGCACCATGCTGCCACACTATGTTGTCAAGGCAGAGGTCAGTGGCCGTCAATTAAAACTCACAAGGAGTTGTGGCCATCGGCCTTGCTGAACTCCTGATGTGTAGAAATTGGTAGAAAATCTTCATATTAATAGGAAATATACTGAACATAGTCAACTGAAATTTCTGCAGTCTTCATTGAATTTGGGATGAAATCATACTGTACATCTCAATAGAATATAATAATATACAGATCAATGGTTTCATTTCTTCACTATCATTTTTCAAATCTCTTTGACTGTACTCTAATTTGAAATAATAAAAAACATTTACACTGTAAAGTATGTTAACCCAGTGACCTCACCACAGCAGCATCAAACTGCAGGTCAGTATATTGTGAGTAAAAGTGTCATGAGCAGTTAATCTGACATTGATAATGATGGTTTCAGTGGTTCTGGGGGAGCATACAGATGGAGGCATGTGCTGATGAAAACCTGCTGGAATATCAGAAGGTAAGTACTACAATAAAACTCGAAATAGCATCATGCAAAAATGGTTGAAACACCAAATGTTGATCAAGATTGTATGTTGCTTCTAAATCCAGCATTGCAATGTACTTTTTCTAGGGTACTCTCATGAATTATTGTATTTGTAAGATTTTCAATTGATTTTCACTAAATTCACTGAAATCAATCAGGAGGTAGGAAGGACATGGACCTCTATGTACACAAGAAATCTTAAATGCTCATAGAAATATGAAAGTATTACATGACAAAGAAAATGGCCCATAAGACTTTACAAAATTGTGGTAAATGGCCCATACCTAGACTTGGCATTCCCAATCCCTGATTAACTGGCAAATTGTTTAACTTGAAATTTCACTAAAACCTCTAATGTCAGATTTGAGATGCATTTAATTTTTTGTATACAGGTATCTTCTTCTGCCAGCTCAATATTTACACCTGGGAGATGCATGTCGGGGTCAAAGTCACGGAAGAGGAAACGGTTAAAAGAAAACATCGCACAGCTGGCTGGCGAGGGAGACTTTGACTCTCCACTCTATAAACGGCGTTCTAGTGAGATGGGGCGTACCTCCATGAGCCCTAGTTCCTTCTTAGATGCCTCCAATACCCCTGATAAGTCTGACTATGCTATAGGTAAATTCAAAACATTCATCAAAAGTGTGTTATTAATGAATTAGCAGCAACACTAAAGTAAAAAAATTACTATGCTGTTTGTCTTGAAATGAAGATCTTTCTCATACAGAAAATGAATTACGTAAACATTAATAGGGTATGTATTTGATGGCAATGTTTGTTTTGGTCAGATATGTTACTTCTATACCTTGTGAACGTTTTATACCGAAGGACACATGTATTGATAGCTGAGCAAAAATGGTCAGATTTTAATGTTATCAAGGAGCTACATGTGAAATTCTAGCTTCATCAGAATTTTTTGAAAGAATGAAATATTTGAAGTTGATGTTGTTTTTATATCAAAGATGTCCAACAACAATGATATGGGTTTTGTTTTCCAGAAGATCAAAAAGAGAAAGTCTCCAATATATCAATGAAGACGACGCCCCGACACCAGGTTGTGATGGAGTTTTTACAGACAGAAAAGAACTATGTTGGGATCCTGAGCACTATTCTAACTGTAAATAATTACTGGTTTTCTCATCTCATTGTCTTTTGATTGGAATATCAGATGTCCTTCTGTTTCACAGAATGGTATTTACTGTTGGGGATGTCGGACTACAGTGTCAGATAACTGTTGCCTTTTAAATGGGACTTTGCACACCAAGCAAACAATACTTTAATGTGCTATACAGTTTAGGTATTAAATCTGTAATCGAATGGTGATATTGCATCAATGTTCTGTCATAATGATAATGTAATTGGGACTGTTTTAATTGTATATTTGTCATTTTGCTATTTGATGAAGCATTCTCTTATACCTGTCAAACCCATTACATTTAGAATTATTCAAATCAGAACAAAGAGGATTAGTTTATAAAATATGTAATGTAAATTTTGCTTCAAAAGGTGGACTTACTGCAGATTTTTTTTATCTATTTTGTCTGCAATGCAAGATGAATTGATAGCTGTTATTCTCTATAGAGGTGGTTTTATTATTTGACCAGGTTTTTAAAGCTGAAGTGGAGAAGACAAACCAGTATAGTGGAGCTCTGCTAGCCCCACAGCATGTCAAGGTTATTTTTGGCAATATTCCACCGATTTATGATGTCCACTGCCAAATCTCAGAGGAGCTACAGAGTATTGTAGAGAACTGGAGCGAAGACAAGGGAATTGGCGACGTTATACTAAAACATGTATGTTTGACGTTACTTATATCATCGATTTACAAGATATTTATAATATTGTCTGTAGCATTAGATCTTTTTCTTGCCAGTTGGAAAACAGGAAATTCTTTGCTTTTTGGTTTTTTTCTTTTGTCCTTTAATGTGTCTGTACATTGAAATGCTTTACTTGTGTTCATATCTGTTCTATTAAAGTGGGTGTGGTTCATATGTGTTTCAGGAAAGTTATCTAGTTCTACATTTGCAGTTTTCTTCAGCATTCCATGTACTTCATCTAAACCTCTGTAATATTGTTGTGTCCATGTTTTTCAGGCTGATGCTTTGCTGAAAGCATACCCACCCTTTGTCAACTATTTTGAACAGACCAAAGAAACCATAGCTAAATGTGATAAAACTAACCCAAGATTCCACGCCTTCCTGAAGGTAAGCTATCTCAATGATAGAACAGTAACCCCAGATTCCACGCCTTCCTGAAGGTAAGCTATCTAAAGGATAGAACAGTCCGATAAAACTAACCCCAAGATTCCACGCCTTCCTGAAGGTAAGCTATCAAGGATAGAACAGTAACCCTAGATTTTACTCCATCCTGAAGGTAAGCTATCTAAAGGATAGAACAGTAACCCTAGATTTTACTCCATCCTGAAGGTAAGCTATCAAGGATAGAACAATCTTCATCAACTAACTCATGATGGATACCACTATTTTGGATCTGAAATTATACCAAAACATTTTCTCTGTCAGCAATATTCTACTAAATGGTTTATAATATTTGTAGATATTTTCCACTAGCTGTTACTGTAACATGCTGATGGTTTAATTTTATGTTGTGATATTTTTAGGTTAGAAAATCTGATGCCCCATGGTGTTTGTTTTCACTATGATATAATTAGAACTAACTGGTGTTATTTTAAGTTAACTACTGATTAGTTTCTAACATAACAAACTCTTGATATTTAGACTTCCATAAATTGTATTTTGAATTCATTAGACAGTAACATTCAGCCAATGACAAACAAGTGTGCTACACTGAAGTTGAACTGTTTATGTGTTCCGAAATACTTTAGCCGTATTTTGATAAGGAAAGTTTTTGACATGTTGATGGAAGAGAGCAGCTCAAATATAATCCCAGGTGTCAGAAAAATAAAATATCAAACAATTCAAAATGATTAAGAACAGGTGTCTGTCGATAGTCGTCACGTCATGCTGTGTGTTATATACAGATGAGTGTGATTAAAAGGCATTGTCATTATGTGTCTGTAATAAGTATATCATTGTCATTATGTATCTGTAATAAGTATATCATTGTCATTATGTATCTGTAATAAGTATATCATTGTCATTATGTATCTGTAATATTTAAAAAAAAAGGCATTGTTATCATGTGTCTATATTATAAAATATATCATCGTCATTATGTGTCTGTAATATATAAAAAAAAAGGCATTGTTATCATGTGTCTATATTATAAAATATATCATCGTCATTATGTGTCTGTAATATATAAAAAAAAGGCATTGTTATCATGTGTCTATATTATAAAATATATCATCGTCATTATGTGTCTGTAATATATAAAAAAAAAGGCATTGTTATCATGTGTCTATATTATAAAATATATCATTGTCATTATGTGTCTGTAATATATAAAAAAAAAAAGGCATTGTTATCATGTGTCTGTAATAAGTATAAAGTCCTATTGTCATTGTGTCCATTTTACAGGTGTGTCAATCTAAGCCGGAGTGTGGACGTCAGACGTTGACCGAGTTGTTAATCCGACCTGTCCAGCGCCTTCCCAGTATTTCTCTGTTACTTAATGGTTGGTGTATAGATTTAGGACCATTACCTGCTGAAAAGGCGTGATATCTATAAAATGAATGTCCTGTACCATAGCTCATCATTACCAAAAGTACATGCTAACTATCAACTTTTATGTTTCAAATTCATATCATTGTTCTAGCAAATGACTTTCCCAGAGCATCAAGCTAATAAAATGGAGCTCTAGCAAACTGAATCAATATACATTGTACTTGGTTTGCAATTAATATAGGTACATGAAAGATAGGTTCAAGAAGAAAAGTGAAAATTGATAAAGATATTATTAATTTGATACCATCATAAAGTCCTGATGAACGGGGCTGGTTTGATGATTGTTTGATTCTGGTTACAGATATTATGAAGCACACCCCTAAAGACAACATTGACAACAATAAACTCGAGAAGGCCACCAACATCCTCAAGGAAGTGATGACGTGAGTGATAGATGTGTCACTGAATCATTCTGGTTATAAAAACATACGCGATTAATATCTTAAGGTTATTCCAGTAAGATATGTATCCTACGAGAGAAATCCAGAAATGGAGAAATTCTATATTCACGAGGCCTGTCATAATTATAGTACTGTTTCATCTAGATCACTTTTGTTGGTGGTACCTGTTTGGTAAATGTGGAGTCCTCCTGTTGAATACCTATTTTACTGAGATAGCCCCTAGTTGAAATCCTCATAAACAGTAATGTCTGTACCTCACAAAATGCAAGGTTTTATCTGAAGTAGGTGATAGGAAAAAGATTTAAATGTATATATATTGTTACGGTGTTACTCTCCTTTAGCATAAGACTGAATAATTAATGTTTCATTGTTTGTACGCAGAATGCAGCTTTCTGATCGGTTGAAATTTTCTTTTCATACCTCTATGAGAAAAAATCATAAAATGGCACATCACAGTATGGCCATTGATGTTGCGTATTGATTTGTAAAAAGGATCCCTTTATATAAGATCATTTAAACTTTACATAAAACATACTTTAATTTTGAAAATCAATTTCGAAAATTAATTATAAGCATTGTTGTCAATTATTGTTTTAGTTTCATAGGGATATGAGGAGAGAGAAAATTTTGTTTGCAAACTTCATATAGTTTGCTAACAACATTTTTTAAAAATAATTGACATCAATGCTTAAATAGTTTTGGACAATATACCAGTTTATGTGAAATACAAGACTCAGTGGGCTTTTAAAAACATTACTCTAAGCATGCAAGAGTACAGCTTTGTATGGAAGTTACCATGAACACATTACTGTTTTAACTTTGGTGATTGTATTTGGAGAGCATCTGTGATTATCCCGAGATGATATTTTATGTGATGGATCGTGTATAGAAACCAGACCTAAGTTTCTATATTGATGACAGCATGTGTTGGTGTTTACAGGCATATTAATGAGGACAAGAGGAAGACGGAGAACCAAGTGGTCATGTTCGAGATAATGAATGACATCGACAATTGTCCTGTAAGTACCCCTCACTCACACTTGGTGTGACTTCTCACTGTGTAATGAATGACGTAGACAATTGTCCTGTAAGTACCCCTCACTCACACTTGGTGTGGCCTCTCACTGTGTAATGAATGACATAGACAATTGTCCTGTAAGTACCCCTCACTCACACTGTTTGGCCTCTCACTGTGTAATGAATGACAGACAATTGTCCTGTAAGTACCCCTCACTCACACTGTTTGGCCTCTCACTGTGTAATGAATGACACAGACAATTGTCCTGTATGTACCCCTCACTCACACTGTTTGGCCTCTCACTGTGTAATGAATGACACAGACAATTGTCCTGTAAGTACCCCTCATTCACACTGTTTGGCCTCTCACTGTGTAATGAATGACATAGACAATTGTCCTGTATGTACCCCTCACTCACACTGTTTGGCCTCTCACTGTGTAATGAATGACATAGACAATTGTCCTGTAAGTACCCCTCACTCACACTGTTTGGCCTCTCACTGTGTAATGAATGACATAGACAATTGTCCTGTAAGTACCCCTCACTCACACTGTTTGGCCTCTCACTGTGTAATGAATGACACAGACAATTGTCCTGTAAGTACCCCTCACTCACACTGTTTGGCCTCTCACTGTGTAATGAATGACAGACAATTGTCCTGTATGTACCCCTCGCTCACACTTTATTCGGCCTCTCACTGTGTTATGAATGACATAGACAATTTTCTTTAAGGTACTGAAAAATTAAGCTTTTGAAAATGTTCATGTCAAAAATGTTGACACACTACAGAAGCATTGCTAATGTAAAATATTAACATAAATTACTGAATAGCTCGGAAATGCAAAATATGATAAGATCTTCAGTGCTTGATCAACTATATGGCCCTTAAGGTTTCCTGTACATTTATCAGAACTTTAGTAGTCTAATTGCCCTAACACTAAAGATTATGTTTTTTTATACTTACCAACAGCCTACACTACTATCCTCACATCGACGCTTTGTTACACGGATTGATGTTATAGAGCTGTCTGATGAGCTCTGTGGCCGGGGTATGCCCCTCTCTCTGTTCCTGTTTACAGATAGTGTGGAGGTAAGAATTGTAGTGATAAGTTTTTCTGTATCCAAGGCGATAAGAATTTTAGTGATAACTAAGTTTTTCTGTATCCAAGGAGGTAAGAATTGTAGTGATAAGTTTTTCTGTATCCAAGGCGATAAGAATTGTAGTGATAACTAAGTTTTTCTGTATCCAAGGAGATAAGAATTGTAGTGATAAATAAGTTTTTAGCTCACCGGTTACGAGTAACCGAGAGCTAATGCTGTCACCCCGGCGTCCGCGTCGGCATCCCACCCCTACTTTAAAGTTTTTGGGATCAGTTTTTGGAAAGCTTCTAAGTCCAAAAGTATACACCTCACACCCTTCTAATTTGGTTTATACATTCATTAGAGGTCTAGGAGTGATGTTATGGCAAAATCATGCAGAAAAATTTTGTGATTTTTTCGCATTTTACCATTTAATGGACTTAATTTGTTTGGCACAAAAACCCTCTTTAAAGATTTTGGGGATAAGTTTTGTAAAGCTTGTAAGTCCACACCCTTCTTATTTGGTTTATACATCCATTAGAGGTTTAGGAGCGATATTATGTGACGTACAATTTCAAAATGACATGTTTATACATACATAAAGAATGAATGCATAGTGTGATTGCTGCCGCTGGTGAACTTTCGCAATCATTGATTGCACTTGTTCTGTATCGAAGGAGGTAAGAATTGAGATGATAAACTATCAGTATAACAATGTTAAGATACCTCAGTCTTCCTCACTCCTCCTTGTTATTTCTACTTAAGGCTTGTAGTTCTCTTATTATACTTGAATGTCTTCAAAACTTTATCTTCCTGGTAGAATTGTCTGTATTGGTGAAAACCATTGTCTCAACAAATGTCATCTGCTATGTTAATTAAGAGTAATTATTTTAATATTTCCTGACTTTGAAAAAAAGTTATAATCCATCTTTTATCTATTTCATATGTATTATACTGTAACATTCCATTGTTTATACAGCTATGTAAACGACGGTCACGATACCTAAACAGCAGCAAGTCTCCCGCACTTCTGAAAACCCCACAGAAGGCATTGAAACATCTGACACTGATACCATTGGCGGCAATCAAACGTGTGATCGACTGTGTAGAGAATGACGGTGAGAATTTGTCACGCTGTACAGTATCTAGAAAACAATGAGTGATACCTACCATCTTTAAAACAGAAGCATTAACATTTACATCAGATATAAAGTTTGGTGTTCTATGATTAAAACACTCAATATCAATATGTAATGCCTGCTTTAAAATTAGACAATACCCCATTTTGTAACACCACTAGCATGAAGTTTGTAAAAGGTACTTTCTATGTGTCATCTTGAATGGCATGTTTAGTGTGTATACATTAATCAAGCGTGATTTACCTTGTTCTGTTTATATTGCAGATTGTCGTAACTCCTTTGGTGTAATAGTTAAAAGTAATTCAGAAATGACAGAAAAACTATTTAGTTTTATGGTGGATGGAGAGGAAAGCAAGAAAGAATTCATGACCCAGCTCACCAAAAGTATCTCCCACATAGTGTGTATGGCTGACCATGTAAGTGGCTTAATTGTATGGGGGAACTTGTTGATGTCCATTCTGCCTCACAGTAAGGATGCCTGTGAAATTTCATAGTTATACAGATTATGATAGGTACTCGTGTAATATAAGCAGCTACTGGTCGGCTGATTTATTATCTGATGTCATTGTGTACACTATTTCTGATGCTCGTTTCTGGGGAGGGAAAGATTCAATAATTAACTGGATAGATATTGTAAAAATCCTATTGAAATAGCTAATTTACCTGGTATATAATTTCAAATATGGCAGTCTCGACTGGTACAAATGAGGAATGTTTACAGAATTGATATATGGTAGAAAGAAAATAGCATACTATTTATTGTTGTATTCCACTTTTGGACTGTCACATGGTATTTTTACTTTTGATCATGTTTTTATTAAGAAGTTTTATAAGATTAATGCCTTGAGGTGTATACTATTTTATGCCATTGACATGAATTGCTGTGAAAAGGGGGAATTACCATAACAAAAATGTTGAATGTTTGAAAATTTGTGAGCCAGCAACAGTGCCAAGGGGAAGTTAGAGGTGGTGTGTCACATGCAATTTAAGTATCTGTGTGCCTAAGGATATGGTCACATTATAGTCAGAGGTTATTTACCCTTCAGAGATGCTGGTTTTGGACATATAAAACTTATGACTGCCTGAATGTTTTGTTTTGTTTTTTAGCCCACCATCATCAGATGGTGGGCTATTCAAATCGCCCTGCGTCCGTGGTCCGTGGTCCGTTCCTTCGTCCCTCTGCCGTCCGTCCGTAAACAATTCTTGTTATCGCTATTTCTCAGAAAGTACTGAAGGGATCTTTCTCAAATTTCATATGTAGGTTCCCCTTGGTGCCTAGTTATGCATATCGCATTTTGAGACCTATCGGAAAACAACATGGCCGACAGGCAGCCATCTTGGATTTTGACAATTGAAGTTTGTTATCGCTATTTCTCGGAAAGTACTGAAGGGATCTTTCTCAAATTTCATATGTAGGTTCCCCTTGGTGCCTAGTTATGCATATTGCATTTTGAGACTAATCGGAAAACAACATGGCCGACAGGCAGCCATCTTGGATTTTGACAATTGATGTTTGTTATCGCTATTTCTGAGAAAGTGCTGAAGGGATCTTTCTCCAACTTCATATTTAGGTTCCCCTTGGTGCCTAGATATGCATATTGCATTTTGAGACCAATCGCAAAACAACATGGCCGACAGGCAGCCATCTTGGATTTTGACAATTGAAGCTTGTTATCGCTATTTCTCAGAATGTACTGAAGGGATCTTTCTTAAATTTCATATGTAGGTTCCTCTTGGTTCTTAGTTATGCATAAAGCATTTTGAGACCTATCGAAAAACAACATGGCCGACAGGCAGCCATCTTGGATTTTGACAATTGAAGTTTGTTATCGGTATTTCTCAGAAAGTACAGAAGGGATCTTTCTCAAATTTCATATGTAGGTTGCCCTCTGTGCCTAGTTATGCATATTGGATTTTGAGACCAATCAGAAAACAACCTGGCCGACAGGCAGCCATCTTGTATTTTGACAATTGAAGTTTGTTATCGCTATTTTACAGAAGGTACTGAAGGGATCTTTCTCAAATTTCATATGTAGGTTCTCCTTGGTCCCTGGTGTTGCATTTTGGGACCAATCTGAAAACAACATGACCGACAGACAGCCATTATCGCTAAATCTTAAATTTTATATATAGGTTCCCCTTGTTTGAAAAGTACTAGAGGGCTGTTTCTGAATTTACACAGATTAGTAAGAGGAAGGGAAAAGTAGAGAAAAGATCAATCTGACATGGAACCTATAAAGATCATTCAATGGTGGGCGCCAAGATCCCTCTGGGATCTCTTGTTTTTTTAAATTATCGATTTAGATATGTAGGATAGCAAGGTTGTGCAAAGCACACAATTATCTGATCTGTATATTGAATGCCTGTTATGTTCTGAACATTTTGTCTGTATATGATACAACTTTTCTATATTATGTAATGACTCCTGTAGGAATCCTTGATGGTGACTGTCGTTGGCCGGGATCTCCATATCAACACAAGTGAACTGGGAAAGCATAGCATCAGCAAAGCAGCCAGGTAAGACCTTGTCATCTGTCATCTATTGATAAGTAAGATAAGACCATTTAATCCATCTTTTAGCCGAATAGTTTACTTATCAACTAATTTAGTAATGTTATTTATCTATATCCATCAGTTTTCTATATAGTGAGTTTTAGCTTGCCGAAGTCCAGCGGAGCTATTGCTCTACCCCGACGTCAGCATAGTCAGTAGAAGTTAGCTTAAAGTTTTTATAAAACAGTATTATGTCAATACTTAGGTATTTGACATATCTGTTTCTTGTGGTAAGACCTTTCCAATGGTACTATATTTTCGGACCTGCTGACCTTGACCGTAACCTTTGACCTACTTTTTTAAAAAGTCTTGGCGACAGTATTAACCTATTGAGATAGGGCATTCACATTTGACGTGTATTTCTTGTAATAAAATCTTTCCATTTGTGCTACATTGGCAGACCTGCTGATTTTGACCGTAACCTTTGACCTGGTTTTAAAAATCTAATTCCGAATTACAACCTACTCTGTGAGCTTTGTTGTCTTCTGACACCTTGTTTTAGCGGATGGTCACAGTTTGTCACCCACTCTTTTTTTCAGTAAAGCAGCAAGGTATGGTGCTAGTCAAAAGCAAATCAGCTAAGCTGCACTGAGTAGAAAAATTAGGCCAATATTTATCAGCTAAGCTGCACCGAGTAGAAACAATTAAGCCAATATTTATCAACTCAGCATCAGAATATAACATCTAGTCCAATATATATAGAGTCTAACATTTTATCCAATATTTTAAAACTAAGAAACTGAGTTTGATATTTAATCAATGATCAAAAGCAGCAAAGAATGACACTCATACTTTATCAGTTAAACAGTAGAGACTGGTAATATGTGACTTACCCTAAACTTGGGTATCATTGAGCTTTATTTGGTATCAGATCAACTTTTGGGAGTTATTGAATCATTTTTGTCTCAACTGCGACAAACAGTTGGGGAAAGTGAGGTTTTGGTGTAACTTTCCAGTTTTAACAGTTGCATCATCAACATTTCTCTGAAGTTATAAGTTTAGATTCACAACTCAAAAAGTTCAATTCGAACTTTTACCAAACTTTGTAAATAGTTAGATGACATGCATAGTGGATATCTCAACACTTCCTTCATTTAGAGAATATTTTCCAGAAGTTTCAGGTTTAGAGGCACTGCTCTAAATGTTAATACCATTTTTTGTAGTCCAACTTTTACATAAAAATTCTGTTTTTGTAGTTTGGACATCTCCACTTACTTTATAGATTTTGTTAATCTTATTTTGTGTGTGTTTGTATTTGAGGTTAAAACCCCCAGATTTTGAGAAATTGAATTAGATATAGCATCTTCACAGTAGCAGAGTATATGCTGATTGTATATCAATTAACAACAAAGAATACAAGTTTAGTGCATTTTGTATGGAATGTATGTTATATCCAAAATTGTGCATTTATCTAATATCCTGATATTAAATGCTTGGAATATTATTACCTATGCATGTATACAATATTACACATATTTAATTTATCCTTACATCTAAATTAAGCTTTAGATTCATCAGCTTTTGTTTGTCCCAGATTTTGTAGAACTTGAACATCAGTTTCATTTTTTTTTTTTTTTTTTCTTTCTTTTTTTTTTTTTTAATATATTTAATACAATGACAGTGTTGCCCCATTTAAAAACCTGAAATGTTGACTTTTATGTAAAAAATCATGACATTCGTGTGGTACATATGAATTGCATTTCATATTGAACAACCAGTTAAAAATGTATGTGTAATGTTTCAGTTTCTGCACTCTCACGTTAATTTTATATATACACTGTACACTGTATGTTAGTTTGACTCAATGAAACTACAAAACATTACATGTTTGATTTCCCCTGTGGATTTGACAAGATTAATATAGATCTACTGTTATGAAATATGGGACCCTGGTCTGGGAATTTTTGCCAAGTCCTGTGTGTCAAAATAAAGGTTCAATTATGAGGTAAACATTCAATAGTGGTAGCTTGACCTTCACATCAGGGTCACGACCCACTCCTTTAAAAAAGACATTATTCTTCCGTAAAGCTGCAGATCATTTTTTTGATAATTCCTAAATCAAGGACAAAAAATAACAACAATTAAATTACCCAGGTATGCTGCTTTAATTCAATATGGAAAAACAGGTGGACTCAGCTATACTTTTGTATTGGGAAGTTTTGATTTTTTTCTTTGGAGATTGGTAATTATGGATGTGACTAGATTTTAACCATAACAGGCGGAACTGGTTGTGATGTATACTACAAAAATCTATTCACATAAGTCAGTACATTACAAAATGAACCCACAAAGGTCAGTTTTGTTTGTAAATTTCTGGCTAGTTGTATTATATATAAATCTTTCAACATATCATATACCGAAGAACTTGAAGAGAATTTCATAATTTGTGCTTAAATATTTTTATAGGCTTGGTAAGCGTGTCAGTCGAGCATTTTCCTTCAACAAGACGCCAGGTCGGCTAAAGAGAGCTGTTTCCAGCGTATCACATGCCTTCAGTCCTTTTGCTGACTCACGAGAGAGGTACCTTGGAACACCTCGTGGGAATCTCCAGGGCAAGCGCCTAGCTAGCTGTATGGACCTCACAGTAAGTCATCTAGTAAATATAGCAATGACGCTGGTGGTATCCAGACAGATAACTTGTAACCTTATTACAATTCTACATAAATGTAGTATGTTGAAATTCTGTTATCTTGTAACCCTATAACAATTCTACATATGTATAGTATGTTGAAATTCTGTTATCTTGTAACCCCATAACAATTCTACATATGTATAGTATGTTGAAATTCTGTTATCTTGTAACCCCATAACTATTCTACATATGTGTTGTATGTTGAAATTCTGTTATCTTGTAACCCCATAACTATTCTACATATGTGTTGTATATTGAAATTCTGTTATCTTGTAACCCCATAACTATTCTACATATGTGTTGTATGTTGAAATTCTGTTATCTTGTAACCCCATAACAATTCTACATATGTATAGTATGTTGAAATTCTGTTATCTTGTAACCCCATAACTATTCTACATATGTGTTGTATGTTGAAATTCTGTTATCTTGTAACCCTATAACAATTCTACATATGTATAGTATGTTGAAATTCTGTTATCTTGTAACCCTATAACAATTCTACATATATGTAGTATGTTGAAATTCTGTTATCTTGTGATATTTTCTGTTGCAGGATTCAATCTCGCCAACACTGAGTAGCTTTGCCAGCTCTACTACTTTGTACGATGAGAGTGACACTATCAGTTTAGGAGCGTACTCACTTAAAGAGCTGCCCTGAAGACAACTGCAGACTTATGTTGAGTATACTCCAACTAATGACTGCCATTAGGTCCAGCACAGTCAGTGGACCAGTTTCTGAACCTTTTTTGATCAAGCAACGATCAAATGAACTAGAACATTTCGGCCGCAGTACAAAGCGATTCAGAATTGATAAGCCACAAATCACAATGAAGTAGGACTCTTATGCTACAATACAAAGTGATTCAGAGATGATAGTCCACGGATCATGATGAGCCCAGCCATTCTGCTGCAGTTCAAAACCATTCAGATTTGATCGGGAGTAAACCTGACCACAGGATCATGAAACATCGATTATAATAGGCTGCAGTATCAGAGATGGAAAGTAGTGGTTCATGTTCATCAGCTTGGAACCTGGTTCATGTTGAGAATATGAAAGTCCATTCATAGATGTGACCTCAACTTGTTTGTCACAATTTCGACTGGCTTTTTACTTAATATCTACTTTAGTCAACATGTACAGTTAGTTCAGTGTTATGTGGTAGTCGATATACCTCTATACATCTTATATTGGTCTGTGTAAAGGACCGAATGTGTATAAAGTGAGGACAAATGTTGACTACACACTCCACACTAATGGTAGTTAGGGCTGGATATTGTATCCTAATATATCAATAAAACCAATGTGACATAGCAATTCAATCCAAACAATACTCTAACTTTTTCAATATTCCACATTTCTACATGCATAAAGCTCATATTACAGAATAACAAGCCGATGGAAATAAACCAAGAAAAGTGACATGAGAAACAAAACATAAACATGTCCCCCATGATAGCTGTTTTCTTCTGATGGCCTCATGTGACACACTCGTACTTTTAACACATCACCCAAATGCTTGAATGTAATGTAAACCTAAGCATAGTTAAGTGACCAAGCTGAAATATATACGAGTGAGGCACATCTATGATCATGTCTTCTTGCTCATCTGTCATAGCCTTTTTGGAAATTAAAACCGACACACACTAAGTACTGGAATGCACAGTATTTCATTATATCTTAATTTTTTGATATCTAGATAACATTGAAAGCAGTTAATTAATTTCACCACTACTCTGTAAGTCTAGCTATTGCAGCAGTCTTCGTCACAAACTAACAACATAGTGTTTCGGCTGTAATAGATATTGTATGTTGATTTTCAAAATATTGTAACAACTTTTTTTGTTATTCAGTATCCAGCCCTAATGATAGTGTACTATGTAACTAAAGAGTTGTTCCAAAGGGAGGTAATTAGTAGTGTTCATGGTCAGTATTACTTCAAAAAATGTCATACACCATTTTGTGGTGATAAGGTGCTATACGTAAGTTATAATTTAAGTTTTTATCAATTTTGGAACATGATATTGATTATGTTGAAAATTCTCTACCAATAAAAGATTTTATATCTATCTATATTTAGATCAGTCCTTGATAACACTTATGAAATAATTGTTCTCAATATATTTTATTGATCTTGTTTATAATCTTTGCCTAACTATGTCTAACATCTTTTTCGGCACCGGCGTCTTTTACTTTAAAGATTTCAGTTTAGATCCATTGCTCATAAGTATAAGTCCAACATACACTTAACTTGGTGTGTGTTATCACAAAGTGGCCATCTCAACACACTCTTCATTTACGGAATATCATCAAGAGTTTATGGTCCAGTGACTCTGGAAATTAGGGATGCTAGGAGTCTGGAATTTTTTTTTTTTTTTGTGTTTAGCTCAGTTTCTCAAAACGTATCAACGTTATTTCAATCAAACCCAGAATATAATTGCATTGTAGTAGGGTCATCTCAACACATCCTACAGATTACATGATTTTTTTTTTTCTATATTTTTGTGTTAAAAACCTTAAGTTTTGAGAAATTGATGTAAAAATCTTTTAATATTGCTTTTCAAACTGATTTACAAATAAGTTTTTAACCAAGCTGGTGATTCTGTAAGAAATCAGATTAATTTTCTTTTCACATTTCAGAAAGGGTAAGTTGGGGTATAACTGACATTTAGATGAATATTGAGAATTATCGATCTTGCAAAATTTGTTTTGTTTTGCAATGCATCAATAACTACAAATATCTATAATGTATACAGGGTGGTTCCATACTCTTATGTGGAGGTTATCAAAACTTACACTCCTGAAATTGGGGCCACGGTGGCCGAGTGGTTAAGGTGTCCCGACACTTTAACACTAGCCCTCCACCTCTGGGTTGCGAGTTCGAAACCTACGTGGGGCAGTTGCCAGGTACTGACCGTAGGCCGGTGGTTTTTCTCCGGGTTATCCGGCTTTCCTCCACCTCCAAACCCTGGCACATCCTTAAATGACCCTGGCTGTTAATAGGACGTTAAACAAAAACAAACCAAATACACTCCTGAAAAAGTGGGACAAACAAGACATTAATTACGTGTAATTCATGTTTTACATGTATCTTGATAAGATAAAAAGAAGAGAATCCACTGAACTATAACCTCTACTGCTCTGTTTGAGTAAGCCAGTAAGGACTGTCTCAAAATTATCCAGGATGGAGTAGTGGGAGGCATCTTTTCAGATACCATCACCCCCCAAATATCAAAACAAAGAGTGTAAGGAATACCAGAAAAATGAGACTTTAACCCCACCATCCATCAAATTTTAATACAGGTGCCTCCAACACAAATAATTCTAGAATAGCCTTAAGGGGGAAGTGTTTAACAAATCTGTTTATAACCAGGGTAATTTTTCATTTCATTGACAATAAAATGGCTCGACCTAATGGTGGTTATGTTTTGGATTCAAAATAACTATAGTCGCAATCATGGCTGTTAACAATATCTGTGTAACTATTCACTGTTTTAGTACTGGTTTGGCGTTGTACCAGTGTTAATGATCACACTCGTAATTCTTTGGTATAATGTCTTACTAAAGTATCTATACTGTGTAATAATGAATCGCCAGGTAAACCATACCACTCGTACATATCACTTGATACATTAGAAATTTTTTACTGGATATTCAGTCACATGTAAACTTGTTAAACTACTTAAATTTTCAGCCATGATATTCTACATACATGTACTAAGTTTTGTAATTTTAATGATCAGATAATTATATGTCTTGTATAGATATCACGTACTTGTATCTTAATGATAAGAAATTTGTACACTGGGTGCCAATGATAGGAAATCATTCCAAGTATTTAATTTGTTAAATATGAACATATTTATTTACTCTTGCTTAAATGTCTCTAGTGCGTTGTAACTGCCCCCTGCACTGCTTACCATTCTATCAGTCCGCAAAATCTCTCTCTCTCTGTCTTTCTCTCTCTCTCTTTCATTCATATATATACCTACACCAAGTGATTTTCACTATCTTCTGATGTGATGACACCATTTACTCTGGCAATCCAGGGGTTACGGTCATATATCGAAACTCCAGGGGTTACAGTTATATATTGATACTCCAGGGGTTACGATCATATATTGATACTCCAGGGGTTACGGTCATATATTGATACTCCAGGGGTTACGGTCATATATTGATACTCCAGGGGTTACGGTCATATATTGATACTCCAGGGGTTACGGTCATATATTGATACTCCAGGGGTTACAATCATATATCGATACTCCAGGGGTTACGGTCATATATTGATACTCCAGGGGTTACGATCATATATTGATACTCCAGGGGTTACGATCATATATTGATACTCCAGGGGTTACGGTCATATATTGATACTCCAGGGGTTACGATCATATATCGATACTCCAGGGGTTACGATCATATATCGATACTCCAGGGGTTACGATCATATATCGATACTCCAGTGGTTACGATCATATTACGATACTCCAGGGGTTACGATCATATATTGATATTCCAGGGGTTACGGTCATATATTGATACTCCAGGGGTTACGGTCATATATTGATACTCCAGGGGTTACAATCATATATCGATACTCCAGGGGTTAGTTATATATCAATACTCCAGGGGTTACGATCATATATCGATACTCCAGGGGTTACGGTCATATATTGATACTCCAGGGGTTAGTTATATATCAATACTCCAGGGGTTACGATCATATATCGATACTCCAGGGGTTACGGTCATATATTGATACTCCAGGGGTTACAATCATATATTGATACTCCAGGGGTTAGTTATATATCAATACTCCAGGGGTTACGATCATATATTGATACTCCAGGGGTTACGATCATATATTGATACTCCAGGGGTTACGGTCATATATTGATACTCCAGGGGTTACGGTCATATATTGATACTCCAGGGGTTACGATCATATATCGATACTCCAGGGGTTACCATCATATATCGATACTCCAGGGGTTACGGTCATATATTGATACTCCAGGGGTTACAATCATATATCGATACTCCAGGGGTTACGATCATATATTGATACTCCAGGGGTTACAATCATATATCGATACTCCAGGGGTTACCATCATATATTGATACTCCAGGGGTTACAATCATATATCGATACTCCAGGGGTTACGATCATATATTGATACTCCAGGGGTTACGATCATATATTGATACTCCAGGGGGTTACGGTCATATATTGATACTCCAGGGGTTACAATCATATATCAATACTCCAGGGGTTACAATCATATATTGATACTCCAGGGGTTACGATCATATATTGATACTCCAGGGGTTACAATCATATATCGATACTCCAGGGGTTAGAGTTATATATCAATACTCCAGTGGCAATCACGTATACGCTCTCTTATGTGATCATAACACATGGGAGTATGGAGGATGGTCAAGACCTTGGGAATGTCAAACCAGCCGTTAACTGTTGTCATCATTTTAGAGTAGCGACAACACAAGGATGAAAAAAGACACAAAACACTACTATCCCTGTTTATGCTTTGACGTTTTATGCTGTGTTATGTATCTGTATAGATATATTAGAATTTTTGTAAAAAGTGCTTAGATAGGTTGTGTATTCCCGAGTGTTGTAGTGTGATATCTAGTTTTGTACTGTATAGAACATGTAAGGTATGGAAGAACGTGTCTGCTTGTTTGTGAATGTGTTTTAACTAAAGCTGTTTTAAAAGAAATTAAGAAAATCCTGTCAAATTTGTTATTTTCCCATAACACTTACAAAGATTTCGCTGGTTGAAATTGTTTTGTTTAAACTTTTAAATTTTCACACTGGTTCTGAGTCAACATTAGCCCCTGGATCTTATAAAAAAGATACTTCACTCTGTATGGTATTCAAGGTAGTAACTACAGTGATTACTGTTAATGATTACTTGCATATAAAATGTAAAATGTCCTTTCTACTCACTTAGGGGTATAACTTTATAGAACAAGTGATGAACATGGAAGTGAAAAACAGCAGTCGTCTCCACTGTGTGTAAACCTTGTGTTTTTAGATTTGTGGTCATGCATGGATCAACAGTCAGCTATGTGTTTTTACTGTAATAGACCTTATTTAGTGCTGTGGGAACCTGTACATGTTGGCGATAACATTTTTTACATAATGCTTAAAGATGTGACGCAAAACCACAGAGTTGTTTTGTTGAAAACTATAATACATGTACATATACTGTAGTTATGTACAACATGTACATATACTGTAGTTATGTACAACATGTACATATACTGTAGTTATGTACAACACACAACAGGCCTATATTCCCCTAATGAAAGAGATTTTGCGTAGGTATTTGTGTTTTAGTCAATGACTGAAAGACATTTTCTAATATGCAAATAATTTCCGATAAGATATTCAACTTGAATATTTTATTAAAAAAGAAGTTAATGATGTCATTAATAGTATTAAAAAGCCTTGTTTTGATAGCTGTGAAGATAAATCCAAGACGGACCCAATTAAATCCTTTTTCATTTATTTATTTTGCTTGGAAGGAAGAGAAAAAAACATGTTAATAAATGCATTTGTCAGGAAACAAATTCCAAAGCCAGAATATTTGAATAATTATCAGATTAATTTTACAGAGAATGTGTCTTTAATTTTCTTGTGGTTGTGAGTGTGACTGAAGCAAGTGTGTGTATTTTAATAAGAATAGAAATTAAAGTATGCTTCATGATAATCTTTCTTTGGTTGTTTATCTTTTCGCACTCCGCTGGCTTGAGCTGCATAAGCTTATATGATGTACATCTATTGAATGATAACATGACAACCCTCATTTCAATTGAAAACTTTCGCTCACCTGGTTGGATATGACCAAACATCAAAACAATGTTCTTGCACCTAGCTTTATTTGTCAATTTGAACAATGCTATATATGGTTATAATATGGAGATCGCAATAACAACGTCCAGACCCTCTAAGGGTGTGAAAAGACCTCGGGAGATTGTTGTTACAACATGATTGGGTTTAAAGAAACTAAGTCCCTTAGGGTGGGGAAAGACCCTTGGGCCTATTTTTACATCAGAATTTTGTTTATCCCTTAACGTCCAGCGATGCTATATATAGTTATGGGATGGAGGGTCACAGCAATCATTTATGCAAAATCTGTTCTTCTCCCCCTCTAGGATGTTTCTGACCAAATTGGGTTCAAATCCATCAATAACATGACTAGTAGCGATTTAAAGGCCTTACCTCTATTTTCCTAATTGGTCCCGCCCCTCTGGCTCCTAGGGGGTCAGAATCGTCATTAATGTAAAATCTGTTCCCCTTCCCCCAAGGATTTTTCTGACCAAATTGGGTTCAAATCCATTCATAACTTTGACAAGTAGCGATTTAAAGGCATTACCTCTATTTCCCCTATTGGGCCCGCCCCTCTGGGTGCTGGGGGGTAAGAGTCACATTTTATGCAAAATCTTATCCCCTTCCGCCAAAGATGTTTCTGACCAAATTGGGTCAAAATCTAATAAGAACTTTATGACAAGTAGCGATTTAAAGAAATTACCTCTTTTTCTTCTATTTGACTTGGAGGTCAGAATCGTCATTAATGCAAAATCTGTTGGTCTTCCCCCAAGGATGTTTCTAACCAAATTGGATTCAAATCCATTCATAACTTTACGACTAGTAGCGATTTAAAGGAATTGCCTCAATTTCCTCTACGATCCCTTGGGGGGTCAGTCACCGTTTATGCAAAATCTGATCCCCCTTCTGCCAAGGATGTTTTACGAAATTTGATCAAAATCCAATAAGAACTTTTTAACTAGTAGCGATTTGAAGCAAATGAGCTCACCGGACGATTCAAGACGGCCACCAAATTGAGGGTTCTGATTGGTCAAAATTTAAATAATGTCATATTTTAAATTATAACAAGAGGCCCATGGGCCTTAACGGTCATCTGAGTTTCGATAGATTTTAGCATATTTGGCCCCTGTGTGACCTTGAATGAAGGTCAAGGTCATCCATTTATGCATGCTAAAGACCTAATATTTGGTCTCTGGCCCTTTGGTTATCAAGAAGAAGTCATTTAAACATTTTAGTACATTTGACCAGCATGTGTATACTTCTAACATTGTTCTTTTTAAGGCTTCTAATGTCACTGTTACTAAATACAATGTATAGAAAATCATCTGCTGTTTCAGTTTTAACGCCTAGCAACTATATTTTTTTCATAGATTTTCACCAAACATTATGCAAAGGTCAATTATTAGTATGCTTCTGACATTGTTGTATTAGGGGGTGACGAGACATTTTCTAGCCTATTTTTTTTTTAATTCTTTACCTTTAAACCTGTAGTAAAAGCCTTGTTTTGGTGAAGTCTGTTGATTGATGTAATTGTAACTTGTGTTGTGTCATCCTCTGGTGAGACTGGGAGGTTTGATGATCACCCCCTCACTTTACTTGTATGGTGAGTTGTCTGCCTGGCGTCAACTTTTCATTCATGTTGTCTGAATAACTAAGAGGCCCTTTGACCTGATATTTGGTCTGCAGCATGCTGGGATAAAGGGCTAAAGTTTGTTCAAATGAAATACCTTGACCTACTTTAAAAGGCACAGGTCAAATACATGTATGTTAAAATCTGTACTTTAGTAATTGACTTTTTACCTAGAGGCTCAGGGAATTGAGATGGGCTGTAGCATGCTTGGATTAAGGACTACCAAGTTAGTTGAAATGAATTGCCTTCACCTACCTACCTACTTCCCAGGTCATGTGTCACACATGCTTAGAGATTATATAGAATAAACAAGAGTCCATGTTATATTAATAAATCAATCATTTTTCAAAGTCATCTACATAAGATTATCCACAATTGATATTGTCTTTATTTCTTGACACCTGGCCTCGTATTCATGAAATCGTGCTCGGGGATTGATCGATGATTTTTATAACTGTTAATTCGTAATTGAAGAGAGTTTAAAAGGAACACATATTTCATTCTTCATCATGAGAATGGTTTCATGAATACGAGCCCTGCTTAACAAGTGAGCTATTTCTGCTGCTTTGGCGTAGATTCTGACCTGCAAACGGCATTTCACGATGATGACGTTCCTCCATAACCTTTTACCTTCCCTAGGTAAAATATGTGGTCGGTGGCGCAATGGTAAAAAAATCGTCTAGGGCTAGACGACCATGCCAGGTTCCATACAGGCCAACAAAAGTGGTTAGGATAAACAGTTTACCATTGTTGTAAACTGATATTGCTCATAGTTAACTTTCCAGAAGAACCGGAAGTGGTGCTGATAATACAACTCTGTATACAGGTAGGTCCTCTATACCCACAGGGTTGGAGTTGCACAGCAGCAGTATTCCTTCATCTGGTCGATGTTTGCGGTTGCTCCCGAGTTCTTTCACCTATGATTCCTCATTGAGCCCCATTGGTTGACGAATTCTGACTCCATAACAGTTATATTGCACATAAATTACAATACTTACAAGTCTTGTATCATTTATTTCGTTAAACAAGATCTTGTAAACGCATAAGTTACATCTATATAAACGTATGTAGTTATATGGATGCTTTTGTTTCAGGGGTTTAACGTCTTTTGAAACCTACGTGGGGCAGTTGCCAGGTACTGACTGTAGGCCGGTGGTTTTTCTCCGGGTAGTCCGGCTTTCCTCCACCTCCTAAACCTAGCACGTCCTTAAATGACCCTGGCTGTTAATAGGACGTTAAACAAAAAACAAACAAACCTTACAATAGCCGGTGTCATATGAGGACGCATGTCAAGGAAGCACAGAAAAGCAGAGCAATAAGGAAAGAAATGACATTTTGAATGTAGGACCGATATCGTTAATGAGTATCACCATTTAAAAACCTGTACCACTCTCTGCAGTATTAATCAGTGTGACCTTATACGATATTCAGACAATTTATAACAGGTTAACTTGATAATCAGGAATGGGTCGTTTAATTAAGATGTAATAGGAATAAGTTTCTCCTTATGATAGAAGGATTTTCTGTTGCGAGTCGTCTTAAAACACATAAAAAATCACAAAAGCCATGAAAAATCATCGACATCGATCGTCAATGATCGCAATGGGCTGCGACAGCTCCTTCGGTAAGAGCGACGGTCTAGTTACGTACATTACCTCAGGTGAAGAAAAACAACAATGAATGCGGACATAAAAGCGAAGCCAGAACTCCAACACAAAATCGATCAACCGAAGCCAAAATATTAATGAAATATAGTACAAAGATAATAAGACCATATGTCCTGGTAGAGAGAGCGTCTTCTGCTTCGTCGACGACACCCGGCATACAAATCTAGGTCACGGCGACACCGTCCATACAAATCTAGGTCACGGCGACACCCGTCCATACAAATCTAGGTCACGGCGACACCCGGCATACTAATCTAGGTCACGACGACACCCGGCATACAAATCTAGGTCACGACGACACCCGGCATACTAATGTAGGTCACGACGACACCCGGCATACAAATCTAGGTCACGGGAACACCCGGCATACAAATCTAGGTCACGACAACACCCGGCGTACAAAACTAGGTCACGGGGACACCCGCCATATTAATCTAGTAGGTCACGACGACACCCGGCATACTAATGTAGGTCACAACGACACCCGGCGTACAAAACTAGGTCACGGCGACACCCGCCATGCAAATCTAGGTCACGGGGACACCCGCCATACAAATCTAGGTCACGACGACACCCGGCATACAAATCTAGGTCACGGGGACACCCGGCATACTAATGTAGGTCACGACGACACCCGGCGTACAAATCTAGGTCACGACGACACCCGGCATACAAATCTAGGTCACGACAACACCCGGTATACAAATCTAGGTCACGACGACATCCGCCATACTAATGTAGGTCACGACGTCACCTGGCATACAAATTTAGGTCACGACGACACCCGGCATACAAATCTAGGTCATGACGTCACCTGGCATACAAATTTAGGTCACGACGTCACCCGGCATACAAATCTAGGTCACGACACCCGCCATACAAATCTAGGTCACGACGACACCCGTCATACAAATCTAGGTCACAATGACACCCGTCATACAAATTAAGGTCAAATCGACGACCCCCCGGAAAATTCACAATGGAGAAATTGTAATAATCGAGCTTTTATACAGCTTAGTTGCAAGCTGTCCATGTCGGTTACTGTAGAATTAAGTAAAAGAGTCTGTTTTGCCCTTTATTTACAAAATCTACACTATATAACCGATTCTATACCTATAGGTGACAATGAATTACTTTACATTGTCTCTGTTAAAAAGCACTAGAGTGATTAGCCTGGTACAAAAACTCGTGACTGTTTGCATTTCTCGGTTAGCCGGGGAACGGACTGGTCTGTGCTGCCGAGGTTGTGTCCTTTTGATAGAAACTTTATCCTTCTTGGTGCCATGCAACGGACAGTATGTTGTTCAGTGGGGGAGCCACCAGTTACTACATGGAGACCGCGCTCGAAATGACCTTGGCCGTTCACGGGGCGATAATCTCACCAAACAAACGTACAAACAGTGACAACGTAGAGTATGTATATGTCGTTATAAATAGATGCCACCGCATTGTCGGAATACACCCACCGTATATATTTTTGCTGTTTACGGCAGTGACGGAAAACAGCTGTATTTTGGAATCTTAGCACGTGCGTCAGTTCGACTGACCAACATATTTCTATCATTTTTGACACCGTTTCACTTCAAAATGATTATCTTTTATGAGTATTTTTATGACTGTTGCAGGATAAATAGGATACATGATCAGTGTCTTAAAATATAAGCTGTATTTTTGGCTCGGGACAGAAAGACAAAAGTGGCTCGCCAAGGCTCGCCACTTTTGTCTTTCTTTACCCTCGCCAAAATACAGCTTATATTTTAAGACACTGACCATGTATTCTCTATATCAACTATATAGTGTATTCAGATTCACCATCACTATTTGCATGAAGACATATTGGAAGTATAAAGTTTATCTTTGCGTCTTTAGACAGTACAAGCACAGGTGCCTGACTCATAAAAATTCTAGGAATTACCGTTGTGCAACTATTTTTCTTTTAATAGTTGCCCTCACTGAAACTGGCTAAAAACTATAACTTCATTGTAGCGGCGGGCGAACGCAATATATCCAATTATATTTACATGCTGGTGGCAAAGCCACGATATAAACTAAGTAAAAAGATTTGCGGTCTATGTGACCATAATTGACACCCAAAACGTGACAATAATCCATGCCGCGCATGAATATATTCACCCACCGGAACTACTTGTAACTAACGTAAATCGTTTTTATGTTAATAAAAAAGTATCAAAAAGACATTTTATACAATATTGTTACACAAATAATAATAAAAAAAATGAACAGACTGTGTTTTTTTCGTATTATTTCAATGCACTTTTTTGTTTGCCAATCTGCACGTGACAAATGAATTTTGAAAAAATAGGCTGTTCTATTTGTCGAACCCCATTGACGAAATCGCTGAATATTGGCATTTTTTATGCTAACTCAATTTTAATTTTCAAATATAACAAAACGAATATGTCGAGAATGTAAATATAAGCATTAAACTGTCTTTTTTTTGGTGTCTATGGCCGATATAGATGCCAGAGCTTTGCAAACAAACATGTCATATTGTGCTAGTGCACAATATGACGTTTGTTTGCAAAGCTCTGGCATCTATATCGACCATAGACACCAAAAAAAAGACAGTTTAATCCTTAAATGAAAGGGAGAAAAAATCTACAGTTTAATGAAAAAAAAATGTCCATGGGCCACTCCTTCTCAAACTGCTTATTTATCTTTTTATTAAACAGATATATAAAACGGACAGTAATTTAATTACGTTATTGTTATCTTTATGTTAAAGGCTTAGAAAAAAACTAAATTAATTTTTAATAAAGACAAACGCGAGTAGATAACTGTTACCTTTAATTCTTCACACGGGGGGTGGGGGGGGGGGGGGGGGGGCTTTGTTGCTCAAATGAAATTAAAATATGCAGTAGTTTATTGAAATAGGTCATGAAAATGTACAAATTTTAAATTTCACTAAGAAAAAAATAGGCCAATAAAATATTTTACACGTGCATTGGGATTCGAACCCCAATTCGAATTGTGCATGGTGAGTGAAATGTTGTATTGTACAGGAAGTAAAACATGCGTGCGCATATATACATTGATCATCTGTACAGACACAGTCGAGAAGAAAAAGTGGCTGCAGAAGACAGCAATTTATTTTATTTTGCAATGTTGTAGACTTTTGTAGACTGTAATATCTGGATGTAAGAGGTAATGAACTCTCTAAATATTCCACCAGAGTCTTTTTCACGTTATCGTGTTATTGAAAACTTCATAAACGACAAAATTGTCGAAGTCGGAAATCCGTTCGATGGTCATCGCAGCAGATGCGAAATTTCCAGGCCCATAACAGTGCTTTTGTTCAGAATATTTTGGTGATACAAAGGCATGTTTGTTGAATTCGCCTTCTGGCTGTCAAAACGAGTTTTTTTTTAATCGTTTCAACTTTTAATGGTCGTTATTTACCTTTCTTGTTCGTTAATATCAATCGAGAATTCTGAGACGAGGAAGAGTGTAACTGAAGATGCCTGCCACGAAGTCTCTGGTGAAATCTAAAGTCACGGAGCTTTCAAGTTGAAATATGATACCATTTGTTTTCGAAATGTTTCCTTTTCGTTTCATCGTGGCCGAAATGTAAGCAATGTGTTATAAAATCATATTTGTCGGATATGGAGTCGCATATAAACAAACATGCCAAGACACATTTTGTTTTGTTATGGTATTTATCTCTGCTTTTACCAGTCAGCTGATCTATCGTAGTGCTTTTCAATAACGTCTTTCTCGGAGAAACATGTCTTAAAAAGATACCTAGCAAAATTTAGTAAAGCATGCGTCTTTAAAAGATAATTTTATGCCAAGCATTTTCCTGCCAATACAGAATCAGGTTGGTTTATTGTTATTGATTGTCATGCATTGCTGTGTTAAAATGGATAGTGTATACAGTAAACCCCTGATCAGTTCGAATCGGCCGATAGTTTGTACACATATTTTTTCCAATAAAAGCAATTATTTTCTAGCAGGCCATAGTTTGAACTCAGATTGTTTATAACTGATCCTATTTCGGATAGTCGGAACTTGTCAAATAAAACATAAAGCATGATTTTTTTTCCTGGCAAACTCATGGTGATCGGCTCCGCGGATATCAAAGACTTTGATACAAGGTTACTGGTATTACCTGTAAACATGCGCCTTCACACTTAATGGGCAGTTCACATGAGGTATTGCTTGTGGTTGTGCTGAGTGACATGATGAGCATTCATATCCAGTCATAACAATCACTGACTGGCCCTAACTAGCAATATGTAATTTTGAAAGTGTCGAATAAGTTTGGTAGATAATGTAGCGGAACTGGACCGGGTCGATCATCGGCGACCAGGTAGATCAATTGGTAGAGCATCCGGCTAGTGTTCGGAGGTCCCGGGTTCGAACCTCGGTCTGGCCATGCATTTTTCCACTCCTATTACATTTGGTGCCTGTGACCAAACCTTGTTTCAAGTGAGGTGGATACTTGACAAGGGGGTACCCAAACCTGGGTTGTGAGTCTTTGGGGTTACAAAATATTCAATAGTTTCTGATTCAAATGAAACATTTAAACATGCTGAGACTCTGGATTTATGTCTGCTATTACTGCCTTGTGGCCCTTCAGCTGACGAGAACAGATAGGAAATAGAGTAGAATGGGTATAGTATGGAGTAAAAGGAGAAAGTGTGATGGAAGAGATCTCTTTTTCAAGTTAACCTGACTTTTGTTTCACAAATGAAATGTATACTTTTTTGGGGGCTACACAATAGCCTAGCTGCTTCACAATTAATGTAACAATCATAATTATCACTAAATGAATATTGTTTCATGATCAATTAAATAAAATGCTATCATCTTACCCATTTATAAATGTGCCATTGTTCAGGCCGTCTTCGTTACATATTAGCCTTAATCTCACTGAATATGCCAAGTGTATGTTTATGTTTTGATTTACACAAGATTTTTGTCGATATTGACTCAGAGAGTTCAAACTAGTGATTATTTTCTGAAGCATAATTTTGTATATTCAAACAGGTTCATTAATATTTAGTTTTATTTTGTTTAAACTGACCGAAGGTTTACCACAGGTGACAGGTCACCTTACTAGTTCAGGCTAGTGGCAATTTCCCTCTAGTGTAGTGATAGGATGTCTAGATCTGCTCGGAGTAATATGCCCAGCACAGGCATGGTATTTTTCATTACTCCTTCATATGCTGTGATTTTTTTATTATATTGATAGATATTATGGCATTATTTTCAACAATACTTACAATACTATTTGTGTTTTTCATAATCAATATTCTCCATTGTCAAAATATATGACACTTTGATTTAGATTTAAAAAAATCACCACTGTTCATATGCACTACACAATGAGAAATTAATGATGGAAATACTGTGTTTAACCTACAAAATCTTAAGTTGAGAGAAAAAATAAATAAACACAGTACTTAGTACCTAGGGCTATACAATTTTGTGTTAAGGGAAGTGAAAATATTACAATATATAAGTATTGTCAAGATTTAGGTTAGAATGAAATTTTACATACACAGTTTGTTACTTTTCTCTGTATCTTGATGACTTTCTGATTAAAAAGAATTATATTGGGCAATCTTAATCTTTTGTATCTTTGAAAAAAAAGAGCACAAATCAAGCTGAATGTTTTTATGTACCAGTTTTCATCATATTTTCATTTTGAATCGATATAGCTGCACTTGCTGGAAATGGCATTTTACTTGTGTTTGTTTCACTCATTGAAAGAGATCATTATCATTGATAATTAAAAAATCAGCTGATATTGGCATTATTGTCTTGATCAAATGATTTAACATAATACTTGCATAGATTACAGAGTGAACAGATATATACGTGTGCACTTATTTTCAGGGAATTTCATTGTATGTCATAATTGAATAGCTCTAATAATTTCAAATGTAACACTTAAAACACTGAGCAACCACTGATATATAATCATTGAGACGAAAACTAGTGATAGGGTCATGTAGGCAGTAAACCTGTAACTAAGGCCGACAAAACTGACTAGTCGATGGGACGAAACCTAGTGATAGGGTCATGTCGGCAGTAAACCTGTAACTATCTAAGGCCGACAAAACTGACTGTAGTCAATGAGACGAAACCTAGTGATGGGGTCATGTCGGCAGTAAACCTCTAACTAACTAAGGCCGACAAAACTGACTGTAGTCGATGAGACGAAATCTAGTGATAGGGTCATGTCGGCAGTAAACCTGTAACTATCTAAGGCCGACAAAACTGACTGTAGCCGATGAGACGAAACCTAGTGATGGGGTCATGTCGGCAGTAAACCTCTAACTAACTAAGGCCGACAAAACTGACTGTAGTCGATGAGATGAAACCTAGTGATAGGGTCATGTCGGCAGTAAACCTGTAACTAACTAAGGCCGACAAAACTGACTGTAGTCGATGAGATGAAACCTAGTGATAGGGTTATGTCGGCAGTAAACCTCTAACTAACTAAGGCCGACAAAACTGACTAGTTGATGAGACGAAACCTAGTGATAGGGTCATGTCGGCAGTAAACCTGTAACTAACTAAGGCCGACAAAACTGACTAGTCGATGAGACGAAATCTAGTGATGGGGTCATGTCGGCAGTAAACCTGTAACTAAGGCCGACAAAACTGACTAGTCGATGAGACGAAACCTAGTGATGGGGTCATGTCGGCAGTAAACCTCTAACTAACTAAGGCGGACAAAACTGACTGTAGTCAATGAGACGAAACCTAGTGATAGGGTCATGTCGGCAGTAAACCTGTAACTATCTAAGGCCGACAAAACTGACTAGTTGATGAGACGAAACCTAGTGATAGGCAGATATTTTCACTTTTTACTCTTCTTTTTTGGGAAGTAACACACTTTCTAGCTAGTGGAAACAGCCAGATCATGGCTGTAAAAATGGTAAAAAATATCACTGTCCTAGGTGAGGATTTGGAATTAAAGAAGTATTTTATACTAAAGGTTATACAAAGTTATGTAAAAAAGTTAATAAAGAACTGTTACATGCTGAAAAGGTCTTGGGTAAGGTATAAAGTTTATGTCATGTGGATCTTCTGTCTGTAAACAATTTAATTATCACATGAACAGATAATGATACAGAGATGTGAATTAATTTAGAGAATAGGACAAACTCCATATTTGGTCCTAAGTAAAATTTGGACCCATGTGAGTGACATTCGAAACGGCTGCCATGTATTGTTAAGAGTCAGGATATTTACTTGCTGTTTATTTCACAAATATACTAGGATTAATTTGGACCATTATCAGAACTGAGACTGCTACCATTATGGCCATCTTGTTACTGTTTCTACATTTTGATGAAAGGCTTTATAAAGACATGGTATTCAATTGACATTTTACTCATCCTGATCATATTAGCACTGGCTTTGATATTTATTCAAATGGTTGCTGTCATGGTAAGTTAATAAATGACCTGTCATTAGCCTTTTTAGCTCGTCTCTTCGAAGAAGAGTGAGAGCTTATGTTGTCACTCCGGCGTCGGCGTTGGTTTTTCAAATGTTAAGTTTTTGGTGCAAGTGTTGAAAGGTATTAATACATCACTTTATAATTGCACTAGGGTACTGATGATTGGCAATAGAGTTCCTCTGGAGTTAAACTATCCCCTGCCAGAGTTAAACTAAAAGATTTTTTGGGGAAAAAACCTGAATTTTCAAATTTTTGGACTTAAAATATTTCTGCGTTCAGTTTTTGGTGCAAGTGGTGAAAGGTATGAATACATCACTTTATAATTGCACTAGGGTACTGATAATTGGCAATAGAGTTCCTCTGGAGTTAAACTATCCCCTGCCAGAGTTAAACTAAAAGATTTTTTTGGGGAAAAACCTAAATTTTCAAATTTTTGGACAATATTTCTGCGTTAAGTTTTTGGTGCAAGTGTTGAAAGGTATGAATACATCTCTTTATAATTGTACTAGGGTGCTGATATTGGCAATAGAGTCTCTATGGAGTAAGACGATCCCATCCTGGGTTAAAACTTTAAAAAAAATGGATTTTTTCTTTTGAAATCTGTGTTTTTTTGTTTTTGTTTTTAAATCTTTGGACTTTGTGTTAAGTTTATGTTGTGAGTGTTGAAAGGCATAGTAATACATGGTATTAGGTTCCCTGTGGGGGTTAAACTATCCCTTGCCAAAGTTAAACTGAAAGTTTTTTTGGGGGAAAAAATAGATTTTTTAAATGTTTGTGGAAATGTTGAAAGCTATTAACACATCACTTTATGATTGTAATAGGGTGCTGATATTTGGTAAAAGAGTCCCTATGGGGTTACACTATCCCTTCTTGAAGTGAAACTGAAAATAAAACTATGTGAAAATGCTCACATTAGACAATTGATACCGGTCCACATTTTTCAAGGGAGACAACTCTCATGAGGATAATATTTTATCAAAAAATTGAAGAAATATGTCCAAAGGCAATTACATTTGTGTTTAATATATTCATTTAATCTACAACAGCATAGCTTGTCTTCCGAATGTTTGTCAATAAATAATTTATATATATATATAAATTGGTATGGTTTTGAAAATTGCATGAATTCACAAAACACAATCTGATCAAGTAAACAATATAAATATTATTAATGCAATTTGCAAAACCATTCCAATTACTATATTTTAATTATTTATTGACAAACATTTGCGAGACGAGCTATGCTGTTCTCCAACAGCTCTTGTTAAACACCTTGAGGTGTTCATTTGATATATATGAACAGCGTATCTTCTAATGTTGCTTTTCCCAGGTCTAGCCTGGTTACAATAGGATAAACATCAGACTGGTGGCATGGTGGATTGGACCAGATTCTGTAGTTCTATCAACAAATTAGTATCTCTACAGTTCAGGGGTTCAGAGTAAAATTTGAGTCCATTGCTGTTGTCTAGTGATGTTGACTGTTTAATATGAAAAATAATATTGATTAAAAGTTCAACAAATAACCTTTCTGAAGAGGTAATGGAAATTCAAACAAATCATAATGGTGTTTTGATTGTTTGAGGAAAATTGATGGGTGTTACTGAGACACCTCTGGTATCAATAACTAATTTAGTTATTGTGTACATTTAGATACACAAACTACTTGTTGTATTCTTGAAGATTATGAATTCAATATGTTTTACTTGTTGACAAAAAACCCAAGGATAGAAGTTTCAAGAGAGGTGTTTTACTGTTGCAGGGTATATTTCATCTGGCATGAGCCAGAGACAGGAGCTCGCCTATGGCAGACCAACCTGAGTTTCAGCCTGGGGGGTCGCATAGACGCAATCAACGACACCAGTCCGGGACAGACAATAAGCCTCCTGACAATTCCAAGGTTGAAGATCAGACACAGTAAGTACAATATATGATAGCATGGTCTACACAGATATATTATGGTTTGAAAAAATTTGTAAATGTTAACAAAATAATCATCTCATTTCCAATTGTTACTGGTGTTTGATTTTCAATTAGATAATTCTTGTTACAAAAACCCAGCAAACATCATACAATAATGAGCGGCAAGATCCTTCTGGAATCTCGTCTTTTGTCTTACAAATATCTTAACTTTGACTTTTGTCATACTTGAAGCTGGTATTCAGATTTATAAAAGTCACAACTAGTTGTATAGCAGAATGCAAGAATTTGATATATATTTTAACTAAATAGAGACTGTTCTTATTTTCAAAAACATTTTTTTTTCTTTTGTAGATTGCCACAAACTGAAAAGAAACCCAACAGGAAAAGAAGTGCCTCGTGTTCAAAGGATACAGGTCAACATTGTATTAGTAATAAGGTTATAGCACCTAGCAACAAGGTCACTGCTCCTAGCAACAAGGCCACAGTTGCCAGCAACAAGGTCGCTCCTAGCAACAAGACCACACCCCAAAGCAACAAGGTCACAACCCCAAATAAAGAATTCATAGATTGGAACAATAGTGCTTCACACAAGCCAAGTTCGTCAAAGAAAAAGAAGAAAGTTTCTAAAAAGGATAAGAGTAGGACAGCATCAGTATCTACAAAGGAAGTTCAAGATATTTCTATTTCCCAAGTAGAGGAAAAGGGGAAAAAATCTTTCTCAAAAACTATTTCTGGAATTGTTGGGAAAGCAGCAAAGTTGGTCAACATATCTCATTCTTCTGAAGCTATAAAGAAACTTAAAAAGACTGAAACTACAGTAACTAGCAGTACCAGTATATCAAACTTTGATCAACCTGATCCAGAGTTTGAGACATATACAATATCGAAGAATCTCCGGTCAAACTCAAACGCATCTGTAATTGAGGGAATACCCTACTACACAACATTCAACAAGTGGAGTAATAGTAAAAAAAGGTGTGTAAGGTCTTCCACTGGCAGTTCCATTTCATCACTAAATACAGACAGTAGTGTGGTGGATATAGACATTCTTGGCAAGTCTTTCTCATCTCACAGTGACAATCCAGCTGACAGGAGCATTTCCCAGGTAAGTGTTACAGGTGGTGACATGACATTGGTTGTGACCCTGAATTGATTATCAATTGTTTATAGTCAGATGCTCATCTTAATGTGTTCACATTTCTGGGAAAAGGAAAATATATTTGGGTGCAGACATATTATATATTTTGTAATTTTAATCCCAAAATTCCTCACTTATATAGGATTTGCATTGAGGAATACATGAACATCTTTATTATATGTACTTTTTAGGCAATTAGACTTGTTTGATCAAAAACACAGACAGATCTCTTCTGCTATCCCAATGCAAGATGTAGATCTATGATTATAAGCATATGATGAAATTAAAAATTATTTTGATTTACCGGTAATCAGATTGCACAAAGGTTGGTTTCAGACATATGCATGTTTACCAAAATTTAAGCAATATGGTTGTAAGCCTTTCAAAAATTGAACATTCTTGTCAGTATTTACATTCACAAGGCTATGATTATTGTTATATATGTATGGATGTCATAATCAACTGTGACAATGGTTTCCATCGTGATAAGAAACAGAATTGAAAGCTGCAACGTTTAGTGATCAATTTCAAATTGTTCCTCTTTTTAAAATGGATAGTATTCCCCAAATCCTATATTAATCCCTGATCTTACTTTAAACAATGTTGTCTCTACAGCTGGCCACATATCCACTTCTTTCGAATTCAGATTATCATACCTGTATACATTTTAGATAAATAAAATATTTTTCCAGTGTTAAATTCAAAACGCATCAGGTCTTTTTTGAAGTTGTTAGAAAAGAAAAGTCACTTAAGCTTTTCTTCCCAAATTGCAGGTTCAGTCAAGCTCCCACAGTTCTAGCTTGCAACCTTCTGTAGCAAAAAAAGCAAAGATAGAAGAATCCAACACACGAAGAGGGAAAAGCAAAGAGAGTACCCAGCAATCTCCACTTACCCTCGACAACCAGTCGCCGGGGCTTGACGGCTTACGGCGGACCAGACGCACAAGGAAAACGGGATCTTGTGCCAGTAGCAGGTGTGTGGATTTTAAGCATGTTATTATCACCAATGTCTTTATCATTTTCACTTACAACAAACTCCGGGAGGGGAACAATCCATTCATACGAGAATGCATCAAACAAGTTGGTTTTCAAGTTTCATTGTTACTATTATAGAAAATCTTTGTCAGCACTGTAGCGATTTTATTTTTAAATGGATTTCAATAAAACATATTCTGGTCAAGGAAAATACTTTGAATGAGTTACCAAGGTCAAGGACAAGGTCACTTTTACTAATCATAGAAAATCTTTGTCAGCACTCTAATGACTTCATTTTTAAACAGATCATGGCCATCTTTGACTCTTGTCAGAATTGGTTGTCTGCCTATCAGTTGTAATATTTGTTTATCTGAGGATCTCTGTTGTAAACTGTGATCTCTGAAACTTTGAAGGCTAATTGTCAGGTGAGGTTTTTTCCCCCCGAGTCACCATTTTGATTCGACAATTTTAAGGGTTATTTCCCTTTCTTTATTTGATAATAGATCTTCTGACTTTTAACATGGTTCATACAGACCTGAAAACTGCTGTTACTCCAGAGCCTGATAATTCATAAAGCATAACAGTATTTTGAAATACTTTTATGAACCTATAAGATTTTAAACCTGATTTCAATTCACGCCTTCATTATGCATTCATTTTTAGTCACTGCTTTTGAGTAAATGTAAAACTTTTGCCCTGGTGCTGTGTCTGTGTCCCACCCCAAAACTTCAAAGTTTTTTGGGTAAGTTCTTGTCAATGAAAAGCCTATAAATCCATAAATAAACACCCTCCAACCTTCCAATTTGGTACATTTAAACAAATGCATTCATGAGAGATCAAGGAGTGATGTTACGACAAAATAATGTATAGTTATTTTGTATTTGTTTTTAGGTCACCTGAGACGAAGTCTCAAGTGACCTATTCTAATCGCCTTTTGTCCGTCGTCGTCCGTCGTCCGTCGTGCGTCCGTAAACTTTTTACATTTTCGACTTCTTCTCCAAAACCACTTAACAAAATTCAATGAAATTTGGCAGAAAGTTTCTATGGCTTAAGGTCAACCAAAATTGTGAATTATATGGTCCCCACCCCCAGGGGCCTGAGGGGTGGGGCCAAAAAGGGTCAAATTGACTAAAACTTCAAAAATCTTCTTCTCTACTCTCAGATATGGTGGAGTCAAACACTCTTTATAGATGAAAGGGTCTTAAGGTGCTTTACCAAAATTGTGAATTGCATGACCCTGGGGTCTCACGTTTGCCCCTGGGGAGGGGGTAAACTTTACTATAGTTTATATAGGGAAATCACATTTTTGACTATTATTTGTTGGATTTGTATTGGAATTCATTCTAACTTGGTTCAAATTATCAGCAATGGGATGACAGTTTGATGGTATGTACATGTTGGCCCTAGTTGACCCCCAGGGGCTGGTAGGCGGGGCCAAAAAGGGTCAAATTGACTGAAATTTCAAAAATCTTCTTCTCTACTCTCAGATATGTTAGAATCAAATACTCTTCATAGATGGAAGGCTCTTCAGGTGCTTTACCAAAATTGTGAATTTCATGACCCTGGGGTCTCACCTTTGCCCCTGGGTAGGGGGTAAACTTTACTATAGTTTATAAAGGGAAATCACATTTTTGACTATTATTTGTTGGATTTGTATTGGAATTCATTCTAACTTGGTTCAAATTATCAGCATTGGATTACAGTTTGATGTTATGTACATGTTGGCCCTGGTTGACCCCCGGGGACTGGTGGGCGGGACCAAAAAGGGTCAAATTGACTGAAATTTCAAAAATCTTCTTCTCTACTCTCAGATATGTTAGAATCAAATACTCTTCATAGATGGAAGGCTCTTCAGGTGCTTTACCAAAATTGTGAATTTCATGACCCTGGGGTCTCACATTTGCCCCTGGGTAGGGGGTAAACTTTACTATAGTTTATAAAGGGAAATCACATTTTTGACTATTATTTGTTGGATTTGTATTTGAATTCATTCTAACTTGGTTCAAATTATCAGCATTGGATTACAGTTTGATGTTATGTACATGTTGGCCCTGGTTGACCCCCAGGGGCTGGTGGGCGGGGCCAAAAAGGGTCAAATTGACTGAAATTTCAAAAATCTTCTTCTCTACTCTCAGATATGTTAGAATCAAATACTCTTCATAGATGGAAGGCTCTTCAGGTGCTTTACCAAAATTGTGAATTTCATGACCCTGGGGTCTCACGTTTGCCCCTGGGTAGCGGGTAAACTTTACTATAGTTTATATAGGGAAATCACATTTTTGACTATTATTTGTTGGATTTGTATTTGAATTCATTCTAACTTGTATCAAATTATCAGCATGGGATGACAGTTTGATGGTATGTACATGTTGGCCCTAGTTGACCCCCAGGGGCTGGTGGGCGGGGCCAAAAAGGGTCAAATTGACTGAAATTTCAAAAATCTTCTTATCTACTATATGTTAGAATCAAATACTCTTCATAGACTGACCCCATTAGGACTGATGGGTGGGGCCAAAAAGGGTCAATTTAGTTGGCCAAAATATTTCAAATCTCAGGTGACCGTTAAGGCCCTTTGGGCCTCTTGTTCAAATTGTATCATGTTTGGACTTTTTTGGCATCAGAACTCACTTTTAAGGTTTTTTCAAAGGCTGTCCATAAGGATACATGCCATACTGGTACCACTCTCATTAAGTATAAACATTACAGGTCTAGATATGATAAAATATTGTGACAATTGGATTTTTGGAAATATTTCAGCATTTTTTCTGAATTTTCAACGAATGGTTGTTATTGTTGGGACATCAAAGCAAAATTTGTTTTGATTACATTTAGAATTAGAATGGAGTTTTATATCTTATTATATATATTCAAGTTTATGAAACCTTAGTATAAGCATTTTGCAATGGCTGCCAGCATTGAGCTTTGATTGGATAATGCAGTCTAAAAACTATTCGCTGCAAGCACACCTTATTGAAATAGTGTTTATGCCCAAATTATGTAGTTAACTTCTACTGTTTTGTCATTAAAGTGGTCGGCGTTCCTCATCATTGTCAAAGCGCCAAGGAGGCTCAACATCACGCCCAGTACCACCAAGTGACAGTGGTACTAGCCACAGCAGAGGGACGTCCAAACCACATTCCAGTACAATGTCTGACCCTACAGACAATACTGGAAGCGGCGCCAGACCGCGTAACACTGATGAGGGTGCACAGCCACCTGTGGCAGGTAAATGGATAACAGTTCAATCTTCATTTCATAGGTATTCTTCAAAACTCTGGTAATATGTACAGTAAAAATCTGTTCTCTTTTTTTTTCTAGCTTGATTTGAAATGATGTTAGTTTATTTATAAGCTATATAGTTGCAGTATCTCCAACTATTTAATAGAAAATAGATAAATAAATAAATAAATAGAAAAAAATGGTATATGGTTGTTAATAATGAGATAATTTGTACTCTGTAGAAGTTATATATACAATTATCAATATTACAGCTTACAGTTCTACTCTTTAGGAGGTATATATAGTTATCAATATTACAGCTTACAGTTCTACTCTGTAGAAGTTAAATATACAATTATCAATATCATAGCTTCCGGTTCTACTCTGTAGAGGGTAAATATACAATTATCAATACCACAGCTTATATTTCTACTCTGTAGAAGTTAATATACAATTATCAATATTACAGCCTCCAGTTCTGGTGGTGCAACTGCAGTTACATCTGAAAGTGAGAGTGAGGAGGCTGATATGGGCAGACTTCAAGGTAGGCTGCTTCATATTTCTAAGGTTTCCTCAAAGAACCCTATTTTCCTGTACAGTATTATGGGAATTTTTATTTCAAAATCAAAATCCTTTACAGATTTCTATTCTTAAATCTCATACTAATTATGACACATTGTGAAAAAGTGGATAGATACAACATGACATCTACAACATGAACTAAATGATTTGCCAGATTTAACAACCTATCATAGCAGAACATTTTTATTGGAATGAAGGGGCACTTGCTTGTTCACTCTTAAAGGCCCAAGAGCCATTTTTTTTTTAAGAAATAGAACCAATCAGCAGTAAAATTTTAAGTGATAGGTTTTAAGGACAAAGGAAAGCTGACTGACAACAATTTTCACAGATTAACTTGATATAAGTCTTTCAAACAGTTTCCGTTTCATATACTGGAATATGTATAGAATTCTGAAAACCAGAAATTTACCTTACTTCTAGTCACCTAGCTAGCTTACAGAAGAAAACTTTTCGTCTATTCTCGTCTCATAAAAGGTGTTCACTGACTCTACATATTTTGACTGTTTAACTTTAACCTATGTGTAATACAAGCTATTTGGTGGCTCAAACAAGCTCTTTTGTTTGTGGTGTATTTAGAATACCTATACTTGGCAGTTCATTTGTGAAAAAAAGATATAATCAAAATTACATACGTCTAGTGAAGATAAAAATTATATATAATGTTGTGAGTTGTTTTTTAATTTTGATCGTTAAAATTTTATACTTAAAACTCACCTGACCAGAAAGGACAATAAACTTATAATACATGTTGTTCCACCAAATTTTTCCTTCTGAACTATTGAAAGTTCTACGTATTTCAAATTTGCAATATTTTCACAACAAGAATATTTTATCATGATCTCTAATTAACTACTTTTGATGTGAGCTGTGTAAGTCTTTTGAACCTCTTGTATATACATCACATCAAATATAATAATAAGTTTGTAGAATTATAACGTTGAGATAATTTACGATTCAGGAGTTATGAAATCTTTAGAATGAAATATTGATAGAGAATGAAAAGTGGATGTTACACTTGTAGCAACTAAGACTTTATTCCTTGGTAGATGGGTGGAGGAGGGATTTCTTTTGAATTACTTGTTTTCATAATATGATTTTATAAACTAATACAAAGTGATTTCCAAGTCTTTCAAGTATGTCTAAAATGGATCTAGGTGTGCAATCACACAAACCACAATACATAAATTTCATATTCTTATCAGTGTATTTTATGACTAAAGAGTAATATTGATATTATTAACATTACACAAATGATGCCTTCTAGTGGTCCTAACTCAGCCTAATTAATATTCCTTGCTTGGCTTGAAGGGAAAATATTTTGTTTCTGCAAGCATCTTTAAAAGACTGATGATTGGAAGTGGCAGAAGGGAGGTTTTTTCTTATTAATTCACAATTAAGCTAAGAGTGTAAACTGTCCTTGTCAAGTTTTGGTATAAATGGAATGAGTGAGCATTGCAATAAGGACTTAGATGACCTAATTTCTGTAACATATTTACATAGATGACCTAATTTCTGTAACATATTTACATAGACGACCTAATTTCTGTAACATATTTACATAGACGACCTAATTTCTGTAACATATTTATATAGACGACCTAATTTCTGTAACATATTTACATAGATGACCTAATTTCTGTAACATATTTACATAGATGACCTAATTTCTATAACATATTTACATAGATGACCTAATTTCTATAACATATTTACATAGATGACCTAATTTCTATAACATATTTACATAGACGACCTAATTTCTGTAACATATTTTCATAGATGACCTAATTTCTATAACATGTTTTCATGCATTTGTTTTATTCCAATTTCTAAGCAGCCAGGACCATAAAGAAAATGAGTTTAAAGTACAAACGTACTAAGGTACCATCAGAAGGTATGGTCATTCTGGCACTGTGGCACTGTTACTATTACGACTTTTATCTTATCTTCACACATAAAGAGGTCTAGTGCTATGTCGGATCATTTGGTAACACCAACCAGGATATTTCAACCTTTGTCAGGATTCTGATGTGTTGGATTGAAAAAATTGAATTTTTCCCCTAACATTGGTTTCTTTCTTTTGCACATTTGAATACAGTGGAACCTTGTTATTCCATAGTGTGGTTGTCTAGAAAGTTAGGCTAATATTCAAAGAATATCCAGAAAGATATTTAAAAAGATGTTTATAATTGATAATGAAAATGTTAAGAAATGACAATAATTAGTGTTCAATAAATTTTTTATGATCTAAAAATCGTCATGTTAGAATTAGATTTTGATTTGACAAGGTTCCACAGTAGATACTAACAGAGCGACTATAGCACTAGGCTTTGATGTTGTGGAGGTACTTTTGTGTGAGCTTCAGTGACTTTATTTAAAGCTTTGTGTTTACGTTGATTTTGTTTGTTTGGTTCCAGCGCTTCTTGAGGCCCGCGGCCTACCCTCCCAGCTGTTTGGGGCACTTGGTCCCAGAATGCACCAGCTCCTGCACAGGACTATGGGAGGAGGCAACAGTGAGTGGCCTCTTCTTACTAAAGGATCATTGATAGCTCAGTAGTGCAAACATCTTCAATTCAAATAAAAAGTCCCAAAATATAGAAACATATAACTAGTATGTAGATCTTAAAGTGTTTTATCGAGATTTGATAAATTACTACTATGTTAAGTTCCTTAAAATTGTTTTGTGTTAATTTTATGAAGAAGAAAAACACATATTTATAAATACCCAGTATCAGTCATGATAAATGTTGACTAAAATTCATTGCTTTGCTACAACTTTCCCGTCCCCCCTCCATACAAACCACAATCCTGTAACATAATGAGTGAAATTACTGAAATGTTATTACCGTAGTCCTCCTCTGTTTGTCTGGTGTACATGAGTGGCTATGTCATATGTATTTATTAAAAGTGTACAATAATTTGATATGCCATGAGGCTTACTGTGTATTTTTCTTTACATAGACAATCATGCGACGTCATATTTGATCATTTATGGTGTCTTAAAGGTGTAATACTTATCACACATATCTCTTTCAGTTTCTATGATATAGTCATATTACATAGTAGAACAGGCCAGTAATTTGATAAAATGTCTCTCACCAGTAACACATCTTGAGATGATTTTAGGAAGTTTGTCTAGTACTAAAAATCTGGTCTTTGGTCCCACTAGAGTTATGGCCCTTTGTCCCCTATGTATCACATTGTCTGAATTTATTCTGTATGCTTCGTCACATAAAATCCTCAGATATTTTATATGGAACTTAATGGTAACTAAACTGTCTCATACTGAAATTATGTCATATACTCATCTACATAATTATAAGCCTTGAGTAATTCCAATGCCAAATGTTAGGTGGAGGATAATGGGTACCATGGACTGCTTGCATCACTCTGCTTTATTCATGATTCATGCTTTCATAGGACATGGACATTCTTTTTCTGTTTAAGATAAATAAAAGAATAAGAATGTTTGTATCAATTTATAAACAAACAAAAAAACAAAAAAAATGTTGGTGCAAAAGTGGTGAATAGATGTAAATATAGCAGATACTCTTATCGAGGGATTCCTGGCAATAATATCTGTACTTCTACACTAAGTTACAAGGACCAATACAATTTGGCCTCAATTCTGTAAGTAAAGCCTGTGTTTACCAGGTTACATGCCCAACCAGATCTAGTTTATTTAAATACATGTACATTGTACATGTGCCCTTTGAACTTGATATTTTTCACTATCAATACACCTGCGTTTCAGGATTTAGCAAAAATTTACCAACATATATGCACTGAAAAAGTTGTCTTGAATTCAATGAATTGTTTTCTCAAACAATAATATCAAACTGTTTTTTTTTTTTATTGATTTGTTGTTTAATTTTACACATTTAACACAATATAGCTTATTTTATTCATGAGAATGAAATTTAACAACTAATTCATCAGCAAGTTTTCTTTATTTACATTTGAAACTTTCAATCTAACCACAAAGTCCTGGCAAAAGTCACTGATAATTATTTGAAAATTAATTACATGTATGAATTGCTTTGAAATTCAGACATTTCCAAATCTTGAATTGAAAGGTCAATTTCAAGAGATAAATTGGGGAATTTCCATTCACAGTTTGCGATTTATTTCTTATTTTTTCACATTATATATTTATTACTTGTCTCTTAAAATCAAATTTGTGTTTTTTATCTGGATTTTTTTTCCATATCTACATTTGCTTTCACTTCAAGCTTTTTTGTCCCTAGCTTTTCTAAAAATTTCAGACTGTGTACATCATGTATTGACTGTAAAACATGTTTGTGATATTTCAGTCTGTTGAATGACACTGAATACATGAAATGTAGACACCATTCAAGCTGGAGATATATATTATTATTATAACAATTTAATATTATAGTTTCATTCTTAACATTGATATAGTCTGAACCATATACACGTATCAGGTTTGATCACATTGTATTTAATCTACAGATATAAACATTGATCAGTGACTGTGTATCAGGGCATCCAGTTGACCCCTGTTTTTGACTCCCAAAATTGAGATCTGACTCTTGAGTTTGAAGGGACATGTCTATTTGACATATGTTTTGACCCTTCAGATTGTTCAGAAATTGTGATTTGACTTCTGAAATTGCAAGAAGTCAAGGGTCAACTGGATGCCCTGTGTATGATAGATATTCAGCATACAAGTACTTATCATACTATTGTAAGGCTTTAAGTTGCAGTTATTACTAACAACTTGATACCTATTAGTAATATTAATTGATTAAAGGAGATTAAGCTTTGTAAAGAAAGAAAGTATTAATTTAGTAAAATTTACACATCAAAATGTCTTAGTGTTTTAGTAATGAACCTCTGGACAGCTAGCTGCCAGCCCCATGAACCTCTGGACTAGCTGTCAGCCCCTATATAATGTTTTACAAAGAAATACCTACTCAGTTGAATTCTAATACTAGCCTATCTCATGGTTTAATAAATCAGACAAATCTGTAAGAGATAAAAATGAATTTACAAAATTTAGTTGCTCTCTAAAGAAGAGAATGTTTGTAATTAATTTTATAGCGTCTACGTATATACCTTACTAGGTAAATTCTGAAGTTAGTTTTATCAGTGTAAACAGTCATTGTATGTATCTATGTATGAAGATAACACCCGAATTACAACATGTAATGTGTTTATACATCACTGTTTCATGATATAAAAAAGTATATTTCATAATTTTATACCCTTACCCAGAAAGTATTTTCAATCCAAAATGAAAGCTCAAGTTCTTTATCAAGTAAAAATCATCATGAGTCATGATTTGTCACATTCATATCTCAAACACATTTTTTCATTTAAAAAAAATTAACAATAAAATGATAATATTTAAGATTTTACTTTACAGACTGAGTATACATACTTGTAAAATTACTAGCTACTTCCTGTTAACTTGAGCAGGGTGAATTTCTCAGTATTCGACCCTAAAATAGTGATGGCTTCAAACATGCAATCTCCTGTCATCATATATAATATACAATGAGTTGAGGTTGATGGGGATTTAACGTAGCACAGGCCTGTATGTGTGGTATGGATATGAAGTAGTGAGTTCAAAGACACAGAAAATTCCTAGGCATGTTAAAAGCACAGATTGGTCAGCATAAAACTTTTTAATCAGTTATGATGTATCGGTATTTTAATCATTTTGTTGTTAAACTGAAAGTGTACATTGGTATTATTATTTGGTGTTAACAATAAGATAATCAACTTCTCAAGTTAGTGTAACTCAATGTGCTGCTGTTATTAAGTTTTAAAGTGAAATGAAGATCACATCATTCAAAAAAATAATCCACTCGTGTCGGGGATGGGGGGTGTTGCCTTGGTTAATTGTTAATAAGGAATATGATAAAGAGAAGTAGAGAACCTTGGTCCTTAAGGAGCTAGATGAGTAGCATCACTAAATACACAATCTGTATTTGATTGTAGATGATGATAATAATAGTGACAAAAACATGAATTCTGCACTACTTATTTCATATCACAGGAGAACCTGCCTTGATTTGTAATTGTTTATTACTGTTTTTAGTCAGTAAAGCTCAGCAGTTGATACAAGGCCTGCAGTCTACCGGAAACGAGGACCAACAGCTCACCTCTGCTATTGAGATGTGTCAGGTAATTAATTAATTAATGACTGATAGCATAGTAATATTTATGTCAATTTATCCCTAAGAAAGCTGACAGAACACTGATTACATGTGGTAGACAAAGCCTGGCAATATGTGGAGTAGGTGTTATACCACTAAATAACTGTTCCTGGGTTCAAACAAACTAAATTTGGTGTCTGCCTTCAAGTGGATTTGATCTTTTGACATGAAAAAAAAAAAAAAATAAATAAATAATATGACTTATATAAGCCATGAACACCTAATTCAGACCTTGAATTTCAATATTTTGAATTTTGTTTGTGAAAACATTATCTCTGCTGTGAAGAATTATCATTTGATCTTATGAAAATAACAAATTATTTACAAGATTAGTAGAAAACATCTGAAAGACACTCAAGTTAGAAAGAAAATATGTGAATGTTTGTTAAAGTCATAAGTAAATGGAGAAAAACTACAACACAAAATTAAAGCCTCATTTCTTTGAGGTTTGCAAATCCCAAATCCACAAGAAATGCTGATGAGTGTGCCTTGAATTTGAGCTTGAAAGGCCTCATACATTCATCTTAAATTAGATACACTGATGACCTCTAAAACCTTGTGTACATGAACAGGCACTATTTGAAGTAAATTCTCCAGTCTGTACATGTAAAAAAAGAAAAATTTTGAAAAACGTTCAAAACTATTTGATTTGCAAACTTTTGTTCTACAGAAATGATGGCAAATTTGATATCACAGTATACTGTACTTAACATACTATATTTGATCTTTCCATTGGAGAAAGGAATTTGCACTGGATGAATATAAATGACTGGTAGAGGATGAATATTTCACATGACAAAATATCCTTATCCATAATTGTTGATGGAATAATTAACATTTTTTCCAAGTTCTCATGACATTTGTGTGTTTGTGTAGTTACTTGTGATGGGGAATGAGGATACACTGGCAGGCTTTCCAGTAAAACAGGCTGTACCAGCCCTCAACACACTCCTACAAATGGAGCACAACTTTGACATGATGAACCATGCCTGTCGGGCTTTAACCTACATGATGGAAGCTCTTCCTCGATCCTCCGCTGTGGTTGTAGATGCCGTGCCAGTCTTTTTGGAAAAGGTATTACAGCAGGATTTTCATTCCCATGTATAGCAGCTGTAAAAAATTGAGGATTCCAGGAAATGTAATATTCTCCTAAATTAAATCATTGAAAAAGAAAAAGGAAACAATGGTTTTAGTTTGTTATCAGTGTTCCCACAATACACCTGATAAAACCCAACTGATTTATTTGTTGTCGTATTAACAACCCACCAAAGAAATAGCTTAACAAGTTATTGATGTTATTTAAAATGTTGTACTTTACATTTGACAACAGCTACGAGCTATTCAGTGTATGGATGTGGCAGAACAATCTCTGACGGCACTAGAGATGTTGTCGAGGCGACACAGCAAGGCAATCCTGCAGGCTGTGAGTAATTACATGTTTGTCTGGGTGTGAATAGAAGTGATGAAGTTTTGCAATGTATAAAATTATAAACTTCTTTTTTTCTGCATGTACCTTGTATATCTATCAAAAAAATATATGACAGTATCTATAATGTATATATTTATATATCGGTATGACAATATCTATAGTATGTATATATACCCGGTATGACAATATCTGTAATATATATATATCGGTATGACTAGTGCTGCAACGATATACTTCCCTCACGATACGATACGTATCACGATACTTGTCTCACGGTACGATACGTATCACGGTACATTTACAGCGTGCCCCATTAGCTTATCCTGTCGGGGTAAAGTGTACCCCTCCTCTGAAAATTGGAGGGATACAAACATAAATCCAGGGATACTATCACGAATTGACTTATCAAAGTTACTTATTTGTACAAATTTAGCCATAACATTACAGCTGTAATTATAAAAATGTTAATTAAGTTTAATTAAAAAAATATATTGACTCTTAGAAGTTTTGACATGCTTATTATTAACAATTAGGCATTTTGACAATTGACACATTGTGTTAAGATATGTTTTACATAGATTAATTGTTTTCATCTTAAATTATCGAATCTAAATATGTTTTCAATTAGAACTCTACTCAATTTCCAATTGATCTGGGCCTGTTCGTTTATGAGGATAAACCGGTCCGTCACTATTTAAGTGTAATATTTCAAACATATATATACTGATAGAAGGCCTATCTTAACGGACTTGCAAATGTTAATACAGGCCTAAGAAGTCTTTGTCAAGGCTCGTCTGAAAGTAATATAAAATCACCAGGTCTGTCTTTATTTAACAACACTGGACCGCAAAAACGAAAAAGGCCCAGATATTGATGAGTGAACATTTTTCTTTTGTGGACGGCTCCAGGATTTACGCAGGATAAACATGATTGGTTCTGTAGCAAAATTACGCCTTTAATGAAGTAGCAAAAAACATTATTCAGGTTAGGAAATAACCTAGATCTGTGAGTCGTCAACAGCCAATCAAAATAAGGGATTCCTGACAGTAGGTCAGGAAGACTTCGCCTCGACAATTTTGATTCTTAAATTATTTTAAATAAATTTAAACCACCTTTTTCAGCTACAGGGATCCAGAAAAATTTCCATATATATGTAATTTAAATAAGCAATACAAATTACCGCGCAGAAAATCGGAAACGGACTGAACTGTGAGCGTACCGTGATGCGATATCAAAATACTGTGAACTGAACCGTGCCATTTATACCACGATATATCATTCCACGGATTACCGTTGCAGCACTAGGTATGACAATATCTATGATATATATATTTATATATCTAAATATATATACCAGTATGACAATATATGTAATATATATATACCAGTATGACAATATCTATAAAATATACTGGTATGGCATTTTTTAGCAACACCTAATTATGGATTAATTATTTTTACGACAGGGAGGTATATCAGCTTGCCTGACATTCCTGGATTTCTTCAGTATGTCAGCCCAGAGGAGTGCTCTGTCCATCACTGCTAACTGTGTACAGAACCTTAGTCCCGAAGAGTTCCACCTCATCCGAGAATCTTTCCCACTGCTCAGCGCACGTCTTACACATCAGGTAAGTTCCAAACAATCTGTATAGCCAGTTCTAATAAGATAGGCTCATTTTCTGACCATTGCAATATATTTCCCAGTGTGTCATTTCCAGACCATTGCAATATATTTCCCAGTGTCTCAGGGTCTTATTTTGTTGGTTTTCACATTTGCAGGACAAGAAGTCAGTTGAAAGCTGTTGTTTGTGTTTCTCGCGCTTGGTGGACAATTTTCAAGGTGACCAGAGGATTCTGAAGGAGATTGCGGTGCATGGACTTCTGACCAACATCCAACAACTGGTAAGGCCAGGGCATTATTCCAGAACAGACAGAGTCTAACACTATAGATCATCATAATGAAATCTAAATGTCTTTGTTTGTGGGTTTGGGTCCACTTTGGCCACAATTATTGGGATTGCTTTTAGTTTGCATCTGTTATAACATGTTCAAAAAGACGGAGTTCAATTTCACAGAGTGGGGCAAGTTTTATTTTGGATATTAGGCATATTAGGGAAAACAATTATTAACAGTCTCTAGCAGGTTCAACTTAAATCTAGAATGTAGTGTATTTTGTTTAAACCTTGCATTGTGATGTTGATTTTCCTGGGTTGTGTAGATGATTCTAAATCTCTTTTAAAATGTGATGAGTTTGTTTAACCTTGCAATGTGCTGTTGGTTTTCCTGGGTTGTTTAGATGTTTCTGATGGTCAATATTGTTTACAGTTGGTGGTCAGCCCACCAGTAGTCAGTACTGGGACGTTTGTGATGGTTGTACGTATGCTGTCCGTCATGTGCGCTAGCTGTCCTGATCTGGCTGTCCTCCTTCTCAAACAAAGTAAGCACTACAATTCTGTAAAGTTGTATTACTTGTATAAGCAGATACTATAAATATAAACTTGAGATTCGTTTTTGTCAAATGAAACCACCAAACAAAAAACAAAAACAAAAAAATACAAAGATTCAAAAATAAAAGCTAAACCAGTTTTGTAATGCCCTTCATTTTCACTTTTATTTCAGAGATTGCAGACACTTTATGTTATCTCCTAGTGGGAACTTCTGAACAAGCCAGTCCAAGTATAGAGGTGAGATATAGGGAATGGGAGATTCAATGTCTACAAAAAGATTGGTAGAGTTCTGGGACACCTAGCAGGCTGGTTCTACAAGGAATACAAGAGTCTGACCATAGTTGTAGAGAAATTAATAGGTAGATCTATGTGACCATTAATAGGTAGATCTATGTGACCATTAATAGGTAGATCTATGTGACCATTAATAGGTAGATCTATGTGACCATTAATAGGTAGATCTATGTGACCATTAATAGGTAGATCTATGTGACCATTAATAGGTAGATCTATGTGACCAGTAATAGGTAGATCTATGTGACCAGTAATAGGTAGATCTATGTGACCAGTAATAGGTAGATCTATGTGACCAGTAATAGGTAGATCTATGTGACCAGTAATAGGTAGATCTATGTGACCAGTAATAGGTAGATCTATGTGACCATTAATAGGTAGATCTATGTGACCATTAATAGGTAGATCTATGTGACCATTAATAGGTAGATCTATGTGACCAGTAATAGGTAGATCTATGTGATCATAACAACGTCTTGTTTGGTAGTGCGGCTTTAATAGATGAAGAGTTGACAAGTTTTGATACTGAGGCTTGTCTTTGTCAGATGACAATATGCCTTGGTGTCAAAACTAGGCAACAGATAACTACACACCTTAGTGTCAAAACTAGTCAATACTTCAGAGGTGAGAAATTAAAAAAAGAGACTATCATCTGAAAAAAAAGACTTAACCTAGTTTATTGTGCAGGCTACATTATAAAATCCATAATTGTTCAGCTGTATCTATATTTTGTTGAATTCCTTAGTGTCAGTCTGAGAGTATCTACCAATAATTGTCTGATTTTTGACCTTTGAATTCTTAATTTATGTTGAAATATATATGATGAAAAATTACAAGTGTTACTTTATTTTATTTGCAGCTTGTATCCAGAACACCACAAGAGTTGTACGAGATAGTCTGTCTCATTGGGTAAGTTATACATTTGAAGGTCAGGTGCTGTTACCAATTGAATTTGAGTCCTTTGCCCGCAGTGTTATATGAACAAGAAGAATCTCGACCATGGAATTGCAGAAATAACTTGTGTATACATCAACTTTTCTGTTTGTTTGGACAGTGAGCTGATGCCTAAGCTACCAACAGATGGGATATTCTCCATTGACACAATGCTGCGTAAAGGCTCCACAGGCCAACTGGAGGCCATAACCTGGCAGTGGAGGGATGACCGTGGTATCTGGCACCCCTACACTCCCATCGACAGCAAGATTGTAGAGGTGAGCAGGGCAGGCAACAAGTGGCAAAACATCCAATCATCTCTAGGATGATTATGTAAAGTTTTCACTTCAAAAGTTGTTTAGGGTCATTCAGAATGTTGTATGTCATCTTGAAAGATGTTTTGTACAAAAAACAGGCATTTGACATCTTCAAATGTCTTAAAAAAATCTTTCATATTCAAGATCATCTCTTTGCAAGCAGTATCTTTGTACTGTTTCATAGTTTTCTCCGAGTAGACTATTTTTAATGGACATCTTCAACATAGTTTTGGGCAAGACAACATGTCCTGATGTAGTCTTAAGTTTACTGACATAACCCTAACTTGTTTGTTTTGGTAGGCTGCCCACCTGGCCAGTGAAGATGAGGTTAGTCTGTCTACTATGGGACGGGCCTACACACTGGACTTTAATTCTATGCAACAGATCAACGAGGACACTGGAACAGCACGTCCGGTTCAGAGAAAGGTCAACCCTTTTGTACCTGGTGCCCCACAGGCCTCGGGTAAGTCCTTGTAATTTTACATATCTTCACATCAAAACCGAATACCTATTTCTAGTAGGTCAAAAGTTGATTATTCAAACATCTGCTTGTATCTGTGAAAAAATACTGAAAAAAAGTGATCCAAGAGCTGATGGACTAGCTCTAATTATATTCTCTAGCAGAGTGGTTTTAAAGAAATATTCCACACAAGTTTCAAAATTTCTGGCTTTCTGTACCTTTTAGGAACTCTTTCTAATGGCTTTCGAAATTATTTTCAGCATTGGAATATCTTTTGTGGTCAGTTTGGACAAAAATGTTTTAATTATGCCCTCTAATAACATCATTATTTAGGCATGTGTTTTAACTTCTTAATTATGCCCTCTAACAAAGCAGTTTTTTGTTTACAATAGACATTATTATTTAGGCATTATGTTTGATGTTTTGTTCATATTATAAAAAGTGAATGTATTATATTTGTAGAATTTATAATGTTTTTACGTCTACAGCCACCTCCCTGACGTCCTCCTCCTCCTCCTCCGTATCCTCTGTTTCTTCCCTGCCGTCTGACCCTAACATTGAACGGTGCGACTCACGAGCAGAGATACTAAAAGAAGACATGGCTTTAGCCTCTGCCTTTATCCAGACACTGTTTGCTGTTCTGTATGAGGTGTACAGCTCCTCTGTAAGTCAAAGCATTAGTCACAATCTATGTTCTTTCACAGATTCTGCTGTGTCTCCACTTTACACTATTGAGATAGTACTATAAAGTTTGTGTCAGTTCCGGGTTATCATAAGGAGACAAACACGAATATACCACAGCCTCCCACAAGACATTCTCACCACACATTTGTTTAATCTTTATTCAAGGTCACAGTGATAGGTTTATGATTTATGGGTACCTATAATGAATGGCTAAAAAGTTGTATAAGATATAATGGCTGCGGTCACAGAGGTGAAATATGTTCATAAAAATTGCCTTTTATCAGCAATTGTAGTTTAAGGTGGCTTTAACAAAATTACATATTAAATCAGTAATTATTAACTTTTTACAATTGAATACACAGGAGAAAACAAATGTCAACAGTGGATGATTTCCAGCCATATTTGTATTTCATGTATTACTTTGTTTTGAATACATGACTATTACCCAATCTCAACAACATCTATAAAGATATATTTTGACTAAGATCATCAACAAATCCCCAAAATATATTATGTACTTGTTATTTTTAAGGTCTTTACTGTACAGTTAGTGTTACATTTATGTAGTAAGGGCCTTAGGCCTCTTGATATCAGTTATTGTTGTATTACGTGGTACCACCCACATCCCTCTTGATATCAATTATTGTTTTATTACGTGGTACCACCCACATCCCTCTTGTTTTGAGTCAGTATTGTATGTAGTAATTATTGTGTTGACAGGCTGGCCCTACAGTGAGACACAAATGTCTACAGACATTGCTAAGGATGATCTTCTATGCTGATGCTGACTTACTGAAAGAAATCCTGAAAACTCAACCTGTCTCCAGGTATATAAATAAATGGTTCTTGAATTCTAGATAACTAGTAAGTTGGGTACCATCAGGGAGGACAAATGATGGTCAAATATTCTACCGTCTATGGGTAAATTTTGCCTGGGAAAAGAAATTACTCTTCCAAGAATTCCCCACTTGTAAAGTAGATATTATGCATTAGTACTAGTAGGTAGATGTATATGGGCCCCAATGATAATCCTAACCTACAGCTTTCTCTATGCTAATCTTGGGGAAATCTTGGATTGTTCAAGGCTATTTATGTAACACCTCTTGTGTTTAACTTTTCTGAGGAGTGTACTATAGATGTTCTGTCCATTCAATTTTTTTCTGTCATCTAATTTACGCATTATTTTCATTTTGTAAGATTTTCTGTGTGATATCCTGTCATCTAATTTATTATTTTCATTTTGTAACATTTCTGTGTGATATCCTGTCATCTGATTTATTATTTTCATTTTGTAACATTTCTGTGTGATATCCTGTCATCTTCTGTTTCTCTACAGCCACATAGCCGCCATGATGGCTTCCCAGGATCTGAAGGTGGTGGTAGGAGCCATTCAGATGGCTGACATTCTCATGCAGAAGTTGGCTGACATTTTCAGCGTATTTTTCAGAAGAGAAGGTAAGATTACTGTCGTGGAACCATCAGTTTCTATGTCATCTCTTCTTTAATAGCGATAAGTGTTGGGTTAAAACATTGTTGATATTCTGTTTTGTTTGTAGGTGTCATGCACCAAATAAAGAAGTTGGCTGAGTCCGACCCTTTGGCTGTGTCACCAGTAAAGCCGCCCTGTCCTCCAGAGAACCAGCCCACAGGAGCTGGTTCAGTGTCAAGCTCGCTCAGTAGTTTGAGCAGCTCCAGTACAATGGGGTCTGGTAGCAGTATATCCCACAGCTCTGAGTCCTTAGGGGGTCGAGATGCCAGTCTAGGGTCACATGACCTGGGAGGTGCCTCTATCCCCACCCCAGGGGAAGACCAATGTAGTAGTCCAACACAAATGTAAGTTGAGCATGTGCAATATTTTAATGGAAATTTTATTTTCACATTGGAAGCATTATCCTAAATTATGAATGCACCAATTTGATTTTCTGTACATATGTATGTTTTGTTTTATGAGAAAATATTTTGGATGTTCCAATAAGGGCTAATTTTGAGAGCATAAGATATTTGATAAGTTAGTGATACATGAACATGCAAGTCTCGCATCCTGTACAAGTAGAATTTTTAATGGGACTCAAAAGAATTTCTGGAAATACTTAAAATTAAACATTGTGGGTCACATTGTTGTAAGCAATATCATTGAAAAAGACTTGTGCAAATGCACTGTAAAATTTGACTTTATTTGTTGACATGTTTTATATTATTTAGGCGGCTTAGTGATGTGCTGAAAAGAAAGAAACCTCCAAAGCGCTCCTTGGGACGCAAGGGACGTAACTCCGCTGAGGAATTACCAACAGATCTGGCTACCAAAACCACTACCCCTACATCAAGTCGGGGCTCTAGTAGGACGAAAGCTGCCAGTAATTTCATTTTCAAAAGTATTTGAATTTTCCAATTTTCCATCAATGGTCTGCGGCTTTGTAATTTTAAGCCTTGGACTGTTCAGTGATCTGGTAGTAAAGATGGATTTTTTTTGGGAAATAAATTTGAAATAATGAAACACGAATACTGTAACAGTTTTAATTAATGAAGAAATTGCATTGATAGCAGAATTATTGAACATGGTCAGCAGTAAAGTTGCCACTTATGGTTTCATTGCCGAAGGTATTTTAATCCAAATTTTTATAGAAATTAAAATGTTGCCATAACCATCCAGCAACTTCCGCAGAGCGTTGTTGTCACACAACAGATGTTTGATAACTTCTTACACTTGTTTTGAGCTGATGAGCATATTGTATGGATTTACATCATCTTGCATTTACAGTGAGGTGTTAACTAGTGAAAGCCTATTTTATATAGTTATATGCATTTTGTACAGAGAAGAAATGAATGATGGTACATTAATATTTATTCAAAGGCAAAGAAGGAAAGTCCAGTGGGGCAAGTTCCAAGATGTCCTTCCTTCCTAGCCTGAATCCTCGTAGCTGGGGCAAGAGTTCGAACAGCTCTGACCGACCTGCTCTGCCTAAGGGTGGCCTATCAAAGGCAGGACAGCCAAGGGTACTGGCTAATCTCTCCAGAAATGTAAGATTGTTATTCGTCTTGTATAACATCTTAGTTTGTTTATTTATTTTACTATGAATGCTTTAAACTAAAGTTTTCAACTACAGAAATGGCTTTTAATGTTAATAAATATGAGATGGTTGATTATAAACAAAACTGGCAAAGAAAATTGTCTACTCAAGGCAAGTAGTGAAACATTACATATGTGTATTGGCTTATCATTTGGAAATGTGAGATACCATAAATGAATATGAACTTCAGAGTTCAGTTCTATGACCATTGATTTGTTGCAAATATCTGAATTAAGTTTTTATGTTTAATATCTTAAAATCTAATGCTGAAACATAAACACGCATTGGTGTATATTTATCTAAAGATAAACGTTTCCTAAATTCTCTTTTCTTTCTGGTTGCAGGATTTAAGTGTCCAGAAGCAAATGAGCATTTCCAGCTCTGGTAACAAAGAAAAGGTGAAGACATGGATCAAGGAACAAGGTAAAGTCTGACTTGATTATACAGTGGAACTTCGTTAACTCGAACTCGGATAACTCGAATACCCCGCTTAACTCGAAGTACGCCGTCGGTCCCGGCCGAATTCTCTCTTTATCTTAGTAAAGAAAACTTGGAAAACTCGAACTCGGAAAACTCGAAGAACTCGGATAATACGAAGTGAAAATTTGGTCCCAACAATAAAAATCCTATTTGAAATGATCGAATAACTCGAAGTATAATTTTCGTCGATCGGTGGTAAACGCCGACATTTTTTAAGAGCTAAATTCCGTTTGTAATACTGAACATATCGGCACTACTAACCTACATGCTATTATAAGTGTTTCATAAATTCATAAAAGAAATTGTCGGTTGAATCTTATAACAACATGTCTTGGTGATAAAAAGTAATGCTTTACTTACATCAAATAATTTCCTAAGGCGGTCGCCGATATTAGTACACACGATAGTCAACAACTCCTCTACCCATTCGCTCAAGCGGAACTAATCTCTGACACACCGGTAGATCTACCCGGCTGATGTTTTTACAGGTGTAGGAATGAAACAGTCACCGGCGCCTATTAAATCTTTAAACTGCTGAAACAATAGCGTAATTACTGCCAAGGTGTTCAGAGTACAACTGTAACGGTCAGTGCTGTCTATTAAATCGGATAAAACGCCAGCTCAGTTACAGTAACATTTTATACGCACATGCGCAGCCTAACTTCCGGTGCTAATACACATGGAAATGGCGTGGTTATCAATAAAAAGTAAGTAGGCCGATCAAACAGTATTTTATATGTTCAATAAAAGGTAATGGTTCTGTTACGTTTTGAATGCAATCTGCGTTAAACTCAAACGGTTACCGGGTATTTGATTTGACATGAAAAACTTGTTATTTTGTCGAATTCCGTTTTATCGTTTACCTTTTGCAAACATGACTTGGACATCAGATCGTTCTTGAAGTGACTAAGTGAAAGAAACTTTATCGTGACTGTATATCGGCAAAACTACACCAAATTACAAGTAACATAACGAAACATTACATATATATTTACATGTATTGACCAGTCTTCACACTAAACTGATGAGCGACAGAGCGAAGTTATAATGATTATATAATGTTGACAAATATTGACCAAACTTTTCACCAAAAATGATAACTCGCTTAATTCGAACACTCGGATAACTCGAAGTTTTTTTGTGGTCCCGTCGATTTCGAGTTAACGAAGTTCCACTGTACATGTTCTCAGAAAAAGAAAGTGCTATTAATAGCTTAACATTTAGTTTATGGTTTCGTAGAATGATGTACAACACAACTGAAGACAATGTGACTTGGTGATGTGATTTTTTCGTTGTAATTATTGTAAATTACTCTTGTGCCTGTAGCTATCCGGTTCCTGGATCAATACTTTAACTCAGAAAGCCAGGGAAGTAGCCACCCAGCACTTAATGTCCTTAACCGGTTGTGTTCTGCGACAGAAAACCTGTCCGCTGAGGTAGGTAACATACAGAGACAGTACAAAAATAGATATCTCCAGATACATTCGTTAAAAATGTTCTCTCCTAAGGACATGTTACTCTGGAGCTTTTAATTGTTCGCGTAATTTACATTGAATGTTTGTCATTAATTTTGATTTTAAGACCAGGTTAAAAGATTTGATTGGATGTCGACCTTAAAGCTTATATTAGATATGAATATTTTTCTCGTCTCCTGATTGAGATTATTATGCTGTTAAGGCTATTAACTTAAATTACAAATGATTGACTGACTAGGTTTAGGAAATTGATTCCACGAATTGTAACAGTTATTTCTAGTTTTGCTGTGTGAATCAATGATTTTAAATCTCGGATATATTCAAGCAGAGAAGCAGTACAGAGTAATACACTATATTGAAGTGATCGTGTTTTAGTGTATTGACTGTATTAGACTGAATTTAAAATTTTCTGTGTTTCTTTAACAGGAGGATTCAGGCATTGACTGCCTAAAGGCCATTGCTCAGATCATGAAGGAGAATGATGTTTCTCCATTTGAAATCATCCATAGTGGACTTGTACAAAAGTTCCTTCAATATCTCACCTCCACCACAGGAGAAGTCCCTCGTGATGTTAGGATCAGACGCTTCCTCCACGTATTCCTCAACTGTCCAGTATGTGTACAGTACCTGTACAGTATCTGAATACATGTTCGATTAAGGAGACATACTGTAATAGTTCTTCTCATCCTTCTGCTTCTATGTCTTCTAATACAATCTCACTGGGGGCATAACTTTTGAAGATTTGACTTGGGATCATATACAGCCAGTGCACATTGCACTGAAGCTTAGTATTTATGGCCTTCACCTTAAAGTCAAAGTTCTCAAAGAGAGAGAGAATTGTTTTCCTTCTGAATACAATAAAGTTAAAATTGGGTTTAGAGTGAAGGGAGAAGAACTTGATACTACTTAAAAAAATTGAAAAAAATTGAAAGGGCTTTAGCCATTTAGTTCTCTTGTGGGTTATGAATATACTGTCAGTTGAATAAAGCCTAACATTTCCTGTCTTAGTAAAAGTAACCTGTGGAATTTTTAATGATCTAATATACTCTAAACGTACACATTCTAGCGGTAATCTTATTTTCGTACTGGAAGCATTGCGCTAAAATTCTGATTGCACTGATTGCACTTTCTATATAGAATAGAATTGGCGCACCAATTCGTCTATGCGCTTACCTGTTGAAATTCAGAAATACGCTAAAATTTGGGTGCGCCAAAAATAAAGTACATTTAAAGTATGTGTAAAATTAGGATGTCAAAGCTTAACACATCAATGTGTTTTTCCTGTTTATACACAGGCACCTGATGTACTGTACGTGAAGGAGACAAACTTTACCCTAGAAACCATTCCCTCATTGTGTGCTCTAGTCAGCAAGTTGATTGGATGTCTTCATCAGCTTGAACAGGTGAGATTGATGCTACAGTTATCCATTCCTGATTATTGAAATCTGTTACTTAGGAAGGATCAAATATCTTCCCCATATACCTTTCATCGTAAGTAGTGTAACCCTGGTAAATACTAGCCGCAATATACCGCTCGGCTAGAGATATCTTCTCTTTAGCTCGATCGGTTGAGCTTAAGACTAGTAAGCCAGAGGTCCTGGGTTCGATCCCTAGCAGAGGCAGTGATTTAAATTTAATTAATCATGCGCTCTGTTACAATAGTACTGTTATTTGTTTGGCAGATGAATCATTTGGAGATATAAAAGGGAAAACATTAATTAATTTTATTTCTTTCAAGTTCAGAAAATTCTGAAATTTTCTTATAAGAATATTAAAGATATGGTTGTGTTTACAGTTTCAGGTCAAAGTTCATGACCTGCCAGGGGGAAGTACGTCAAGTGGGCGGGGCTCAAATGCCCTTCGCTTCTTCAATACACACCAACTAAAGGTATTGTTTATGTTAAGACTTAAGTTTACAATTCTATGCTTACATAGTTTCAGTCGTGGCTTATTAATGAGGACAGGAGTTAGTTTAAAATTAATCCATATATCTGATGGTGGAGACAATATATAGCTGCTGTTTTACATCTGCCTTTACTTTGGTGAAATGAATATTCAATGATATACATTTAATATCAAACATAAATATGTAATCACTACTAAATATTGAAAATTTCAAATGAAACAATTCAGATACATGTGCCCTAACCTGATGGTAAATTTTCCCTCCCAATCATTCACATTCCTAGTAATCTAGCTATGTACTGTCTGTACTGATCTATTGAATCGCCATTAAACATAGCCATGCTTTCTGATTCAGTGTAATCTACAGCGTCACCCATCGTGTACATCTTTAAGGCAGTGGAAGGGTGGGCCGGTGAAGATAGATCCACTAGCCTTAGTCCAGGCCATTGAGAGATATTTAGTTATTCGTGGATACGGCAGATTAAAACCGGTAAGTAGGCATTAACATTTCTGTGTCATACTGATCTCACGATAACCTGATTTCTGATAACTAGCTCACCCTGATGGAAAGCATTTAATATATGGTGCTGTGGTATGCATGATCAAATATTATCCTATGAATAGTCACATTTTAACAAATATACATGTATACTCGTCTGTTAAATTGAAAACTTAAAAAGATACAAATTAAAAAAGAGAAAAACAACTGAAGCAAAAGAACAAACAGTAATTTGTGTATAAACCATTCTTCTGTTACAGGATGGAGAAGATGATATCAGCGACGACGAAAATTCCGATGATGATGTTGATGATACTATGGTATGTGTGACTGATTTTGTTGTACTGCTGTACTGTAGTCTAAAATCTATGCATAGTACTGGTAAGCTGTTGCTATCTGTAATGAAATTTTCTCGACAAGACAATGTATAACCATGCTCTGACTCTTGTTGGCAATGCTACCAAGCATTGCAGTCTGAAGATTGGATAAATAATTTAGTTTAGCCTTGGTAGTTCTCTTGAGTTGAGTAGGCCTAGGTCCTAATTACACAAAGAATGCATGATGTTGCAATGAATTATATTTTGGAATATTTCAGGCGGCAGTGTTCATCAGCCAGGGCACAGCTCGACACAAGTTGGAGTTTTTGATAGGAGAACGAATCCTACCCTATAACATGACAGTGTACCAGGCCATCAAGAACTACAGTAACCCGGGGGAGAAGGATAGCAGTGAGACAGACACGGACACAGAAAACCCTGTTGGTCACGCCAGTATATGGGTGCAAACACACACTATCTGGTATGTTCTAAATGTTAAATTCTCATCCTTACGACAAATCTTCTGTCTCTGATGTCCCTTTATGTCACCACACATGTATTGATGAGCTGGTAGATGGATCACTGGGTGTCATTATAGGAAAACAAGTTAACACAAATAACTGAGTACATTTATACTCCTTTGAAACTAAACCTTGTTTAATTCATTTACCTTAATGTCAATTATCCCATTAACTAAGTCCCACTTATATAAAAAAAATTGTTGATTAAAATTCATGTTAACCGTAAATGGGCATGTATCCATCCTTATGGTGTATTGTGAAGTCGGAAATAGATATGATGCCAGTGTAGGAATGTACCTTCTGGATTTTTGTATTTTCTGCTGAAAGTAGCCAAATGGTTTTAAAAGGATGGGTCTGGAACCTGTAATTGATGATCATTACTGAAAGTTCACCAAGACAGTCTTAGAATCATCGAGAAGTAATTGATATTAACGAGTTAGTTAGTGCTCTAAGACGTGAAACTGTGAAGTAGAATAGTAATGGAATTTAAAGATTTAGTTAATGTTCTGGTTTTAGGTATCGACAGGCATCAGAACAAGAGGAAGGGATGGCCACCAGTCCAAAGAAAACACGGCCTGAAATCAAGGGGCCGAAGACCTCGAGCAGGAAGAAGGTGGACGAACTGTGGACAGGTAAAGATTGGCAGTACATTGACACCAGATTGTCTTGAAAACACTTTGGTCTGTTCCACTAAAGTAACAAGAGGGCTTCAGATTTGTCAAACGGGGGCCAACAGCAGACTGAAGTGATTAAATTTAAACAGTACCATACAACAAGGCACATTTTCTCTCGTATAAATAATATGCATGTTTCGTCCCCAAGTACCATATAACATTTTCTCTTGTATAAATAATATGCATGTTTCGTCCCCAAGTACCATATAACATTTTCTCTTGTATAAATAATATGCATGCTTGGTCCTCCTGTAGGATGTATACTTGACTAGAAAACATTCAAAACACTTTTACAAAATGTTGGCATTATAATGGAAACATGTCTCAAAACATGCTGACAATCATAAAATCTCAAATAATTCACACAAAATGATAGATTAATGTGTTAAGACTATTCACAAGATAAGTAATATAGGTCCATACTAATCATGTTTATTCTTTACCATGCAATACAATATTTTGCCTTCTTAATTTACATGTTAAATGGAACATATATATAATTATATTTTAAGGTTTCTCATCTAATTGATCTGGGGAAATTTTTGAAACCTATCATTTATTTATTAAAAACAAATCAGTAATATACACTGTTAGCACTGTTGTGAATGTTATGAATCGATTTCATTGCAGAAGGCCACTGTCCGATGATGGTTCCAGCATTAAATGCTTACCTCACAGACAAGCTGCCCGCGTTTGTCACCGTTACAGATGCTTCAGTAGATGTCATTGCCCTGCTGCGTATTCTCCATGCATTTAACCGATATTGGTCCACCATGTATGAGGTAAAACAGATAATCAATTTCTTTTTTAAGTAAAAATTAAATTCTTCAAACGTGATTATAATGATTTGAAATTCCTGCATACCACCTTTATCACAGTCTCAAAGCTGTTCCTATGTTAGATGTGTATACTTATCAGGATTTATATTCAGAACAGGTCCCCTACTGATACCACCAGGGGAAGTATAGACTCTTGTCCATTGATCAGTATAAGGGGTTCAAGGGAGGCCAAACACAATAGATACTCGGTGTAATTCTTATTGTATTAGGAGTTGATTCCTTGTTTTGAATACAAAAGGTTCAACCATCAATGAGAAATATTGTGTTTTGTTGTCAGATCTATACTACATAATCATATACTGATACTCTTTGTCAACTTAATTAAGTCTGTGTGTAAGTATGTCGGATACTCAATGTCAAATTAAGTCTGTGTGTACATATTTGTCAACTTAATTAAGTCTGTGTGTAAGTATGTCGGATACTCAATGTCAAATTAAGTCTGTGTGTACATATTTGTCAACTTAATTAAGTCTGTGTGTAAGTATGTCGGATACTCAATGTCAAATTAAGTCTGTGTGTAAGTATGTCGAATACTCTTTGTCAACTTAAGTCTGTGTGTAAGTATGTTGGATAATCTTTGTTAACTTAATTCTGTGTGTAAGTATGTCAGATACTCTTTGTCAACTTAAGTCTGTGTGTAAGTATGTCAGATAATCTTTGTTAACTTAATTCTGTGTGTAAGTATGTCAGATACTCTTTGTCAACTTAAGTCTGTGTGTAAGTATGTCGGATACTCTTTGTCAACTTAAGTCTGTGTGTAAGTATGTCGGATACTCAATGTCAAATTAAGTCTGTGTGTACGTATTTGTCAACCAAAGTCTGTGTGTAAGTATGTCGGATACTCAATGTCAAATTAAGTCTGTGTGTACGTATTTGTCAACCTAAGTCTGTGTGTAAGTATGTCGGATACTCTTTGTCAACCTAAGTCTGTGTGTAAGTATGTCAGATACTCTTTGTCAACTTAAGTCTGTGTGTACATATTTGTCAACTTAAGTCTGTGTGTAAGTATGTCGGATACTCTATGTCAACCTAAGTCTGTGTGTACGTATTTGTCAACTTAAGTCTGTGTGTAAGTATGTCGGATACTCTTTGTCAACCTAAGTCTGTGTGTACGTATTTGTCAACTTAAGTCTGTGTGTACATATTTGTCAACCAAAATCTGTGTGTAAGTATGTCGGATACTCTATGTCAACTTAAGTCTGTGTGTACGTATGTCGGATACTCTTTGTCAACCTAAGTCTGTGTGTACATATTTGTCAACCTAAGTCTGTGTGTAAGTATGTCGGATACTCTATGTCAACCTAAGTCTGTGTGTAAGTATGTCGGATACTCTTTGTCAACCTAAGTCTGTGTGTACATATTTGTCAACCTAAGTCTGTGTGTAAGTATGTCGGATACTCTATGTCAACCTAAGTCTGTGTGTAAGTATGTCTGATACTCTTTGTCAACTTAAGTCTGTGTGTAAGTATGTCGGATACTCTTTGTCAACCTAAGTCTGTGTGTACGTATTTGTCAACCAAAATCTGTGTGTAAGTATGTCTTTGGGTAATTAAATGTTTTACACTTGAATTAGTATTTGAGGAAAAAATAGTTTTAATTTCATGACAATTCTTGTGAAATAATCATATTTCATAGGTAAATATTTGTCTTTGTGTTGCAGGTAATGTTTTCCAGTAAACCCATCCTGCCCTTCACTGATTTCCTGAGTTCTAAGCTCACAGCCAAAGCCAACCGTCAGCTGCAGGATCCCCTGGTGATTATGACAGGAAATCTGCCATGCTGGCTAGCAGAGATAGCTGCTGCTGCGTAAGTGTCACTATTATCATATAACCTCAACAACCACAGCTGTACCACAATAGACTTTGTAATATATTATTATAGAACCTCAACAACCAAAGCTGTACCACAATAGACTTTGTAATATATTATTATAGAACCTTAACAACCAAAGCTGTACCACAATAGACTTTGTAATATATTATTATAGAACCTCAACAACTAAAGCTGTACCACAATAGACTTTGTAATATATTATTATAGAACCTAAACAACCAAAGCTGTACCACAATAGACTTTGTAATATATTATTATAGAACCTCGACAACCAAAGCTGTACCACAATAGACTCTGTAAAATATTATTATAGAACCTCGACAACCAAAGCTGTACCACAATAGACTTTGTAATATATTATTATAGAACCTCAACAACCAAAGCTGTACCACAATAGACTTTGTAATATATTATTATAGAACCTCAACAACTAAAGCTGTACCACAATAGACTTTGTAATATATTATTATAGAACCTCAACAACTAAAGCTGTACCACAATAGACTTTGTAATATATTATTATAGAACCTTAACAACCAAAGCTGTACCACATTAGACTCTGTAATATATTATTATAGAACCTCAACAACTAAAGCTGTACCACAATAGACTTTGTAATATATTATTATAGAACCTTAACAACCAAAGCTGTACCACATTAGACTCTGTAATATATTATCATATAACCTCAACAACTAAAGCTGTACCACAATAGACTTTGTAATATATTATTATAGAACCTCAACAACTAAAGCTGTACCACAATAGACTTTGTAATATATTATTATAGAACCTTAACAACCACAGCTGTACCACAATAGACTTTGTAATATATTATTATAGAACCTTAACAACCAAAGCTGTACCACATTAGACTCTGTAATATATTATTATAGAACCTCAACAACTAAAGCTGTACCACAATAGACTCTGTAATATATTATTATAGAACCTCAACAACTAAAGCTGTACCACAATAGACTTTGTAATATATTATTATAGAACCTCAACAACTAAAGCTGTACCACAATAGACTTTGTAATATATTATTATAGAACCTCAACAACCAAAGCTGTACCACAATAGACTCTGTAATATATTATTATAGAACCTTAACAACCAAAGCTGTACCACATTAGACTTTGTAATATATTATTATAGAACATCAACAACCAAAGCTGTACCACATTAGACTCTGTAATATATTATTATAGAACCTCAACAACCAAAGCTGTACCACATTAGACTTTTAAGTATCGTTCCAGTAAAATATCTCCCCAATTAAAGGACGCTATTTTTGTCAAACAAGGACTACCCATAGAAGTGATTGAATTAAAATGGTTCTATAAAATAGGCAGCATTTTGTTCAGCACCCTCCATGCATAGATTTTTTTCATGGAATAGAATGAACTTCAGTAAATATTTCTGTTCATTAGAAAACTTGTACATAAATTGATACAAGCTCTTTTTATTACTGTAACTACATCTTTTTTCTTACTTTATTGACATATGATTATGTTACTGTGCTGGCATATTCTATTACCGTAACTACTCTAATTATACCTTACTATATTGACATATGATTATATTACTGTACAGGCCGTTCCTATTCCCGTTTGAGACGAGACAGTTGCTGTTCTATGCTACCACATTTGACCGCGACCGAGCACTGATGCGACTACAAGACAATTCCGGAGATACCAGTACAAATGATAGCAGTGAGCGTGTGGCTCCAAGACTGGACCGCAGGCGGGTTAGTGGATTATTATCATAAACATCCGACATGATATTGAATAGAGGATTATACATCTATATTTATATATTGAATTTATGACACATGTTAAATATTTAGTATAATTTGAGGTTAGTAATTAAACAATATTGAATTTGATAATTTGATATACATTTAGACTTGATCAAAAAGCTGTGGTCAAGTATATATATATATAAATCATTTGCTTAATCTGAGTAGACTTGATTTTATCATGTTATATTCATCTAAGCACAGCTATAGTCTTCTTTGTGGACCATCATTTGTTTAAATCACCCTTCTGTCATCTTGTCATTAAACAGTCTTCATATAGGTCCTTTGTCCCAAGTTATGGCATTTTGATTCTATTGATATGATGATTTATGGAGTGAAGATAACCAATATCAACTAAGGCCGGAGGCATATCGATAGAAACAAAATACCATAACTGTTTTATTATATTTTGGTATCTAAACCAAAAAGCACAGAATGCAAAAGGTATGATCACATGCCATTTAAACTGCATTTTGCTACAAAATATTCACCATGTCATAAGTACCACATCTTTGATAAAATATCGTATTGCACTCTCGCACAACTTGGCAGAATGGGTCTGAAAAATCTGATTGGCTGAAATTATGTGACGTCACAGAACACTCACAAGACGGTGCAATACTATGTTTTATCGACGTCACACTGAGTGCAGTTCAATGTTACTTGGAATAATGCATGATCAGGTGTAAACCAATAAGTGTCTGATAAAAAAAATGAAAATGTAATAAACATGTTTAATGTTTGCTCTGACTACAAGTACAGTTAATTATGTTCTCAATAAAACATACATCAATAGAACATAATGGGGAAAGACTAGAGGAGTTATCAAACTGATACAGAGCTGATAAAGATCATGGTATGATAAACATATAAGATCCGAAGGGGATCTCTGGATGTTCATATTTCTCTTATATTTTATGATGAAATGTATAAATCCAAAATTTCTACTATGCAGCGGCTGGTTACTCGATCAGATCTTCTGAAGCAAGCTGACAAAGTTATGGAAGACCTTGGGAATTCCAGGGCTCTGCTGGAGATCCAGTATGAAAATGAGGTAGGCAATGATGGCTATGTACTTGTAAGTTCTGAGAGCACACATTTTTGCGTCGCCTGCAAAAAGCAGACAATATAAAAGTATGGCGGCGACAGTATCCGCACAGAAGTTCCCATGTGATAACTCAAGTTCCCTTGGGCCAATCAAACTCAAGCTTCATTAAGGTCTTTCTTATCACAAGTGCTTGCTTGGGATTGCTTTTCAGGTTCGAAGGTCAAAGGTCAAGGTTACTGTTACTAAAAGTAGAACTTTCTGTGCAGGTGACACATCCACTTCTGTGGAATTCTTGTTTCTTTAAAAATTGATTTTCTACTGCCTAATATTATTATATGTATTACAATAGGTACTTAAAAGTCTTTATCTTATTTTTTTGAAAGGTTGGTACTGGCTTGGGTCCAACACTGGAGTTTTATGCTCTTGTGTCAAAAGAGCTACAAAAAGGAGAATATGAGATGTGGCGGGGTGAGGTGGTCAAGGATGTGGACAGTGAAGGTATGATCCAAATTTTAAAAGAATTTGAATTGATTAACAATAATATAACTGGTTATGTGTTTTGATGGAAATGTTTTGTGAATTAAATGATACGAAATTGTATGATGTTTAGGATCCAAATCTTCTAATAATTGAATGATACAAAGTTTATATATTTTTTATATGTATGGTGTTTAGGATACATACCTTTAATTAATTAAATACATATGTAATACAAAGTTTCTGCATACTACCAAGTCAAGCATGTGAATGGTGCTTGTTAGAAATTTGGTATGGTATGAAATGATTCTCATTTGGCCATTATTAATTGAAATAAATATTATACACTATTGTAATTATCCTGGATTTGTGCTGATGTGTAAATCTCATTATCCATAAAAAAAGTCTGTAAAATATTTTATAAATTTTCAGGAAAAGAAACAGGGGAGGAATATTTCCATGCTAACTGTGGACTTTTTCCTGTGCCTCTTGCTCGTAATGCTAAAGCTGCAGTGGTTACCAAACTGAAAAACAAGTTCAAGCTCCTTGGCAAGTTCATGGCCAAGGCCATGATGGACTCGAGGATGGTAAGGAAAACATAACAAAGAATATATTTCTTTTCCTGATTTAGCTGGTTGGCGTCAAAATGAAAAATGTTTTCTGATCCTGGGAAGATTGGTAACCATTAAATTAAGGAAATTGATCTTTTTTGTGTTTCATTTGTATGTTTGCTGAATGCTATGTTTATATCCTCCAGCTTGATCTGCCATTGAGCCTGGTTTTCTACAAATGGATGCTGGGACAAGAACATAGTCTCACTTCAAGCGACCTCCAATATGTGGATCCCGTGGTCGCCAAGTCTTTCAGACAACTAGAAGATGTTGTCCGTCAGAAACAACGTATCTTAGCTGACAAATCTCACGTAATATAATTTTCATTTTCTTTTATAATATTTTAAGGCTATTAATAATTTGCAGCAATGAAATTATTTATCTCTAGATTTTGTTTGTTGGAAGATTTTGCTATGAATTTTCTTGTCTGAAAATATTTTCATGGGAATTTGCAAAATTGATTGAATTTGTTGATTTACATTGAAACCTGCTTTATTATACAACTTGCTGACCCTGGCAAAAACAAACAAACAAATACAACTGGCTTTAATTTTGTACAGACAAAAGAGAGCAGACAGCTTGCTCTAGACAATGTGACGATGGAGGGGTGTAGTATAGACGATCTGGCTCTTGACCTTACACTTCCTGGAGCTGCCAACATCGAACTGAAGAAGGGTGGCAAGGACATTCCTGTTACCCTGGATAATCTAGAGGAATACCTACAGGTCCGTACATTCTGCACATCAATATTTTTGAGGTCTCCTTCATAAATCTTGATTACGTAAAGTCCATTAGGATACTGAATTCCTCTTTGTCTCCATTTGATACTGAATTCCTCTTTGTCTCCATTTAGATACTGACTTCCTCTTTGTCTCCATTATGATACCGACTTCCTCTTTGTCTCCATTATGATACTGACTTCCTCTTTGTCTCCATTATGATACCGACTTCCTCTTTGTCTCCATTATGATACCGACTTCCTCTTTGTCTCCATTATGATACTGACTTCTTCTTTGTCTCCATTATGATACTGACTTCCTCTTTGTCTCCATTATGATACTGACTTCCTCTTTGTCTCCATTATGATACTGAATTCCTCTTTGTCTCCATTATGATACCGACTTCCCCTTTGTCTCCATTAGGATACCGACTTCCTCTTTGTCTCCATTATGATACTGACTTCCTCTTTGTCTCCATTTTGATACTGACTTCCTTTTCTCCCACTCTACACTCTGCACATTCTGATTTAGAAAAGATACATCTATGTTAACCTGTGTAGGTTAAACATAGTCACATCATCACATTTTGCAGTGTGATTAACACAATCAAGTAAGGCTCACTCATATTAACAAAAGTTGTCAGAGAATGTAAAACTGTAAATCAGGAATGACATTCTCTGAATTATATTTAAATGAAAATCCTGACCTATACAAACAGTATTAATATTGGAAGAGGTTTTGTTTACATAGTTGGTGGTTCATTGGAGTCTAGTGGAGAGTGTGTCACGGCAGTTTGAAGCCTTCAGAGAGGGATTCGAGTCTATCTTTCCACTAAGTACACTACAGAGTTTCTATCCAGAGGAGGTATGTACATAATCTTGATATATAAATCAGGTATGAGAATTTTCAGAAGACTTATCCTGTATGTTGTAATGTTAACTTAAAAATTTTACATAAAAAATGTTCAAAAAAGTGTTATTTCAGACTTTTTACGCTCCCGTATGACTATGTGGGGGCAAACTTTTCCCCCCAATTCATTGCTGTTATTTCATCTTTCCATTAGTCCATCCGATCTAACATCCAATATTTATGAGCTTAGAGGTGTGACCTAATACAATATAATTTTATAGATTCATTCCAGCGGACACTGTTGCTATATAGGTTACAGATTTTAGCAGGTTCTAGTTTACTCGGAGCTGATCTCGCCCTACATGAATTACAATTTTGATCTATATCTCCATATTTCATTGCTCACAGCCTCAGTCATTGAACTTGCTTGCCTAGGTTTGATTTTTTTCATATGAGTAAAACAATATTACTTCTTATAATCTTCATTAATTTATTTGCAATAATTTACAAAATATTACTCTAATTGATTGTCAATGTCTTGATTCGTTGATAATGATTGGTCCATATTTGGACCCGGTAGTGATTAAAAGTCAATATCTCTGCATGTCAGTGTTGTAGTGGTCAATAACTACAACTTGTTGAAGAAATTTGAATTGTAAACTTTACAACTGGTTTTTTAGCCCACCATCATCAGATGTTATCACTATTTCTCAGAAAGTACTGAAGGGATCTTTCTCAAATTTCATATGTAGGTTCCCCTTGGTGCCTAGTTATGCATATTGCATTTTGAGACAAATCGGAAAACAACATGGCCGACAGGCAGCCATCTTGGATTTTGACAATTGAAGTTTGTTATCGCGAATCCTCAGAAAGTGCTGAAGGGATCTTTCTCAAATTTCATATGTAGGTTCCCCTTGATGCCTAGTTATGCATATTGCATTTTGAGACCAATCGGAAAACAACATGGCCGACAGGCAGCCATCTTGGATTTTGACAATTGAAGTTTGTTATCACTATTTCTCAGAAAGTACTGAAGGGATCTCTCTCAAATTTCATATTTAGGTTCCGCTTGGTGCCTAGTTATGCATATTGCATTTTGAGACCAATCGGAAAACAACATGGCCGACAGGCAGCCATCTTGGACTTTGACAATTGAAGTTTGTTATCGCTATTTCTCAGAAAGTACTGAAGGGATCTCTCTCAAATTTCATATTTAGGTTCCGCTTGGTGCCTAGTTATGCATATTGCATTTTTAGACAAATCGGAAAACAACATGGCCGACAGGCAGCCATCTTGGATTTTGACAATTGAAGTTTGTTATCGCTATTTCTCAGAAAGTGCTGAAGGGATCTTTCTCAAATTTCATATGTAGGTTCCCCTTGTTGCCTAGTTATGCATATTGCATTTTGAGACCAATCGGAAAACAACCTGGCCGACAGGCAGCCATCTTGGATTTTGACAATTGAAGTTTGTTATCGCTATTTCTCAGAAAGTAATGAAGGGATCTTTCTCAAATTTCATACATACGTTCCCCTCAGTGCCTTGTTATGCATATTGCATTTTGAGACCAATCAGAAAACAACATGGCTGACAGGTAGCCATCTTGGATATTGACAATTGAAGTTTGTTATCGCTATTTCTCAGAAAGTGCTGAAGGGATCTTTCTCAAATTTCATATGTAGGTTCCCCTTGGTGCCTAGTTATGCATATTGCATTTTGAAACTAATCAGAAAACAACATGGCCGACAGGCAGCCATCTTGGATTTTGACAATTGAAGTTTGTTATCGCTATTTCTCAGAAAGCACTCAAGGGATCTTTCTCAAATTTCATATGTAGGTTCCCCTCAGTGCCTAGTTATGCATATTGGGACCAATCCAAAAACAACATGGTCGACAGACAGCCATTATCGCTAAATCTTAAATTTTATATATAGCTTCCCCTTGTTTGAAAAGTACTAGCTATAGAGGGCTGTTTCTGAATTTACACAAATTAGTAAGACTTAGAAGAAGGGAAAAGTAGAGAAAAGATCAATCTGACATGGAACCTATGAAGATCATTCAATGGTGGGCGCCAAGATCCCTCTGGGATCTCTTGTTTTATTTGACATTTCGTACTCTTTCAAGTTTTGGCACATGGGATTTTGACAGTTTGGTACATTGGTGTACCTGCATTGTGTGTACTAGGAAACTGTAATACCTAATTACTTCATTTAACACAATATTAATTCAGCTGACATTTTTAAAACCATTATATTATTACTTACACTGTTATCGTTATATCACCCAGCTGGAACAGCTGTTCTGTGGGAATGCCACAGATACATGGGATGTAAAGATGTTAATGGAAAGCTGTCGCTCCGACCATGGATACACACATGATAGCCGTGCTGTTAAGTTTCTGTTTGAGGTGCTCAGTTCATACGATGGGATGGAACAGAGGAAATTCCTCCAGTTTGTCACTGGATCTCCCCGCCTTCCTGTAGGAGGTAAGTGATGGTATCAAGGGATTTATAGATCATTAGTCCAACTATCAATATTTTCATCTATTTCATTATTATTTGTCCCCGCCATTACATCATTACATTTTTAGGTCATCTGACCCGAAGGGTCAGGATGACCTATAGTCATCATGCTTCGTCCGTCGTCGTGCGCCGTCCGCCGTGCGCCGTCCACCGTGCGCCGTGCGCCGTCCGCCGTGCGTAAACTTTTCACATTTCAAACTTCTTCTCAAGTTCCACCAGTGGGATTCAGCTGAAATTGGCCTGAAATGATCCTGAGATGGTCCTGACCAAGTGTTGTTATTTTTCGTGTCGGTCCGAAATCCAAGATGGCCGCCATAGCCGCCATTTTGAAAACATATTTTAAACTTCTTCTCATGTTCCACCAGTGCTATTGAGCTGAAACTTGCCAGAAATGATCCTGAGAGGGTCCTGACCAAGTGTTGTTATTTTTCGGGTCGGTCCGAAATCCAAGATGGCCGCCATAGCCGCCATTTTGAAAAACACATTTTAAACTTCTTCTCAAGTTCCACTAGTGCTATTGAGCTGAAACTTGCCAGAAATGATCCTGATATGATCCTGACAAAATGTTGTTATTTTTCGGGTCGGTCCGAAATCCAAGATGGCCGCCATAGCCGCCATCTTGAAAAGCAAATTTTAAACTTCTTCTCCAGTTCCACCAGTGCTATTAAGCTGAAACTTGCCTGAAATGATGCTGATATGATGCCGACCAAGTGTTGTTATTTTTCGGGTCAGTCCGAAATCCAAGATGGCCGCCGTGGCCGCCATCTTGAAAAACACATTTTAAACTTCTTCCCAAGTTCCACCAGTGCTATTGAGCTGAAACTTGCCTGAAATGATCCTGATATGATCCCGACCAAGTGTTGTTATTTTTTGGGTTAGTCTGAAATCCAAGATGGCCGCCATGGCCGTCATCTTGAAAAACACATTTTAAACTTCTTCTCAAGTTCCACCAGTGCTATTAAGCTGAAACTTGCCTGAAATGATCCTGATATGATCCCGACCAAGTGTTGTTATTTTTCGGGCCGGTCCGAAATCCAAGATGGCCGCCATAGCCGCCATCTTAAAAAACACATTTTAAACTTCTTCTCAAGTTCCATAAGTGCTATTAAGCTGAAACTTGCCTGAAATGATCCTGATATGATCCCGACCAAGTGTTGTTATTTTTCGGGTTGGTCCGAAATCCAAGATGGCCGCCATAGCCGCCATCTTGAAAAACACATTTTAAACTTCTTCTCAAGTTCCATAAGTGCTATTAAGCTGAAACTTGCCTGAAATGATCCTGATATGATCCCGACCAAGTGTTGTTATTTTTCGGGTCGGTCCGAAATCCAAGATGGCCGCCATAGCCGCCATCTTGAAAAACACATTTTAAACTTCTTCTCAAGTTTCACCAGTGCTATTGAGCTGAAACTTGCCTGAAATGATCCTGATATGATCCCGTCCAAGTGTTGTTATTTTTCGGGTCGGTCCGAAATCCAAGATGGCCGCCATATCCTCAATCTTGAAAAACACATTTTATACTTCTTCTCCAGTTTTATTGGTGCCATTGAGCTGGAAATGGGTGAGGATATCAAGGAAGGCGAGCCAACATAGTGTTGTTATTTTTTCGGCCTCGTAAAAACTTTGAAATGGCAGCAATGGTGGCCATTTTGTAACATGATTGCACAATCATGGTTTTCCTGAACAACACCTATTTCAAACTTCTTCTCAAATTCCATCAGTGGGATTCAGCCCTTACTTACCAGAAATTATCCTGAGATGGCCCTTACCAAGTGTTGTTATTTATCGGGTCGGCCAGAAATCCAAGATGGCCACCATGGCAACCATCTTGAAAATTTTTTTTAAACTTCTTCTCCAGTTCCACTGGTGCCATTGAGTTGGAAATTGGTGAGGATTTTAAGGAAGGAGGGCCAACAAAGTGTTAATATTTTTCTGCCTCGTAAAATCATTGACTTGACAGCCATGGCGGCCATTTGTAACATGATTGTGCAATCAATGTTTTCCTGAACAATGCCTATTTTAAACTTATTCTCAAATTCCCCCAATGGGATTCAGCTGTAACTTACCAGAAATGATCCTGAGATGGTCCTTACCAAGTGTTGTTATTTATTGGGTCGGTCAGAAATCCAAGATGGCCACCATGGCAAACGGTGCCACTATATACTTGCTACAGAGAATACATACTACAATTATATAAGGTTTTTAATTTAGAGTCAGATGACCGTTAAGGCCCCTGGGCCTCTTGTTTTTGGGGGGGGCATACAGTGTTACCCATGCCCGCCATGTCCCGAAGCAATGTAACTAGCTAATCTTAGTAACTGCTGAGGTTTCGGGGCATTTATGTCTGAGAAGCGTTTTCTAGTTTAGTAAAATAATTGTTGGTGAAGAAAAACTTAGCTTTTCTCTATGAATTAAATGGTTTGATTATGTACCAAATGAAATGACATGTTGATGTTATCTATACTGTCTTTTGATCATCATTAGAACTGTTCATAGATATTAGATAAAGAGGCATGTACGTCCAGTAGTCTGTACTTTGAGATATCTTGAAATTTTACATAGTTTTACAATTTCAATATTGGCAGTATATATATTACCTAGAGTAAGGTTCAAAGTAACCTGATAATAGAATGTGGCATATTGTGTAGAGGACAGAGGTCAGTCATGCACTGTGGTGTCACATTCTAGTTACCGAAAGAAGAAAAAGTGGTGTCTTACTGTTAAAGTTTATATGATTGTGTCTAAAGGTCGTACATTATGTGTCATTAGAGCCTGTCTTTTTACATGGAAATGTGCTAACTTTATCAGTCCCCTACCAGTGAAACCAGGAGAGGACTAAAGGTTTCCTCTCCGTCCATTTTGTATGTACGTAATGCCAAAGTGTGTCAGTGCTTTAGCAACTTCATTCCTTTGGGATTTTTATCAAACTTCACACAGTGAAAAGGATCAACATTGATAAAGGACCATAATGTCTTGGACAAGTTCGAGTTTAAGGGTTTTTTGGTCAAGATTAAGGTCATTGTTACTATTTTTAGCTGGGGCATGATCGGGACATGTATTGCCTGGTATATATGCTTGTTTTGAATTGTTATCATTTTACACTGATATCTCATTTTTGATTTGTCATTCTATATTGCAGGATTCAGGAGTTTAAATCCACCTCTCACTGTTGTTAGAAAGACATTTGAAGCCTCGGAAAATGCAGACAATTTCTTGCCCTCTGTGATGACGTGTGTGAACTACCTAAAATTACCAGACTATTCCTCTGTAGAAATCATGCGTGAAAAACTTTATCTGGCCACCAAAGAGGGCCAGTTGTCCTTCCATCTGTCCTAACATTGACCTTCGGAGAGACATAAGACAATATGATACATATATCAGTACTCTATTTGGCTGAAAAGGAGGGCCAATCTTCCTTGTAGAATTACTGAAATTGTCCTTCGGAGAGACATAAAGAGGACAGTTATGTAGGATACCTTGTCTTAATATTTCTGCAGAACGCAGAATTGGGTGAATACATTGCCCCGACACAACCTTTAGGAGAAGGGACCTCTAAAGTAAATGTTAGCCCTAACAAAGTCCTGTGGATGACGTTTTGGTTCTAACAGTATAACAAGTGGTAGATTACATGGATAAGTACCAGTATTATATTCTGAACCGTCCCACAAGAGACCGGAGCTTATATTAACGATCTGAGACCACCGTACAGGTAATGAGACATCTTAATGTCCCCATTGTTCTCCAGGAGACAGATCCATAGGAGGCAAGATTTATTTGAGATCAAAAACTGTGCTACAAGAAAAGGATATCTAAATCAGATCAGCTCTAATTAAATACTACAGGAAACAACTCCAGTCTTGACTGAAGCAGGAATTTTCTCTGAACTGTACTACAGGAGTAATGACACAGGACAATATATATCTCCTCCAGCCATGTCTGAAACAGACAGGGCGACTCAATATACTACGAATTGTCCTTAAGACTGGATACTGGATATAAATATTGACTCTGGCTCTCCTTGTGACAATTTATTTCGATAACAACTGTCCTGATATTCTTTATAAACCATCCTTATTTTGGTGATCACCCAAATGTTCCAGCATCATCAAATTTTAACAAAATAGTGCATTGCCATTGATGAAATGGTGCATCCAGACGATAGAATATAATATACTCTTAGTAGTAACAGTTTTTAGTATAATGTCAAACGCATATAAAAAAGATTCCTGTAGGTTTTTGTGTACATGCTGGAAGAATTCAATATCTTTCAAGGAAGTGTACTGAAGATGCTGAGTTTAGATATCGATCTTTTTATCAGTACATGTAGGGCTGACAGTTTTGTCAGTTGGAGGGTTCTCAATTCAGGGGCACAGAACTGTCCAACATAAACAGGTTCTACAAAGGTCACTTGCAGATAAAGTCCAAGACCTGTACTGTATTTTGTTTTGATTGTGATTTACAAGAATTGAAGCCCACTTTTTTACTATTATGATTTTCAAAGAAGGATATTGATGACAAACTTCTGTAGGACATTGCTTTCAAAACGAGGCTCAAAAAGTTGTTTTTGGCCTTGGCATTGTCTACGACAGTTGATAACAAAGGTTTGATATTTTAGTGTGGCCTGTATTTCAAGAGGTACGTGACCTTGACGTTTCATGGTCTTATGATGTCGACTATATCAAAGATCTGGAGAATGATGTGTGTGATGAATCTTATAGTTTCAATGCAAAACACAAAAGGACATAAACTTGTGAACTCCCCACCCAATGTCTGACTGAGTGGCTAACGATGATAGCCACCCTCACACAGACACGCTTTATAAGTGTAATACTTTGTGATCATTTCTGATGTAGAACTTGTATTGTGGCATTTATAATTTATGTATGAATTTATGTTATGGACCTTACCCGTTTTAGTAGAGAAATTTCACCCGAGAAAGCGGCCCCAGAATTGTTCAGTAGTGTGTGTAAGAGGTAAATGAATACTTGTTTCCCTATGTTTTGTTATGAATGACTTTAGGCAGAGTGGGTATATATGTATAGTATACTGTTTTTTTCACTTGGTCACTCTATCATACAGTCAATTGAAGTACTATGTGTATTCAGATTCCATGCAAAACCCAAATAATCATACTTACTCTTTTCAAGAAACAGTTAATACGTGTTCATATTTATCATTTATCTTTTTTTACGTCACCAAATGACATGCAAATAAAATAAGAGATGTTTAATTTTTTAATACATTGAAAGAAAAAATAAAGACTGATAGGCAGTAAAATTGTTTCTTGTTCAAATTATACACTTTTATCATCCACATCAAAAGAACATGAAGACTATTGAAGACTGAAAGTCAAGATTAATAGTTCCTAACATTAGTTAAAAACACGGAAAGTTTTTCAAAATCATGTTTTTACAGAATACATGTACTTAATATAAATGTATAACCTTTTTATGAAAAAAAATACATCATCATTTTATTTGCCATTCACTACTTCCTAAATAGCTTGGACAGCTGAATAAAAATAATATATCAGGCAGTAATGAATCATTTAATTTGCTTCCCATAGCTAAGCTGTGTGATTTGTATTCAGTATTTTACATTAAATTACTATTTATTTAATAAAATCTTACCATAAATGATGACAAAAATATTGTTCAAGATATTTGATATGCAGTTATCTCCCTATAAACCCCTGCAAGCAAAGTTTAAAATTTACCTTTACTTTCGACATTTTATCAGAATTTAAAATCTGTAATTTTAGTATTGTAATATTTTTGCTGTCATTTTTCATCAAATATGATTCACTTGTGATTACATTAACTTCAAGGAGGTTAGAATGGGGTTTTTTTTTCTACACATTTACCATGTTAAGTATCATTTCCTTAAAATCATTCACTGAAGAAGAAAGAAAAGTATTTGAAATACAAATCATTTTGTTACTTTATGTTAACACATTGTGCGTATTTAAGTTATTTTAAACTTTGTGAAAGTGTACAACCTTTGAAAGGTAGAAAGTGTTTGTACTTAGAGTATTCATCATTCAAAGAGTAGGTTACAACTAAATACTGGTAGTGCATTTTGAACATAACCATAACATAAGTTTCTGGGCAGTCCTGAAAAGTAGGGTAAATAAGAGCCCAAATTATGTCGGCTTGTGTTGGCTATTGAATGATTCGCTACTTAATGATGTGGCTTGATAATTTCTCAAGTAAAATATTCAAAAGTTGTCTGCAGAAATATAAGTATAAAAAGGATAGTGATTTGGAATATGAGGACAAACAATTTTTGTTTGCTGTTCGACTTCTTATGAAAAATATAGTTAAATGGATAAATCCATTTTGTTACACTTGATACAACTGAGTCCGGGATTAAAGAATCTGTTATAAATATAAGTGAGAGATGATGTTTGTTTGGCAGTGTTCTCTGGACTGTGTCCAACAGTATTGCTGTGTATAGCAATGCTGTGTGAAATGGAATGTGATATTTTGTTTTAGTTACTGGGGTAATATGTATAGTATTGTATAGAATGTTTTTTTGGTTTTTTGTTTATTTTTTAATGAAGGTGTGGTATAATATTCTCTATACTGCCACTGTTAACTTGATTGATATGTGTTATAAATGAATGAGGAAAACTTTCTATAATATATTCTTGTATGTATTTGATAACACAGGTCAATTATATAAGTTTGTTTTTTGTAATGTCTTTAATATTTCATTTGTATGATGCTAGTGCATCCAATTTATTTAAAGTGTACCGGTATAGGAACTTGATCTTATAAAGTATTGATTATAAACCGATCTCTGATAATAATGTGAGAAAATAGGATGAACCTTTCACCAGGAATTGGTTAGATAAACCAACCTCTAATGATAATGTGACAAAATAGGATTGAATTGTTTACTACTTCACTGTAAAATATACTGCATTTGATATTGTTAACACATTTATTGAAAAATATCCCTTGCATATTATGCAGAGGAGCTGTTAGCTGAAGTAGAAATAGCTCATGCTGTGCGTCAGTTTTTAATTGAAGGTGATATTGAATCCTTTCTGTATTAGATTTACAAATAAGTTGCTTAAAAGGTCACTACTACTTTGAGTAAAACAAACAATTTTAAAGTGTAAAATTTTCTTTGTTTCATATTTGTGTGAATAGAACATTTGACGATTAGTTTTACAGAGTACATGTGTAATGATTATATAATCGAAAAGATGGATCTTTGTAGTCGCCAGTTCACTGTTTCTTGATCGGGTTACTGTCATTTGTAATGTTTTTTTATAATGTGCAAATCAATTCAATTTTACACTACCTGGTTCTTAATTTCTGCCACTTTTCATTTTGAATAAAGTTTAAAGATAACAACAGAACTGATGAGGATGGTTGTGATTTAGACACGAATCAATAATGATGGGGGATTTGTTTTTAGTAAACAAATATAAATTTACACATCAAATTATGTTAATGTTATCATTGCTCTGATATATATAATGCAGTATGGTAATGTTTCAGTTACAAACATTTTTTTTCTGAGATGCTAGACATTATTGCGCTGACTTTTACTTGGAATCATTTACAATGAGTTAATGAGTGAGATGTTGTGTTAGTCTTCTGTTTGTTGATGTGTGAAAGAGAATGGAAAACAAATGTCAACAAAGAGATAAATAAAGGTTTCACAACAGTCTTTACCTTGTGTTTCGTTGTCTCATGCACCAGTTGATGGACGTACAGTTATACAAGGAACACCTTGTGCATTGTAAAAAGGTTTATCTTTTAGAATGTGTAGGTGTTCAGTAAGTCATGGTTATAGTTAAAGTGTTGTCTTAATATACAGTGGTCTCTCAAAATCTGCAGAGGAAGTTTGGTAATAATCATCCTCTAAATTCCAGGGGTCGAGTTCACATACAATTTCTGTGAAGATCATCAAGCAATATTGTAACTTTCAGATTTTGAGGATGTGTCGAATTACAGTACAAGGAGGAAAAAACAACAACAACACGGTTTTGTCATATGAACAGCCAAACTGCATGTCTTTATGCAAGTTACTTGCCTTTCCAATTCTATAGAAAATGCTTTGTAGTTTTCCTGTTTTGGACAAACTAAAATACTGTTTGTGTAAGCATCATGTAAATACCATCATAGTAGAATGGTTTTGTTTAGTAATATCAGAACATGTTACAAAGACCTTGCAAAACATTTATCGGCTATGTTGATCTGATGTAGTACCCCTTGAGAGCTTCAAATCAAAGAAACTACAAACGCTTCTATATCAGCTGCTTACCTTGATCTTTAAAAATGACGTATCTAACAGAGACATTTACAACAAATTTTCAGTATATATGGAGCTTAATGATTTTAATTCCCCTTGTTAATTTTCCATTTCTTGATAGTGATATCACCACTTCCCCAACCTACAGTGTTTTCCCTAATTGATTAAACATCTAAGGGTTTAAACCCAGTATCTCTATTTCTGTGATGTGGACTGCTGACGGACAAACAGTAACAATACAAGCTTTAATGAAAACCATAGGAAAGTTTTATGATTGTGTAAAAGTGGAGATTACAAGACTCAACTGGCTCGGGCCAGCAGGAATTTCCGTTTAGCCTAGTGTTTGCCTTGAGAATGAGCACGCTAGTTCGAGGTTGGGACAGGAAAGGGTATTTTTCATCCTCCTTCCTACTACAACTGACATAGAAAAGTTTTCTATTTCCTTATGAGTCATGAAGATGCTGGAGTGCTATAAAGTATCCGATGTAAGTAAACATATAGTTGTTTTATATCTTATATAACATTAACCATTTATAGTTTGAAGGTAATGGAGTTAGATCCCAGCTTCATATGTTTGTACTTCCCTGTCACAGTGGACGTGCCTGCTTGTATGTTATTTGTATATACATGTAGAAGGTCTATATATATATATTTTACCATTTTTAACCAACTTTTTTATCATAACGATCTAAATATACATAACGAATGCTTTTAAAAATGACCAATTTTATCTGATATTAACGTAAAGAATCAAAACGATAGTATATTGGCATGGGGAAAAGAACTTAACAATATGACATGGAGAGAAACGTATGCTACATCCCTGACATTGTGAACACTGCATGTAAAAAATGCATAAAATGATATCCAGGTGTGGAAATTTATCAATTATTCCAACAAAAAATGGCGGATACAGCATACTAATCAAAGCTAAAAATTATTGCTTATAAGACCAAAATTGATACACAAAATTATTCAGTAACTTTTAAAAGATGAAAAGAGATGAAAGTTCTTACTTTTGGAGAGTGCTACTCATGTAAATTATCTGATTTTATTGAAAATATTTTTTTTGTTTCAAGTTAATTTCCGTATCCGGGTATTATTTCAGATCCGTGTCCGTCATACATCTTTTAGTTTCCACCGACCGTTTCGTACACAAACATGGCGGCTCCCGTGCGACTGATCTCTTGTTTGAGAGTATGTCGGTGAGTTATTTTGAGATGTGCCTTTAGCTATGTGATATCATGTGTGTTATTTCATTGATAAAAATCACCATACTTATTTTCTATAAGCTGAAATGAATGTTGTCATCTGTGGAAGAAAAATGAAGTGAAAACACACCAGTAATTCACACTGCCTCAGATACGAGGGACAGAACGCAAAGCCTTTCTCACATGGCCGATCGCTCAATTAAAGGCCACAAGTGAGGCAGTGTCAATCGTCATTGGATCTGGTTGGCCTAAAGGACCAGTCAGGTGCAGTTTGGCCACAAGACTGGACCCTCACGCTTCCGTTACACGATGATGCAATCCAGATTATTTTTACATAGGGAAGAAAAACGTAGAATGGTTGACACTCGTTGTCCTTATCACTTAGAAATCCCAAGGACATGCTTGAATCAGGGAAGTTCATCTGTATCCGGTTAATTTTTCACAGATAAAGCATCCTATTACTAAATCTACTGTAGGGCTACTAGGCGTACAGTATAGCTGTAGTGTACAATACATGAATAGGCCTACAGATCTACCCTGCCTACATCTTACCAGACAAGTACACATGTAGGTACCTGTGACTATAGAGTCTTATACAAATGATATATTCCAGGAATGGAAAACTGGTTCGCCCACTGTCAGTAAAATGTGACCGGGTGGGGTGTATCTGGCTATCTTTGACAGTATGCTTCAGTGGGGTAGCACTATAAAGTATAAAGTTGACATCAAGTTCAGCACAGAGCTGCCCGTTATGTCTCCAACAGAAACAGCTCTGGTGTGGGGGATATATTAAACATCCTAAAATGGTGCTCTTTAGCAAAAGACACAAGACTTGATCATTTTTCAAAATCAAGCATAACCTAATGCCAGTAAAGAAAAACTCTTATTCCACGGAACCATTTCTCTCGAATTTCCCACTCTAATTCATACCAAATTCCATGACATGTAGAACGTTACACATTATAAAATTCTCATTCTTTCCCAGAACAATCACCGACTGGAATGCTTTATCACCACAAATTACTTCCTTTGATTCTCTAGATTCTTTCAAATCCACTCTTCTTCAAGCATATTAGTCAGTTATCTTGAATTTGTTGAAGTTGGGCAATATCCTATACTGATAGTATACTCATAGACATCAGTTTAGTGCTATCACAAGGATACATACAGGATTATAGCACAGCCTCCAAAATAATCACACCACACTCGCATACATGCATCTGACACACAAGGTGACATGGCATCGTCCAGGATACCAATAAAATAGCTGTGCTGTATCGATGGTACAATGAATAGTTATATTACACTGAATATGATAATGTCCCTCTCTACAGAAATTTCTTGTTTTTGAAATCGGAGAGGTTTAAGCTCTCAATCTATCTTCTATAGTATTGGCAAAATTGAAGGCTTCATCATTTAGTAAAGTCAACAATATTGACCACAATGCTGGATTTACCTGATATTTCATATGTAACTCTCACAAAAATAATAAGATTGATCAACAAAATGAGGGATTGTCCGGCGTTGAAGACCAGTATCTATGTAAAACACATGAAGAATTCTTGCAATCATTTCTTACACACATTTGTTAATTGTGAAACCATTATAGGATCATAATACCTCAATGGTAACGGGTATAGAAGTCTGGACTGGGTTGAACTCTGATAGTTAGCTCAAACTGTTAGAGTGACACATGTCCATCGATATCAGAGAAGTGCCAGAGTGTCCATCAGAGAAGTGTCGGAGTGTCCATCAGAGAAGTTCCAGAGTGTCCATCAGAGAAGTGCCAGAGTGTCCATCAGAGAAGTGCCAGAGTGTCCATCAGAGAAGTGCCAGAGTGTCCATCAGAGAAGTGCCAGATTCATGTCCTGCTGGTCTGGTTGTCACATTCCCCCTCTACTATAACAGTTTGCACTAACATAAACTACCCAGTGACTGTGGTATACATACATAGGGTTTTGTATCTCTTTTGAGTCAAAGATATTGTTGAAGGATGGAGTCCTGAGCATAATGGATCAGACCTGCAGGGCTGATCACAAGTATTCAGCTAGCTCAAATGATTAAAGTTCGGAGGTAACAGGTTTCAGAGGGGTTTGAGGTCCAGTCTAGTCATTGCTTATTTCTTCATTTCTCCAATTACTGAACAAAGATCTACCAGATGCAGTTATATACATAAATTGAGGATGTACATTGAATTAAAAATCTAAGTTGTTTCATACCAGATACAAAGCCTGTGGATCCACCAAGTGTATGGATGATCTATAGAAGAACACAATTCGACAAAACAAAAATTAATGAAAAAATAACTGGATTATATTTCAAGAATACTTTCAATTAAATACTGACAGTAAAACTATTTGATCTATTGATGCTATCAGTTTGACTTCGGTAAACATGTGTTTGCACTCAAATGTTAGCTCAGTATCAAATTTCAAATTATTAGTAAAGTGATGAATTAATTGGTGCAACCACAATATTTGTTTATTCAGAAGTTCAATTATTGAAAAATCTTCCATTGTGTTTTTTGAAACAAGGCTAAGATCTGTTCACCTACATGTAGGTATATTTGATAGCTGATTTTAATGACATGCGGTAGTATTTAAACATGAAAGAAAAACTTATTAATTCACTTCTGTCAATAATTAGATAATGTAATTTAAATATTAGATTTGATGTATGAGGTGAAATGTATGTTTTTCTTAATTGAATTCAGGGTCCAAGGAATGCTCAGCAATGGAGGACATAATCATTATCCTAACCTGTCTACGTATACACAGTCTGGATTTGTACGCCAACTTTCATCAAAACCAAAATTTCAAAGTTTAAGTCAATATGTGCAAAATGGCCAGGTTTCACCCTATAAACATTTCACATTTTCCAAGCTGGGATGTATCAGAACTTTTACTAGTAGATGTAGTCAAAACACCTCCGATGTCCACCTTGGGCAGAGAGGTCTACTAGGGAAGCGGTTACTACAACAGAATACACACAGAAGTCAACCTTCCAGACGAACTTTTCAACATGTTAATAAAGATAGAAAAACAAAAGGAAGTTTTAGAAAAAAAATGTCAGAACAGGGAGGAGGAGGAGTCGGAGGAGGGAACACTTTAGTAAAGTCATTTGCTTTCACAGCTGGTGTAAGTACATTGATCTGTATGTCATGTAAAGGAAACTTTACTTTGTGGAGGTTATGATTCTAACTTTTGTGTAGGTTGGTATTCTGACGTAATATTACATCAAATGGGGGTTCAGTTCTCATTAAAATCTGTGTTTTAAAACAGTCTTTTATTTTCATGTTTTCTACATTGAACCCTGTAATGGATAATATCAGTTATATGAAGCTGGTAGAATCATCTCACTGGCAAAATGATGATAAAGTCCATTTAATATATCAATGGCAAATATGGAATAAAATCCAATAATTCAAAGGGGGATTTTTTTTTCACAGGTATGCTTATGTAGTTTTACTGGTTGCATGATTTGGTGCTATGAGGATACCAGGAGCCAAGCACAGAGGTTTGAACGTCACCTTCGTACTTATAGTACTGACCGATCACAGAAGATTGGGTTTAGACGTGATGTAAGTACATGTACAATGCCAAGTCATGGATAGGAGGAACCTAGGTATCTGTCTGTACACCGTATCCTCACTCTACTTACTTTTTGTTCAAGTTTGCATTTTTAGAAACTTTGGGTTAAAATTATTGCCTCATTGCAACAAACAGAATTTTAATGCCCTTTATCTACCAACTTGATTTTTTAGTTAATTGTTATGAAATGTCCTACACAATCACAAACATCATGATCACCTCTTCATGTCATCCACAACAACATTACCAAAGCTACATATCAACTACTTGAAGTCTAAAATTAGGTCACTGTTAATATAAATAGAATTTTCTTTGTCCTCACTCCAACAACTTATTTTTTATCTGATTCACACACTTGTCTCAATTCTCTTAATACTTGGTTTGTTTTTTCATATTTACCTCACAATTTTTAAACCAGCTCAAATGTCTCCATGTTTGTTCAATAGATGCTCGCTAAAACGAAATCTTTCAGACTTGTTTAAGACATATATATATAAAGGAATCTCATAAGATACTATTAGGTAAGCAGTTATTTTCAGATGTTTAAAGATCTGTTATCTATACATGTATATTATGTAATCAGTGCTATGATGCTGAGTTGGGATATAAATGTAGTAGACATGTTAATCTTGTTTTTGTACAGATGGAACATATATGGAGCCAAATCCCGCCTGGTGTCAAAGCAGTAGCTGGCATCATTGCTGCTAACCTTGCTGTATATGCAATGTGGAGGGCACCAGCTCTCTTATCAACTATGAAAAGATACTTCGTCTTATCCACTGGTAAAGAATTCTTTTATTTGAATAAATGCTAGGCATTACCACACAAAGATGTTTATACGCTAATAGGTATTGATTTGATAAGAACTCCCACGTAGTAAGAGTATATATTTGTATAATTTGATTGGACTTCTGAAAAAAACCAGAGGGTTCATTTTCTATGGTATGTGGACAGCTTCAAACGCTAAAGTGGCTTTCATTTTCAAGGTTAATGTGATCTTGCATCTTATTCCGTAATATTCACTAACATCATCCCATTAACACCTCATCTTGAAATTACGTGCAAGTGTGCAATGTGACGATTTATCACTGGCGAAGTGAGTAATTTGATGTTACATGAAATAACATGTGATTGGATGTAGACCAGTCAACATCTGATCAGAGACGTGTATTTGCGGTTTATGAAAAGAGTACACCCCAGTTTTTTGTGTCATTGCTCAATAACGTAAAAAAAAATATTACAGTTAACCCTTATAATTTAATTAACAACGATAAGAAACATTTTCATTAAGTTTAACATATTTATTTTGCTCCAGATATTTAAAAACACATCGATAAATACAAAATCCCATGAACAACAATTACTCCGCTACTTCCGGTATAACTGAAAGTAGTTCCTTTTATTTTTTTTATGTTATGAGATGATAACATAATTTTTTGAGCCAATGAAAATGCTTGTTACAAGCAAAATTAAATTATATATATATATACATCTCTGATTTGATGTAAAACTGACAATAATAAAGGTGTTTATTCCACAGATAACCCTCGTATTTCCATGCTGCTGTCTTCCTTCAGCCATTTCAATTTCGTTCATATCTTCATGAACATGTATGTGTTCTGGTCATTCAAGGATATCGCCTCCAAACTTGGACGTGAGCAGTTTATGGCTGTGTATCTTAGTGCTGGTAAGTCTTCTACACCTGACCTGGTCAATGTCACACTTTGTAGGTGAACTTGTGGGAAGTTCGTTCAGGTCAAAATTATTAAAAGATATTAAAACACTTACTCCTGAACAACATTACTATATCATTGCATTGCCAACCTCTGAGAATGAATTAACAAGTCATGACCCATTAAAACTAGTGTCAAAGGGTCAAATGACAATAATTTTCATGTCATCTAAATGACATTAAAATTCTATTGTGGAACAGTATTATAAAAGAATATATATGCCACATGGATCTTTGTTAGAAGTTTGATCTCATCTGACTCATGACATTGGCCAAATTATTTAGAATAATAAGATGACATCTCAGCAAGTCACTGCCTAACTTGATCATTCTTATCGTCAAATATACCTAGAATCTATAGGATGCTGAGATGATCATTCTAATCGTCAAATATACCTAGAATCTATAGGATGCTAAGAATAGTTTGTTAGAAGAGTTGGCTCCTGTAATGTTGAGACTAGGAGAAGGTCATCAACTTAATGAGCATGCTATTGTCAAACAAGATTACCTCGGTCTCTTGAATTGGTAATAAAAAAAATTAAAAACCAGGCAGACAACAAGACCTTGTTGTTGCTTTACGTACATTCAAATGTTTGAATATTCCATTTTATTATTTTTGTAGCGGTAGTATCCTCTCTGTTGAGTCAGGTACACATAGTGGCCAGAGCTCTACCCATCAATTCCCTTGGTGCTGTAAGTATCATTATATAGGTCAAGGTGTAAACAAAGGAATTCATACTCACCATTCATTCTAAATCACATTTCAATTAATTCTTTATTCTTGCAAAATTATGGTTTTAATTTGTTTTTAGCATGCAAATGATCAATACCGATGTGGCATGCACATGTGTCTAGGTAGAAGCCTAACCTAACTTTGCCTATTTGTATACTCCATTTATTTGCATATTTTCACATGGAAAAATTATGCAAATTAAGTGGATTCCTCTGTATATAATAATCTTCTCAAAGTGATTTAAGTATCTATAGAGATATTTAACTCACACTTTTTGGTCTATAAATCAAACATGCATATATGATAAACCTTCGGTCAGTTCAAACAAAATTAGATAAAAATTGATAAACCTGTTCAAATCTATACAAAATTGTGCTTCAGAAAATAAGTGAAGTTCAAACTAGCCGAGTTGATATTTGCGAAAATCTCAGCAAAGAGTAAATTAAAACACAAACATATCAAATGTAAATCTGATGCTTAATAACAACTGCCTGAACAATGGCACATTTTTGAATAAGTAAAATGATGGTATTTTATTCAATTTAATGTTAAATTATTGTTAAACTTTCTTGATTTTGTGATAATTATGATCTTTACTCTACATTAATCGCGAAGCTACATAAGTCGCGAAGCTGCTGAGCCATTGTGTAGGTATAGGTCCAAAAATGGTACACGTAAGTTTCATTTGTGACGCAAAAGTTAGACATACAAAAATGTACTTGTATTAGAGTAGCGAAGCTAATGCTGAATCTCTGCATGGTAATCTTTTATTTGAGTCAGAAACTATTGATATATTATTGTAATGAATGGTCTGATTAATATTTGGAAAACATAGTCTACATAACCTGTTGTGTTTATAAAAGCGCTACAGTAACTGTAAAAATTGGTTGGGTAAAATTAGGTCAGAACATAACATGTCGGTCCTGTCTCATATTACCTACCAAACTTATTTGATACCTGCAAAATTATCCATCGCTAATTGGGACACCTGTGGATTGTTTTGACTGGACATGAATGCTTATCACGTTACTCAGCATGACCTACCTAGAGTGAGAGCGCAGGTTTACAAGTAATACCTTGATTGGCAAAAATTAAATAATCAAATGGTTAGTTAACACTATATTTGACATACACTGATGATTATTTAGTATTTCATGCAGTGCTAGTACTGATAGCACATGTTATTTATACATTGTCGGGACCTAAAGTTGCAATCAGCTAGCTAGTGAGTGGTATATTTTGCAATGTAAAAACTGAATACCGGTGTAAACACTAAAATATATGGCATATATTAATGGGTTTTTTTCATCACAGACGATAACACATAAAAACCCATGGTATGTTGATCAAAGTCTTGGCATTTTTACTGGGCAAATGGTTGCATGCTTTCAATGGAATTTGCCGAAAAAAAATCTTACGTTATGTTCGTCATTTGACAAGTTCAGAATATCCGAAATAGTGTCAGTTATAAACAACCAGAGTTCAAACTTAACACTAGCTAGAAAACTATTGTTTTTATTGAAAAAATATGTGTTCAAACTGACCAGAGGTTAATTGTAATAGTAATAATAATGTATATAACTGTAAAGATGTGTAGTCAGTTTTGACGTACATGTAGATGTTAGTCTTTGCGTATCATATTCAATTAACACATAAGCTTTGGCTCAAATCTGGGGTGGGTTTATTGTAGGACAAGAAGCATGGGTGGGCTACACGGTCACCAGGTATGTAGTTAACGCTGCATAATTGTGATAGATATTCAGTGAAGTATCCTCTGTAATCGGTGACTCCCTCTCTTGTCAGTTCTCCTGTTTGGACTGGGCGCACTCTTGTTTTGTTTCCATAAATTATACAATCTTAGGTTTGAATTTTTTTCCAGACAGGAAAGTTTTGAAAATGAAATCTATTCGCTGCTCTACTGCTTTGTCCTTAAAACTGTGAGCTGTTGATAGTCCATTAAGTTGTAATAAGAAGTTTCAGCCAGATTGTGAAAGCTTTCTAAACTAGATATTTCCAGTGTGTTGGATTCCAGTTTAAGCTCCTGACAGGTGTAATTGTAATACATTGTAATACATATGTGCGAGTGATAGTTTTCTCCTGTCTTTTAGTCCGGAGCTCTGATGGCCATTTTAGGAATGTACTGGCATTTCCTCCCTGATGGTAGACTTTGTGTTCCCTTTGTGAGCAGTGTGTTTCCCCACAGCTTCTCTTTGGATACGGTAAGTGTAACACTGTAAATACACTGTTAATGAGAACGTGGTAGTGCTGTACAAGAAATGTTGTGCGTAAGCTGTGAGTGCCAAATCTGTAGTCCTGACTGTATGCTTCCCAGTAGTTAATACCAAATCTGTAGTCCTGACTGTATACTTCCCAGTAGTTAATACCAAATCTGTAGTCCCTGACTGTATACTTCCCAGTAGTTAATACCAAATCTGTAGTCCTGACTGTATGCTCCCCAGTAGTTAATACCAAATCTGTAGTCCTGACTGTATACTTCCCAGTAGTTAAGAAAGACATTGGGTGGCTGCTAAATAAGGCTCAACAACCACGGATGATAATTTCTGAGCCACTTTGAGCACTTTGAGATGGCTGTTTCTGTGATATAACGTTACATAAAACTTCAAATTTTATTTTAGCATTTTTGATCCTTAAAATATAACACAGAATACTGATGTATTGAATCTGTAAACAAATGAAACTGAAATGTCTATTACAATACTCCATGAATACCATGGAGATATCTAAAATACCTCGGTAAAAAATTAATAAAAACACCAATAAAACAATGTAGAAGATTAACATTATTAACACTGAATAGAGTATTCATAGATTTAGGCAAACCCCAGACTAACAAGTACGGTCCTTAAGTACTGATATCTGGACGCTATAGAAACAGGTCAGTTGATTGTAGCAAATAGTTCAAAATGAGGGGGTGTATGTATGGGTGGAAGATAGTCAGCTACTGGGTGGTGGGCCTCTTATTCCAGTACTGGGTGGCAGGCCTGTTATTCGGGTACAGGGTGCTGGGCCTCTTACTCGGGTACTGGTGATGTGGTAAACTCTGGTTTTATAACATCAGTGATTTTTTGGGAGATTAGCCTTTATAGTCTGTCAAATAAGCTGAATAGTATTTCTATTTTTTGTGACAAATAGTTAAACTTTGTGGATACTGTTATGTAAGTCAATCACACTTCTGTGTGAGTGCATAGGAATTGAACTCTTGTATACAGAGGTAGGTTACATATATGTTTTTCATTCATTTTATTGTGAATATAAACATTTGTTTTTGCAGATTAATACAAAAATGTGCATGTGTTTGTAATTTAATATGTGCAGATATTTTCCGTCTTATAATGACAGGGTTTTTTCTCACTGATTTGGGAAAGTGCCTTTTTGTCTCATTTTGGGAAGAAAATTGGGAAAGATTTTTTCAGGAGTAAACTGAAAATTTGGGAATTTAGCTTAAATATGAAATAATTTCAATTGGGATTGAGGCCCAATAACGGCCCCAAAAAGCCCCCAGAGAAAGCCCTGAATGATGTATACAAACGACCCAATAAAAAGAAGTTAACCACTTTGTTGGCAGGGTGTGAAGTTTCTCCTTACCATGGATACACTAGGGCTAATCCTTGGATGGCAGAAACTGGACCATGCAGGTCACATTGGTGGTTTGCTGTTTGGATAGTGAGTATCATTAACAATACTGCCACAACTTAGCAATAGCAATAGAAATCATATAAGTTGACATTCTCAATTAATGTAAAAATGATTCTGTTAAGTATAAGGAATATTCCCTTCAATATGTAATAGTCAGAATGTCGCTATTTGATTCTCAATGCTGATATATTTGGTTGGTTAATTATATTAAAAATGGTGTATGTAGTATTCATTGTTTATTCCAAGAATTGTTTTTTGAGTATAATGTGCTTAAACCTTTAGAACTTTCCAACATGTGTATGTGAGTATATCAGGGGACAATCAAACATACGTTTAAATGTTTATGGTCCAAACAGGATGATTTTGTTAGATTTAGAATTGATATCATGTTTACCTTTCATGAGAAATTGATTTGTGTTCTACTTTTGCATACAGTCTCACTTGATCATACTGTGAATTACTATTATATTTTCAGTTGGTATGCCAAGTATGGACGTGAATTGATCTGGAATCGGAGATACCTGGTTATAAACAAGTGGAGAAGATTTAGAGAGTAGGGCATTATAGGGAAATTAAAACTGTGATCATAACCCAATTACAGAGGGGCTAGAAATTCCTTATCATTGTAAACATTAAAACTGTGATCATCAACTCGGCTACAGAAGGGCAAGAAATTCCTTTTCAATGCACACATCAAATCTATGATCATCGATTCAGTTACTTGAGTGTGTGGGGTTTCTCATCAACATTTTTATCTGACAGTTTGAGTTGATGGGTGGGTAAATAGTTCAGGGTTATTGAAATGTGATAAAAAAAAATTTCCTGATGTGTTTTTTTTTAATTTTTTTTTTTTTTTTGTGGTTTCTTAACATCAGAACATCAATAAATTTTGTAAAGGGAATGGCACTCTGGGTTTGATGTCTCTGAAAGTTTATCGAGCATTATAACAACAATGCCTTCTTACCTTTTTCTCTGGTTAATCCAGCTATTGATATCATAAACCAATGTTGATGAGGGAGTTGATCCCTTCATTTCTAACAAGGTCATACAAAATGTTTTGGTCTCGGAGCACAATGTGCAAACACCTAGATTTTATTTAATGGAAAAAAATATGTATAGGGTAATAATGAAAATGTGTATTTATCCAAAAACTGCACACCAGAATTTCTAAACAATATTTGATGTGTATTCCCTGCTTTGATTTCTAGCATATACATATGTACAGGGCAATTTTTTATACCATGTTAAGCTTGGACCATTTGTTCAAAGATTGATTAGGCTCATCTTAGTTTAACAACAATTTCAAAATCCTGATAAAATCATTTCTGGTAAAAAAAAAATTGGCAATATGTTACAAAACTCAAGAGAACTCTTAAGTCTCTTTCTTCCTGCCTATTTTAAGGAATACACACTTAAGTTTTGAAGTGAGGGAGAAATGTGACTAAGTGACTAAGTTAATCATCTTTTGATCAACTGGTCCCTGGACTGGGGTAGTCTCATTTCCTGTTGTCTAATGTACTGGACAATGTTTGAGGTAAAAATCACCTGATTATTTTACAATTACAATCATCACACCTGTTGGCAGTCCTGTGAGTGTGACAGGTGTGTTACTGTAGGCATGGCGGGTGTTACTTTAGGTATGGCGGGTGTTACTGTAGGCATGGCGGATGTTACTGTAGGCATGGCGGGTGTTACTGTAGGCATGGCGGGTGTTACTGTAGGCATGGCGGGTGTTACTGTAGGCATGGCGGATGTTACTGTAGGTATGGTGGGTGTTACTGTAGGTATGGTGGGTGTTACTGTAGGCATGGCGGGTGTTACTGTAGGCATGGTGGGTGTTACTGTAGGCATGGCGGGTGTTACTGTAGGCATGGCGGATGTTACTGTAGACACGGCGGGTGTTACTTTAGGTATGGCGGGTGTTACTGTAGGTATGGTGGGTGTTACTGTAGGTATGGTGGGTGTTACTGTAGACACGGCGGGTGTTACTGTAGGTATGGTGGGTGTTACTGTAGGTACGGCGGGTGTTACTGTAGACACGGCGGGTGTTACTGTAGGTATGGTGGGTGTTACTGTAGACACGGCGGGTGTTACTGTAGACACGGCGGGTGTTACTGTAGACACGGCGGGTGTTACTGTAGGTATGGTGGGTGTTACTGTAGGTATGGTGGGTGTTACTGTAGACACGGCGGGTGTTACTGTAGGTATGGTGGGTGTTACTGTAGACACGGCGGGTGTTACTGTAGGTATGGTGGGTGTTACTGTAGGTACGGTGGGTGTTACTGTAGACACGGCGGGTGTTACTGTAGGTATGGTGGGTGTTACTGTAGGTATGGTGGGTGTTACTGTAGACACGGCGGGTGTTACTGTAGGTATGGTGGGTGTTACTGTAGGTATGGTGGGTGTTACTGTAGGCATGGCGGGTGTTACTGTAGACATGGCGGGTGTTACTGTAGGTACGGCGGGTGTTACTGTAGGTACGGTGGGTGTTACTGTAGACACGGCGGGTGTTACTGTAGGTATGGTGGGTGTTACTGTAGGTACGGCGGGTGTTACTGTAGACACGGCGGGTGTTACTGTAGGTATGGTGGGTGTTACTGTAGGTATGGTGGGTGTTACTGTAGGTATGGTGGGTGTTACTGTAGGCATGGCGGGTGTTACTGTAGGCATGGCGGGTGTTACTGTAGGCATGGCGGGTGTTACTGTAGGCATGGCGAGTGTTACTGTAGGTATGGTGGGTGTTACTGTAGGCATGGCGGGTGTTACTGTAGGCATGGCGGGTATTACTGTAGGTATGGTGAGTGTTACTGTAGGTATGGTGGGTGTTACTGTAGGCATGGTGGGTGTTACTGTAGGTATGGTGGGTGTTACTGTAGGTATGGTGGGTGTTACTGTAGGCATGGCGGGTGTTACTGTAGGCATGGCGGGTGTTACTGTAGACACGGCGAGTGTTACTGTAGGTATGGTGGGTGTTACTGTAGGTATGGCGGGTGTTACTGTAGGTATGGTGGGTGTTACTGTAGGTATGGTGGGTGTTACTGTAGGCATGGCGGGTGTTACTGTAGGTATGGCGGGTGTTACTGTAGGTATGGTGGGTGTTACTGTAGGTATGGCGGGTGTTACTGTAGGCATGGCGGGTGTTACTGTAGGTATGGTGGGTGTTACTGTAGACACGGCGGGTGTTACTGTAGGTATGGTGGGTGTTACTGTAGGTATGGTGGGTGTTACTGTAGCCATGGCGAGTGTTACTGTAGGTATGGTGGGTGTTACTGTAGACATGGCGGGTGTTACTGTAGGTATGGCGAGTGTTACTGTAGGTATGGTGGGTGTTACTGTAGGTATGGCGGGTGTTACTGTAGGTATGGTGGGTGTTACTGTAGACATGGCGGGTGTTACTGTGGGAGGAAACTAGAGTGCCTGTAGAAACCACCTTAAGTGAAAGGTGAGATATTGAGCCACCAAACCACACACTATTAAAGGCCTTCTGATTTATATGTTATCCTTCCAACCAGAGGTATTGAATTAATTAGAATGTTATCCTTCATGACACTGAAGAATCACCGGAAAATGATTTGTGAATATGAAAGTGAAATGCTGTATAATCAGAACACTAGAAATGTTATAAAAATTGTTTTATATCTAGATATGTATCACATGATAATGAATTGATTGAGTGCTGACTATCTGAAACAAAATGAATTGGTGATGTGTTGGGCAGGAATATTTGACACTGGTTTATAGTGTTGGAGAATGATGGATGTGCAGTTATGTTTGATCGTTTGGTGGTCTATAATTAGTGAGACTGTGACAATAAGGATATTGTCGTGATAGATGATTTAAATCAGTTATATTTTCATATTTTCAGTGAGATAAATACCAATGTCTGTCTGTTATATATATGAATTGTTTCACATTTGCCAAGCATATGACGTCATTTTCCAGTGTTTCATGTTTGTCCAGAATATGACGTCATTTTCCAGTGTGTTTCATGTTTGCCCAGAATATGATGTCATTTTCCAGTGTGTTTCATGTTTGCCCGGAATATGACGTCATTTTCCAGTGTATTTCATGTTTGCCCGGAATATGACATCATTTTCCAGTGTGTTTCATGTTTGCCCGGAATATGACGTCATTTTCCAGTGTGTTTCATGTTTGCCCAGAATATGATGTCATTTTCCAGTGTGGGATGCCCAGGTTCTTCGTTTTCACCAAATTCCTGTTTTTTGGTGATATACTGTTATGTTCCATACCGTTGCTATTTTCGACCAGATAAAATACACAAAATGGGAATTTCATTGATGTCTGATTCCCTTTGATAAAGAGTTTGTAAGATGTACTGACTCTCACTAATGGTGCTGTTAAGGATAAATAAATAACCTGATCGTTTTAACACTTTTTTTTAGTTTTTAGTTTTCTTTTTACATTTTATCTCTTCTGAGAATATATATAATTATTTTTTTGTACAATTCAAATGGAGGATAACCCTACTCTGATTCTAGAAGTATTTTGTGATTAACAAATTCTAACTGAGTTTTTATTCTTGTCTGGTCATACACTTAAATACTTGTACATGTAATTAAAAAAAAAACAGAATAAAATATGTTTAGTTAATCAGCTCCATGACATATCAGTGAATTGGTATGTTTGATGTCATGTTTATATGTAACTTATTTAAGTGAAGGATCAAATTCCATGTTACATTTCAAATAAATCAGGATGGGTTGATAATTACACCAGCCTACCAATATTACCATTGTCTTACTTTTTAGATAGTGTTTTGTGGAGCTCAGGTCCAATGTGGCTAAATTAACCAGTCTCGACACATTTTGTTCTGGACAGAAATGAAATCTGACATGGATGAGTGTGAAAGTTTTTTCATAACCAACATACTTCGACCTGGTTAATCAGACTTGTATACACTTTGACTTGGTTTACAACACATGTATACACTTTGACCTGGTTTACCAGACATGTATACACTATGACCTGGTTTACCACACTTGTATACACATTGACCTGGTTTACCAGACATGTATACACATTGACCTGGTTTACCAGACATGTATACACTTTGACCTGGTTTACCCCACATGTATACACTATGACCTGGTTTACCACACATGTACACACTATGACCTGGTTTACCAGACATGTAAACACTATGACCTGGTTTACCATACATGTATACACTATGACCTGGTTTACCATACATGTATACACTATGACCTGGTTTACCATACATGTATACACTATGACCTGGTTTACCAGACTTGTATACACTATGACCTGGTTTACCAGACATGTAAACACTATGACCTGGTTTACCATACATGTATACACTATGACCTGGTTTACCATACATGTATACACTATGACCTGGTTTACCAGACTTGTATACACTATGACCTGGTACACCACACATGTATACACTATGACCTGGTTTACCAGACATGTATACACTTTGACCTGGTTTACCATACATGTATACACTATGACCTGGTTTACCATACACGTATATACTATGACCTGGTTTACCATACACGTATATACTATGACCTGGTTTACCAGACATGTATACACTATGACCTGGTTTACCACACATGTAAACACTATGACCTGGTTTACCCCACATGTACACACTTTGACCTGGTTTACCAGACATGTACACACTATGACCGGGTTTACCACACATGTATACACTATGACCTGGTTTACCACACATGTATACACTTTGACCTGGTTTACCACACATATACACACTATGACCTGGTTTACCAGACATGTATACACTTTGACCTCGTTTACCAGACATGTAATACACTTTGACCTGGTTTACCAGACATGTATACACTTCGACCTGGTTTACCAGACATGTATACACTATGACCTGGTTTACCACACATGTATACACTATGACCTGGTTTACCACACTTGTATACACTATGACCTGGTTTACCAGACATGTATACACTATGACCCGGTTTACCACACATGTATACACTATGACCTGGTTTACCAGACTTGTATACACTATGACCTGGTTTACCAGACATGTAAACACTATGACCTGGTTTACCACACATGTATACACTATGACCTGGTTTACCAGACTTGTATACACTATGACCTGGTTTACCAGACTTGTATACACTATGACCTGGTTTACCACACTTGTATACACTTTGACCTGGTTTACCAGACATGTATACACTATGACCTGGTTTACCACACTTGTATACACTTTGACCTGGTTTACCACACATGTATACACTATGACCTGGTTTACCACACGTGTATACACTATGACCTGGTTTACCACACTTGTATACACTATGACCTGGTTTACCACACATGTATACACTTTGACCTGGTTTACCAGACATGTAAACACTTTGACCTGGTTTACCACACATGTACACACTATGACCTGGTTTACCAGACATGTATACACTTTGACGTGGTTTACAACACATGTATACACTTTGACCTGGTTTACCACACATGTAAACACTATGACCTGGTTTACCAGACATGTATACACTTTGACCTGGTTTACCAGACATGTACACACTTTGACCTGGTTTACCACACATGTAAACACTATGACCTGGTTTACCACACATGTAAACACTATGACCTGGTTTACCATACATGTATACACTATGACCTGGTTTACCACACAGGTATACACTATGACCTGGTTTACCACACTTGTATACACTATGACCTGGTACACCACACATGTATACACTTTGACCTGGTTTACCACACATGTATACACTATGACCTGGTTTACCAGACATGTATACACTTTGACCTGGTTTACCACACTTGTATACACTTTGACCTGGTTTACCAGACATGTATACACTTTGACCTGGTTTACCAGACATGTAAACACTTTGACCTGGTTTACCAGACATGTATACACTATGACCTGGTTTACCACACATGTATACACTATGACCTGGTTTACCAGACTTGTATACACTATGACCTGGTTTACCAGACTTGTATACACTATGACCTGGTTTACCAGACTTGTATACACTATGACCTGGTTTACCAGACTTGTATACACTATGACCTGGTTTACCAGACTTGTATACACTTTGACCTGGTTTACCACACATGTATACACTTTGACCTGGTTTTCCACACTTGTACACACTATGACCTGGTTTACCACACTTGTATACACTATGACCTGGTCTACCACACATGTATACACTTTGACCTGGTTTACCACACTTGTATACACTTTGACCTAGTTTACCAGACATGTATACACTATGACCTAGTTTACCAGACATGTAAACACTTTGACCTGGTTTACTACACACGTAAACACTATGACCTGGTTTACCAGACATGTATACACTATGACCTGGTTTACCAGACATGTATACACTTTGACCTGGTTTACCACACATGTATACACTATGACCTGGTTTACCAGACATGTATACACTTTGACCTGGTTAACCACACATGTATACACTTTGACCTGGTTTACCACACATGTATACACTATGACCTGGTTTACCACACATGTATACACTTTGACCTGGTTTACCAGACATGTATACACTTTGACCTGGTTTACCACACATGTATACACTATGACCTGGTTTACCACACATGTATACACTTTGACCTGGTTTACCAGACATGTATACACTTTGACCTGGTTTACCAGACTTGTATACACTTTGACCTGGTTAACCAGACATGTATACACTATGACGTGGTTTACCACACATGTATACACTTTGACCTGGTTTACAACACTTTTATACACTTTGACCTGGTTTACCAGACATGTATACACTTTGACCTGGTTTACCACACTTGTATACTTCGACCTGGTTTACCACACTTTTATACACTTTGACCTGGTCTACCACACATGTATACACTTTGACCTTGTTTACCACACATGTAAACACTATGACCCGGTTTACCACACTTGTATACTTCGACCTGGTTTACCACACTTGTATACACTTTGACCTGATTTACCACACTTGTATACACTATGACCTGGTTTACCAGACTATCTTAGGGACATTATACAGCTGTTTCGTCCTTCTAGGACTCGTCAGTGATCTTAGGGACATCATACATCTGTTTCGTCCTTCTAGGACCCGTCAGTGATGTTAGTGACATTATACAGCTGATTTGTCCTTCTAGGACTCGTCAGTGATCTTAGGGACATTATACAGCTGATTTGTCCTTCTAGGACTCGTCAGTGATCTTAGGGACATCATACATCTGTTTCGTCCTTCTAGGACCCGTCAGTAATGTTAGAGACATCATACATCTGTTTCGTCCTTCTAGGACCTGTCAGTGATGTTAGAGACATCATACATCTGTTTCGTCCTTCTAGGACCCGTCAGTGATGTTAGTGACATTATACAGCTGATTTGTCCTTCTAGGACTCGTCAGTGATGTTAGAGACATTATACAGCTGATTTATCCTTATAGGACTCGTCAGTGATGTTAGGGACATCATACATCTGTTTCGTCCTTCTAGGACTCGTCAGTGATGTTAGAGACATTATACAGCTGATTTATCCTTCTAGGACTCGTCAGTGATCTTAGGGACAACATACAACTGTTTCGTCCTTCTAGGACTTGTCAGTGATGTTGGGACATCATACAGCTGTTTCGCCCTTCTAGGACTCATCAGTGATGTAAGAGACACCATACAGCTGATTTGTCCTTCTAGGACTCGTCAGTGATGTAAGAGACATTATACATCTGATTTCGTCCTTCTAGGGCTCGTCAGTGATGTTAGAGACATTATACAGCTGATTTGTCCTTCTATGACTCTTTATTGATGACGAGTGTTAGAAGGATGGAACAGCTGAATGATGCATTTCTATTAATTTTATCTCTACTGTGTCTACCTAAATTTGTATTGAAATGTGCTTATGTTTGTCTTTTGTACAATTCATCAGTAAATATCAACTCAATTAAAAGCACCAAAACCCTTATTGCCAATTTATTACGGGCAAAGAATTTCACATGCCGTTATTGTTCTGTCATCCCAGATTTTTTTATAGAATGTCGTGTTGTACCCATTTATGACTAAAGCAGTACAAAATATAAAATAGCCATTTCTTCTCGCTGTTTTATCCATTCATTCAATATAGTGTTCAAGATCGGTTCTCGCATATTCACGCTCAATTTTTGCTCCCGTGAAAATATATAATAATTTCTATTTTTCCTAGATTGTCTAAGTTACAAGCGTTGTGTTTATACCAAACTTGTAAATCAACTTGCAGTATAAATGTTTGTACTCTGATTCATTTATGTCCCGCATTAAACCGTCTACTTACTGCGCCAGGTAGAGAAAATACCTTATTTGGAAGTAAACAGATCCTCACGTGAAGATTGGCCACTAATAGTACCTAATACTGATTTGAAAAGATAAAATCGCTAGCACGAAAACAATATCCGGTTGGGAATCAGATATGAAATATAATGTAAAGGTAATTAGAAGGAGATTGTACAAAGTAATGTAAGTTAATAACACCTGAATTAAGCCCCGGATACAGAACAGGCGGATACTTTACTGCATAAGAAAGGAAAAGGGATTAGTCTGTTTTGAATTCGTGTTGTCCATCTGTTGATTCGGAGTCAGATTTTGTTTTCATGAAAACTGATTAATAACGTAAGCATTCTCCATCACATTTCATATTTTATTCGTGTATTATCGGGATATTTTTTTTGTCTCCTTTTGATGGTGGCAAATTGTTACCGGTATTGAAGTGCGACCTCACTGAAGTATACCCGAAGACCCAACAGGACGCCCCTGATAACAGGAACGGCCGTTTTAAAGGCTGGTATGTCTCTGCCAGTGAACAATACTGTAAAAGTGGTTATTTTCGCAGTGGGTTATTTTCGCGATTTCAAAATGTAAACTATACACGTGGGGGAAATTTTCGCGATCGACCCACCTTCGTTTGCAGTTCGAGATTACGCAAATTGATATCAAAATAATACACGTGGGGGGAATTCTCGCGAACAAAAGAACTCCGCTTAGTTAGCGTAAATTCCCCCCTCGCGTATCTTCGCTAGCCAAGGCTTCTGATTACGTTACACTCCACGAACGTTCGTCGTGGAGTGTAACGTAATCAGAAGCCTTGGCTAGCGAAGATGCCCCTCGCGTAAATTTCCACGATTACAGTACCCAAAGTCTGCCTGTCACGGGCCAACATTCCACCCATTATTGTGTCCTCCCCGAGAAAGACGTTGAACAGAATAGCTGTTACAAGACACTGAAGACCAGAACCTTCATAAAAAAAAGTGTCGAAATCTGGCGTTTGGTGAGGTGAGCTTCGTGACATGTGTGTCCGTCAGTATCCGGTCCAGGTAGTGTCTCCAAGGCAGGGTAAAACATACATAACGGTTTCCGGTATCAATATCATCACAGCCTTGATTAAAGCAGCGCTGTACTCTCTTTTTGCATCTTGTAATATTCTACTTTAACTATGACGACCTAGTCTAGTAACCATGACTTCTATAGAGACGCCTTTCCCGGGGAACGGTTATCGAAGTTTAGCACAGAAGGCACCCTTCTAACCGAACACCACCTTTAATTACAGGTATACGATGTCATTGTCTCACGTCCCGATAACAAAACGGATACCAGGGATGACGCATGTCTGTTAAATATACACAGTATCAAAGTTATGTAGATGAGTGTTTTACATGGCGATAACAGTTCAGAGACACCCATTCCCAGCCTCAGGCTCAAGAGCCTTCCCTCAAAAGCTATTAAACAATGGGATATTTACATAATATTGATACATCAAAACATTAAAACACACATCCCTCCCGGTAACACGTGACTGCGTAGTAGAAATATTTTGTAAATATTTCGTGTGATGGCCCGAATATTCCGGTTTTAGTCTGGGATATCGCCGAATCCTCAGGCAAACAGGCGCGTCTCTTTGTTGACTAAGGCTGCCGTCATAATCAAACGAGAAATTGGAGAGAAGATTGAGTTTGGAGTCAAATATGTATTTCGTAATGCCAGTTACAAGGATGTGAAGAATGTTTTATATAAAACAATGTCAAGAGTCTGTTCACAGTTTTCGCGAAGAGGCGAATAACACCATGGAAATTTAAACATTCATAGCGATGTTGAAGGAAACAGACAATTAATGTGGATTGACGGTATTTTTCTCTCGACAAATTTGGGTAGTATGTTTTGTTTTACAGAGTCCTCAATAGAGCTATAACACATTGTACCTGTTTACGGAAACTGACATTCTTATCGTAAACTAATCATATTCCGTCCATTATCTCGTGTCTGACTTTTATAATCATATCACTCAGACGATGAAGACGACGAAGACGAAAGACGAATTGTGGATGGAGTCCATGTTCGGGAATACTCTAAATTCCAGGATGGTAACATCTCATGATTTCGTAAGTATATATAGATATCGATTTTGAGTTTGAATTTCGTTTGTAAACTTTATTTCGTTTGTTTTGATAGAGTATATATGACAACAACAGAAACAGTTTGAATTTCGTTTGCATGTCGTTATTTAAAAAGTTTTTTCGTAAGTTTAAATAATAAAAAATGGTTTTGTGTTCCCCCAATAATTTAGATAATACAAAATGGTTTTGTGTTCCCCCAATAACTTAGATAATACAAAATGGTTTTGTGTTCTCCCAAATTATATTGAAACAAAGGAATCTACATAACCTGTTTTTGTTACATCAAACACATTATGTTGTTTGCACATGGACATTGCCGAAAGCCTGTAGAATCTTAATGTGATAAAAAACGGAATATTTAGCTCCAGGTGAGGTGTTCATGTCGAATAATGATAACTCCGCCATGACTTTGTTATGTCTCGTAAGTGATGCTAGGGACCACAAACAAACCATTACTATATGGCTTTATTACAGTTATAATTATAACTATATAGATTTATTACAATTATAATTATAACTAAATAACTTTATTACAATTATAATTATAACTATATGGCTTTATTACAATTATAATTATAACTAAATAGCTTTATTACAATTATAATTATAACTAAATAGCTTTATTACAATTATAATTATAACTATATGGCTTTATTACAATTATAATTATAATTATATGGCTTTATTACAATTATAATTATAACTAAATAGCTTTATTACAATTATAATTATAACTATATGGCTTTATTACAATTATAATTATAACTAAATAGCTTTATTACAATTATAATTATAACTAAATAGCTTTATTACAATTATAATTATAACTAAATAGCTTTATTACAATTATAATTATAACTAAATAGCTTTATTACAATTATAATTATAACTATATGGCTTTATTACAATTATAATTATAACTAAATAGCTTTATTACAATTAAAATTATAACTATATAGATTTATTACAATTATAATTATAACTATATGGCTTTATTACAATTATAATTATAACTATATGGCTTTATTACAATTATAATTATAACTAAATAGCTTTATTACAATTATAATTATAACTATATGGCTTTATTACAATTATAATTATAACTAAATAGCTTTATTACAATTATAATTATAACTAAATAGCTTTATTACAATTATAATTATAACTAAATAGCTTTATTACAATTATAATTATAACTATATGGCTTTATTACAATTATAATTATAACTAAATGGCTTTATTACAATTATAATTATAACTAAATAGCTTTATTACAATTATAATTATAACTAAATAGCTTTATTACAATTATAATTATAACTATAAAGCTTTATTACAATTATAATTATAACTATATAGCTTTATTACAATTATAATTATAACTATATGGCTTTATTACAGTTATAATTATAACTATATAGATTTATTACAATTATAATTATAACTATATAGATTTATTACAATTAAAATTATAACTACATAGCTTTATTACAATTAAAATTATAACTACATAGCTTTATTATAATTAAAATTATAACTACATAGCTTTATTATAATTATAACTACATAGCTTTATTACAATCATAATTACAACTATTTAATTCAAGTTTGCCCTTATGATATAAAACGAAAATCTTCATCCAAATCTTTTCTAACGTAGCCTGAAATTGGATGAATTTCGCAGCAAGAATTCTTAAATAGTCTTAATATTTCTCCTATTAATAATATAACCTATAATATTGAACAGAAACTCAATCAGACCAAATTTATATCGACACTGAATAATGAGCTATCAGGATAGTGTGTATACAGGGGTAATGTCAAAAGTCTGTGTTTTAGTGGCTTGGCTATTCCTTTGTATCCAGAAAAACATTCGAGACATTAGATCCATTACGGATTTGAAACATGTCCCTAAAATTAGAACACATAAAATAAAATACGAAAAAAAGACAATGGTATTGTTACATACTCGTTCATCTATAAGCCTTATTATCGCTACTCGGGCCAAGGGTCAACATTTGGCCCAACTTCATTTTTTTTTTTTTTTTTTTTACAATTTGTGGAGGCATGGAAATTAACCATAAGCACATAAATGATAAGTCGTTGTTACTTCTGATAGTCGTAGTGGACCTCCTTGTATAACACCAAGTTGAGTGAAGTGAGTACCCTAACAAAATGGTTAATATTTTTCACAGGCTAATTGAAAATTGAAAATCAATTATTAGAGTTAACATTTTATAAATTTTCTGTCATTCTGATACAAAATATATCATATAGACATACATGAGGTAAGTAACATTTAATTAGAAAAAACATGCAAAATTTCCACAAAATGTAAAATTAGTGAAGTTGTAATCACAGTCTGTATTTTATACTTCTATAAAAACTTTCCATATACATATATATACTTTCTACAGAATTAATTTAAGACAATTACAAAACCGGTAAATTACCTTTTTATCATTTCAAACACGTCTTATGCCCAATTTCCCTCTGTTAAATGTTTAAAAATGAAGGACTAATGACATCACCTTGGTGCACACTTTAAGACATTTATTAAGGATTTTCATTGGGTGTCAGACAAGGCTATTAGTTCTTGCTATACTTAAATGTATCGAGTAATAGTTACATATCTGCTTATTTAACATATCTTCATGTGTTGTCTGTTAAATGGGGAAAGACATAATGATGATCCGTTTTTATTAGTTTCATTTTGATGCTAACTTTATTGTCTATGTATACATGCACATTTATGTACGTATAAATAAACACCATCTCAACCTTAAGTTGTTCTTGGGAGGATGGATTATTCTACAGAATGAATATTTGTGAGTTATTACTGCTGAATATATAAAACAATCATGTATAAGTTAATGCAGTTTTTTTAATAAACCAAAATAAAAAAAAACATATCGGTATTTAAAATTAAAATAAATAATAATCAAATCATCATGATTATGGGGACTTGTGCATTGGACATATTAGACACGCTAAAAATTAATTTACCGATTTTAAAATTTCCTCAAATTGATTCTGTAAAAATAATACATCAATGAAAAGTTTTAAAGAAGCATAAAATATAGACTTTACTAATTCAAGTTGACAATGATGGATATATTTCAAATTTTTTGAAAAATTTGCATGTTTTTCTTATTAGGTTTATGACTATGCTTACCTCATGCATCAATATGATTTTTTTTTTTTTTTTTTTTTTTTTTTTTTTTTCTTCCATACATATGCATGCATGTAGCAATACATAATATTGGTGTATATTTAATTGCAGCAATTACATTTTTTCATATGCTTAATAAAATTCGCTTATCGATAGATGAAGTATACCTCAGATGCAGTTTCGTCACAATATTTTGTATCAAAATAACAGTATTTATAAACTGTAAACTGTTATAATTTATTTTTAAATCTACATTAGCCTGTGAAAATAATTATCCATTTTGTTAGGCAATTATGGTTTATTTTCATGTATCTATATATGGTAAAGAGGTAAAAGAAATTGGAGTGGGGGCCGGCGTTATTGTTAAATCTCCATAGCCATTGATTATAAAGAATTGAATTAAATTGAAAATTGAACTGACTCCACCTTTCACAAATATACCTTGTATGCATCGTTTGAAAGTGGGCATTTCTTTGTTATACAATGGCAGCAACTATTTGGCAATTTGGCAAAGCGTGTGAAAAAATGCGTTTTTCAAGAGAACTGATACAGCTCACTTGGATCACGTAATCTACACAAAACAACGACGCCTTTATGCTCATAGGTATCAATCGGATGCAATAGAGGCATTTATTGACCAGATATGTCTCTATAAAAATGCAAATAGCGACCTTGAACAATATTACACACATATGACAAATAGGGAGGTATTTAACTTTTGATACATATAAGACTTCTAGATATACAGTAGTAAGAAGACTGGATTTCAGACAAAATTTCCGGATTTTGGATTTTTTCCAGAAATCTGCATTTTTTACTTCACACTCGGTGATTGAACTATTTGAGCTGCCTTCTTGCTATGTTCAGTTTTCAAGAGGGCTAATAAAAGTATTTTTGATACTAGAAATACCTCTTTATGGGCTATATTTGTGTGATTTTTTTCACAGCCGCCATTTGCATTCCAAGGTCAAAACAAAATCCGTGTGTATGTTTTTATATAGTAATCCGGTCAACAAATGGCCCTGTTGCGTATAAGACACTTGTGAACATAATGGAATTGTTGATTTGTACAACGTATGCGATCCACACGGGGTGAACTGGTTCTCCAGAAGCATGCATTTTTCGCATGTTTTACCAAAATTAACAAACAGCTTATAACATGTCAAAATTAAGGCTCCTGGTTAGCCTTGACAAATACTAACAATTGATAAAGATACTTGTGTTAAATCGCACCAGATCAGTGATTAATAAGCTGGTAAACTATCACTGGGTATGGTATTTAGTTTCCCCTTAATGCCATTCTTTTTCAGAGTTTATGAAACGTGTTAGTTGATTCATGTAATAACATTATGTTTACTTGTAATAACATTTTGTGTATCTGTCATAACAGTATGTGTACTTGTAATAGCATTTTGTGTATCTGTCATAACAGTATGTGTACTTGTAATTACATTATGTGTATCTGTAAAAACAGTATGTGTATCTGTAATAACAGTATGTGTACTTGTAATTACATGATGTGTATCTGTAATTACATTATGTGTATCTGTAATTACAGTATGTGTATCTGTAATAACAGTATGTGTACTTCTAATAACATTTTGTGTATTTATAATAACATTTTGTGTACTTGTAACAACATTTTGTGTACTTGTAATAGCATTTTGTGCACTCGTAATAACATTTTGTGTACATGTCGTTTCTGTTTTTTTTAGTCTGAGGCGATAGAGATACGCTAGTTATTTAATGATATAAAAAACAGTTTGGAATCGCATTGGAACGCTTTTGACGTGAAACCTTTAATGGTTATAGCCGTTCATTATAACATTCTGCGTAAAACATTTTTTTTCCGGTCAGTTCAAGATTATTTTAAAAAACCATTGCAAAACTAATGTACACGTATTATGCTAATAAAAGAATTATACGATTACATACGAGCTCAAACCTCAAACAACCATTGCCTAACAAAGGATTGTAATCCATGACTATAACCCAGTCACAAACAACCATTACCTAACAAAGGATTATAATCCATGACTATAACCCAGTCACAAACAACCATTACCTAACAAAGGATTATAATCCATGACTATAACCCAGTCACAAACAACCATTACCTAACAAAGGATTATAATCCGTGACTATATCCCAGTCACAAACAACCATTACCTAACAAAGGATTATAATCCATGACTATAACCCAGTCACAAACAACCATTACCTAACAAAGGATTATAATCCATGACTATAACCCAGTCACAGACACCGAACATATTATCTCGCGACCAATGTTTGGAGTCGTAAAGAGTGACACTATACGATTTGTAATAGATAAATAAGAAAAACAGAAGCATGCATACTCAGAGGAGCATACTCATGAAGAATTTTACATATTCGTATGAATCATAGCCATACTGACAAGGTTTATCCGATATAAAACGTGACATTTATTAATCAAACTACATGTATGATAAATATATACATATAAGAATATTTATGATAATTTAGTAGTTATGATTAAATCATATCTACTCAATTAGGTCTTCCACAATAATGGCCTTAGATGATTTTGTTTCACAGTATTTAATCTTTTAAAAAAAAAAAAACAGTGAAAAATCTGTAATATATATACTTTTTGTACCATAGTTGTCCTTTGCGAATCTAGTTGATGAAATAGTATAATTTATGGTATGCAAAAAATGGTTCACTAGTGATGAAATGAGATGAATTCAAAGTTTGTGTTCAATACAGTTAAGAAAATGTAATGTGGGGAACACGGATACATAATTTGTTCCGGTTTATTTTCACCCCCTCAACATTGAACTCCCTGGCTGTAACTTGATGTTGATTACTGGTATTTGTTCTACGACAATTAACGAGGGAATTATAGGAGGAAATCTCAGGTGAAAATTGAAAGTACAATTGTAAATCACGTGTATCTGATTAAAATGATCATACCGACCAATTCCTAACTTCCTACATACACCAAAGTGATGCTACTAACTTCCTACATACACCAAAGTGATCCTACCTAACTTCCTACATACACCAAAGTGATCATACCTAACTTCCTACATACACCAAAGTGATCCTACCTAACTTCCTACATACACCAAAGTGATCCTACCTAACTTCCTACATACACCAAAGTGATCCTACCTAACTTCCTACATACACCAAAATGATCCTACCTAACTTCCTACATACACCAAAGTGATCATACCTTACTTCCTACATACACCAAAGTGATCATACCTTACTTCCTACATACACCAAAGTGATCCTACCTAACTTCCTACATACACCAAAGTGATCCTACCTTACTTCCTACATACACCAAAGTGATACTACCTAACTTCCTACATACACCAAAGTGATCCTACCTTACTTCCTACATACACCAAAGTGATCCTACCTAACTTCCTACATACACCAAAGTGATCCTACCTAACTTCCTACATACACCAAAGTGATCCTACCTAACTTCCTACATACACCAAAGTGATCCTACCTAACTTCCTACATACACCGAAGTGATCCTACCTAACTTCCTACATACACCGAAGTGATCCTACCTAACTTCCTACATACACCAAAGTGATCCTACCTAACTTCCTACATACACCAAAGTGATCCTACCTAACTTCCTACATACACCGAAGTGATCCTACCTAACTTCCTACATACACCAAAGTGATCCTACCTAACTTCCTACATACACCAAAGTGATCCTACCTAACTTCCTACATACACCGAAGTGATCCTACCTAACTTCCTACATACACCAAAGTGATCCTACCTTACTTCCTACATACACCAAAGTGATCCTACCTAACTTCCTACATACACCAAAGTGATCATACCTAACTTCCTACATACACCGAAGTGATCATACCTTACTTCCTACATACACCAAAGTGATCATACCTTACTTCCTACATACACCAAAGTGATCCTACCTAACTTCCTACATACACCAAAGTGATCCTACCTTACTTCCTACATACACCAAAGTGATCCTACCTTACTTCCTACATACACCAAAGTGATCATACCTTACTTCCTACATACACCAAAGTGATCCTACCTAACTTCCTACATACACCAAAGTGATCCTACCTAACTTCCTACATACACCAAAGTGATCCTACCTAACTTCCTACATACACCAAAGTGATCCTACCTAACTTCCTACATACACCAAAGTGATCCTACCTAACTTCCTACATACACCGAAGTGATCCTACCTAACTTCCTACATACACCGAAGTGATCCTACCTAACTTCCTACATACACCAAAGTGATCCTACCTAACTTCCTACATACACCAAAGTGATCCTACCTAACTTCCTACATACACCGAAGTGATCCTACCTAACTTCCTACATACACCAAAGTGATCCTACCTAACTTCCTACATACACCAAAGTGATCCTACCTAACTTCCTACATACACCGAAGTGATCCTACCTAACTTCCTACATACACCAAAGTGATCCTACCTTACTTCCTACATACACCAAAGTGATCCTGCCTAACTTCCTACATACACCAAAGTGATCATACCTAACTTCCTACATACACCGAAGTGATCATACCTTACTTCCTACATACACCAAAGTGATCATACCTTACTTCCTACATACACCGAAATGATCATACCTAACTTCCTACATACACCAAAGTGATCATACCTAACTTCCTACATACACCGAAGTGATCATTGCGTGGTCGTAGGATGCGGATTGTAGCGAAACAGCTAGAAGCACTTGTATTGTATAATTAAAGACCTTTTACAAGCTATCGCGTGATATTTACATAAACAAGATCTCTGTGAGATACGGGACAAATGTAAATCACTCACATTGTGGAAGTGATCCCCGGAGGTAAACAGCAGAGATCCTACTATATTTTAGGCTCAGACACGTTAATTGTATATATGAATAAACGTTCCTGTATATGATTCTGTTCGTGATGTTTCGTGGAAATAAAGATTTTACTAATGACTAAACGAACAGCTTTGAAACGATATCACTTGTTTTTTTTAGTTTAATCATTAAACACGAATATGGTCCTATAATAACTGGATTTTTTAAGAGCTACAAATGAAGATCTTGACGCAGTTTGAACTATAGATGATTTATCTTCCGGTTCCAAATTTTTCTTCAATTTTCACCATTATTACTCAACATAATGTACGAGATAACGTGAAACTTTTTTTTCAGTTTTAAAATCTTTTTATTCATCATTTTGCATATTATAAGTACATGAAATACATAGAAAAAACATCAATTATAGATAGTTTTACAGCAGCACAATATCATTTTTTGAGAAGAGTATCAAGGTATATAAAATTCGTATATAAAAGTTTCGAGTTTGTTTTGTATTGAACATTTTTATTATACAATATTTAGCTACGTGTTTGAGTTAATCATTTTCAGCAGAACATGCCTTTAAGAATATACTGAATTGACACCAGGCAAGATTTGTTTTGATTTTCATATATAAACTACATATGTTTTACATCTCTGGAATGTGTCACTATGCAGGCCACATAGGTAGGCTATTACACAGGCCATTCGACCTTTTTAAACCAAGCAACAGATTGAGGGTAAATGGTTCACGAGCAAAATTATATTCCCTGTACTAGGTCCATTCTCTGTGCGCAATACAATTATCAGATATAACTGTATCTCTTATCATTATTGTTTATTTATTTATTTTGCCGATTTTTACATAATAAAAATGACCAATAAGTATCCGAGGTAGGAGGGATAGTCGTGGTTATTGGGGAGGCAGGGACATGAGTCAACCATCTGGTTAATTTCCATCTTATTTCCACACAGAAATCCTATCCATCGGGCTACTACAGTACCTATCCCGGAGCCATGATTTACGGGGTGCGCAGCCTTAAATTCTTCGATTACAAGGACATGCGACATGATAGAAGAAAGGCGATCACCTTCATCCTGTTACTGGCCGCCTTCTTCATCTCCTTCTGTGTGGCCGTCATTGTCTTCTTCGTCATCATGAATGGTGAGTTGTCATAACCAGGCCTCATAAAGTATGTAACGCAATGTTAATAAAAGTGTAGATTCGAGGACACAATGTAGAATAAACCTTCCTACTGCCTCTGGAAGTCGTTGTTCTAGTTAGATATAGGTGATCTTCTATTACTATCAATATACAATGTATAAGATTCCGCTGTATTAGATAAAGTAATCCCCCGTCGTATTAGAGGAAAAAAACATCAGTTGTTTTAGGTCCTATTTTGTTCCAGAATCTAAGTGATCTTGCGAACAAAATCATCTTACATTTGTTCGAGATCTGTAAATAACATACTTCCAAATTATTTACACATGAACACCACAAACTACAAGTATGTTGACATCTTTTTAAGTTATTCATTCTGTTGAGACGTTCCTACTTTGCAGGTTCAACGGACTCAAAATTCGGTAAGTTTGGGATGAATATTCAAATTTCAAATTTCTTAAATTTGAGCTTTTGATAAGACATTACCATTTAAATGACATTCAGCAACGTAAATTGACAACTTCTATTTATAATAAGTACAGTTTATTTCATTTCTGGCATACCCGCTCACAAAGCCTTATATGTAGAACATATCTAGAAAATACTCATGCCTTCTTGCATTTGGTGTCATTGTGTATTGCTGAAATGATGCGTGATAATAAATGCCCATGTTCTATTGTAGACTACCACGTGGCCAATGTTTCTATGCCGTTATGGAATACAACATGGGACAGTGACATGGAGAATGTTACCTCCGAAAGCTTCTCAGATATCGCCCTACCATTTTGTACTGAGGTACAATGCTAATTATGTATACACACCGCTACTGTTCATACACATCAAGTAGTTCTCGTGTTTGATGAGCTGCGAAGGCTCAGTCGGCAGAGAAACGGACCGATGCATTAACAACAATTCAAAATTATATTTTAAAACATTAAGATTGGCCTTAGTGATCATCCAGTCGAGAGGAAGACAAACTTCACGTTTAAGGTGTGTCGGCATCAGTTAATATGAATATATAATGGTCTGATAATTCTTCATTTGATACCACATTCTTACGCTTCTCGACTTGTGTTTTTATTCAATATGCTGTATAAAAGGTTCTGGACGGATTTTCTAGATAGCTACCATGTATATCCAGCAATAGATAATTCCTCATTTGGTGACGTATTCTAACATATCTCTGTGTGTGTACCATTCGTCATTAGGGGACGTATCCTAACATATCTGTGTGTGTTTACCATTTGTCATTTTCATCACTGGATACTGGTGCAAAAGGTTCCTGTTGTATTTTCCACATATTTACCATCGATATCTCATGTAGTCTAATTCTCTAACTGAAGACACATTGGTACGTACCTCTTTGTGGTATTTTGTTTTCATTTAATACTTTGTATAACGGGTTCTTGTTTGGATTTTACAGATAGATCGCTACTTTGATGAGGGGTCGTACTCAAGCCAGTACAAGGGCTGTTCTGTGAAGAGTTTGATGTATGAACAAGTATAAACTCGAGTGAAAATAAATATGAACACATTCGTTTTATATTTAATAGTATATCAATATATCTCCCACGAGTTTGGAGAGAATTGATAATGTTTTCCATTTCTAAATAGTTTAACGAGCAAGGAAAAGCATACTTTGGATAAATATATCTGAAATGGTTTATCATAAATTCAATGTGGTATCTGGTATAGTTCTTATATAACACGGTCAAATAAGAATTATAGGAGAACAACGAAATGTAAACATGTTTAAAAAAACTGTATTTTCCCAGTGGTAAGTAGTGAACAAATTGTTTAAATATATTGATTTTAAACGATTTCAATTATTTTAATATGCCTCATATTCCAATATTAAAGACTAACTCTATGTCTATTTCAGGTGGTACAACACGACCGACTGCGAGTGTTCTGGAATACTGGGGTAGGTCTAGTCTGTATCTCGATGTATAATGTAATACTGGGGTAGGTCTAGACTGTATCTCGATGTATGATGTAATACTGGGGTAGATCTAGACTGTATCTCGATGTATAATGTAATACTGGGGTAGGTCTAGACTGTATCTCGATGTATGATGTAATTCTGGGGTAGGTCTAGACTGTATCTCATCTCGATGTATGATGTAATACTGGGGTAGGTCTAGACTGTATCTTATCTCGATGTATGATGTAATACTGGGGTAGGTCTAGACTGTATCTTATCTCGATGTATGATGTAATACTGGGGTAGGTCTAGACTGTATCTCTATGTATAATGTAATACTGGGGTAGGTCTAGACTGTATCTCATCTCGATGTATAATGTAATACTGGGGTAGGTCTAGACTGTATCTCGATGTATAATGTAATACTGGGGTAGGTCTAGACTGTATCTCATCTCGATGTATAATGTAATACTGGGGTAGGTCTAGACTGTATCTCGATGTATAATGTAATACTGGGGTAGGTCTAGACTGTATCTAGATGTATAATGTAATACTGGGGTAGGTCTAGACTGTATCTCGATGTATAATGTAATACTGGGGTAGGTCTAGACTGTATCTAGATGTATAATGTAATACTGGGGTAGGTCTAGACTGTATATCATCTCGATGTATAATGTAATACTGGGGTAGGTCTAGACTGTATATCATCTCGATGTATAATGTAATACTGGGGTAGGTCTAGACTGTATCTCGATGTATAATGTAATACTGGGGTAGGTCTAGACTGTATCTCATCTCGATGTATAATGTAATACTGGGGTAGGTCTAGACTGTATCTCGATGTATAATGTAATACTGGGGTAGGTCTAGACTGTATCTCGATGTATGATGTAATACTGGGGTAGGTCTAGACTATATCTCGATGTATAATGTAATACTGGGGTAGGTCTAGACTGTATCTCGATGTATAATGTAATACTGGGGTAGGTCTAGACTGTATCTCGATGTATAATGTAATACTGGGGTAGGTCTAGACTGTATCTCATCTCGATGTATGATGTAATACTGGGGTAGGTCTAGACTGTATCTCATCTCGATGTATGATGTAATACTGGGGTAGGTCTAGACTGTATCTTATCTCGATGTATGATGTAATACAGGGGTAGGTCTAGACTGTATCTCGATGTATAATGTAATACTGGGGTAGGTCTAGACTGTATCTCATCTCGATGTATAATGTAATACTGGGGTAGGTCTAGACTGTATCTCATCTCGATGTATGATGTAATATTGGGGTAGGTCTAGACTGTATCTCGATGTATGATGTAATACTGGGGTAGGTCTAGACTGTATCTCATCTCGATGTATGATGTAATACTGGGGTAGGTCTAGACTGTATCTTATCTCGATGTATGATGTAATACAGGGGTAGGTCTAGACTGTATCTCGATGTATAATGTAATACTGGGGTAGGTCTAGACTGTATCTCATCTCGATGTATAATGTAATACTGGGGTAGGTCTAGACTGTATCTCGATGTATGATGTAATACTGGGGTAGGTCTAGACTGTATCTCATCTCTATGTATAATGTAATACTGGGGTAGGTCTAGACTGTATCTCGATGTATAATGTAATACTGGGGTAGGTCTAGATTGTATATCATCTCGATGTATAATGTAATACTGGGGTAGGTCTAGACTGTATCTCGATGTATAATGTAATACTGGGGTAGGTCTAGACTGTATCTCGATGTATAATGTAATACTGGGGTAGGTCTAGACTGTATCTCGATGTATTATGTAATACTGGGGTAGGTCTAGACTGTATCTCATCTCGATGTATGATGTAATACTGGGGTAGGTCTAGACTGTATCTCGATGTATAATGTAATACTGGGGTAGGTCTAGACTATATCTCGATGTATTATGTAATACTGGGGTAGGTCTAGACTGTATCTTATCTCGATGTATGATGTAATACTGGGGTAGGTCTAGACTGTATCTCGATGTATGATGTAATACTGGGGTAGGTCTAGACTGTATATCATCACGATGTATAATGTAATACTGGGGTAGCTCTTGACTGTCTCTCGATGTATTATGTAATACTGGGGTAGGTCTAGACTGTATATCATCTCGATGTATAATGTAATACTGGGGTAGGTCTAGACTGTATCTCGATGTATAATGTAATACTGGGGTAGGTCTAGACTGTATCTCTATGTATGATGTAATACTGGGGTAGGTCTAGACTGTATCTCGATGTATAATGTAACACTGGGGTAGGTCTAGACTGTATCTCGATGTATAATGTAATACTGGGGTAGGTCTAGACTGTATCTCGATGTATGATGTAATACTGGGGTAGGTCTAGACTGTATCTCGATGTATAATGTAATACTGGGGTAGGTCTAGACTGTATATCATCTCGATGTATAATGTAATACTGGGGTAGGTCTAGACTGTATCTCGATGTATAATGTAATACTGGGGTAGGTCTAGACTGTATCTCGATGTATTATGTAATACTGGGGTAGGTCTAGACTATATCTCGATGTATGATGTAATACTGGGGTAGGTCTAGACTGTATCTCGATGTATGATGTAATACTGGGGTAGGTCTAGACTGTATCTCGATGTATGATGTAATACTGGGGTAGGTCTAGACTGTATCTCGATGTATGATGTAATACTGGGGTAGGTCTAGACTGTATCTCTATGTATAATGTAATTCTGGGGTAGGTCTAGACTGTATGTCGATGTATACTGTAATTCTAGGGTAGGTCTAGACTGTATCTCTATGTATTATGTAATACTGGGGTAGGTCTAGACTGTATCTCGATGTATAATGTAATACTGGGGTAGGTCTAGACTGTATCTCATCTCGATGTATAATGTAATACTGGGGAAGGTCTAGACTGTATCTCGATGTATTATGTAATACTGGGGTAGGTCTAGACTGTATCTCGATGTATGATGTAATACTGGGGTAGGTCTAGACTGTATCTCGATGTATAATGTAATACTGGGGAAGGTCTAGACTGTATCTCGATGTATTATGTAATACTGGGGTAGGTCTAGACTGTATCTCGATGTATGATGTAATACTGGGGTAGGTCTAGACTGTATCTCATCTCGATGTATAATGTAATACTGGGATAGGTCTAGACTGTATCTCATCTCGATGTATTATGTAATACTGGGGTAGGTCTAGACTGTATCTCTATGTATAATGTAATACTGGGGTAGGTCTAGACTGTATCTCTATGTATAATGTAATACTGGGGTAGGTCTAGACTGTATCTCGATGTATAATGTAATACTGGGGTAGGTCTAGACTATATCTCGATGTATTATGTAATACTGGGGTAGGTCTAGACTGTATCTAGATGTATAATGTAATACTGGGGTAGGTCTAGACTGTATCTCGATGTATAATGTAATACTGGGGTAGGTCTAGACTATATCTCGATGTATTATGTAATACTGGGGTAGGTCTAGACTGTATCTCGATGTATGATGTAATACTGGGGTAGGTCTAGACTGTATCTCGATGTATTATGTAATACTGGGGTAGGTCTAGACTGTATCTCATCTCGATGTATGATGTAATACTGGGGTAGGTCTAGACTGTATCTAGATGTATAATGTAATACTGGGGTAGGTCTAGACTGTATCTAGATGTATAATGTAATACTGGGGTAGGTCTAGACTATATCTCGATGTATGATGTAATACTGGGGTAGGTTTAGACTGTATCTCGATGTATAATGTAATACTGGGGTAGGTCTAGACTGTATCTAGATGTATAATGTAATACTGGGGTAGGTCTAGACTGTATCTAGATGTATAATGTAATACTGGGGTAGGTCTAGACTATATCTCGATGTATGATGTAATACTGGGGTAGGTCTAGACTGTATCTCGATGTATAATGTAATACTGGGGTAGGTCTAGACTGTATCTCGATGTATAATGTAATACTGGGGTAGGTCTAGACTATATCTCGATGTATTATGTAATACTGGGGTAGGTCTAGACTGTATCTTATCTCGATGTATGATGTAATACTGGGGTAGGTCTAGACTGTATCTCGATGTATAATGTAATACTGGGGTAGGTCTAGACTGTATATCATCACGATGTATAATGTAATACTGGGGTAGCTCTAGACTGTCTCTCGATGTATTATGTAATACTGGGGTAGGTCTAGACTGTATATCATCTCGATGTATAATGTAATACTGGGGTAGGTCTAGACTGTATCTCGATGTATAATGTAATACTGGGGTAGGTCTAGACTGTATCTCTATGTATGATGTAATACTGGGGTAGGTCTAGACTGTATCTCGATGTATAATGTAACACTGGGGTAGGTCTAGACTGTATCTCGATGTATAATGTAATACTGGGGTAGGTCTAGACTGTATCTCGATGTATGATGTAATACTGGGGTAGGTCTAGACTGTATCTCGATGTATAATGTAATACTGGGGTAGGTCTAGACTGTATATCATCTCTATGTATAATGTAATACTGGGGTAGGTCTAGACTGTATCTCGATGTATAATGTAATACTGGGGTAGGTCTAGACTGTATCTCGATGTATTATGTAATACTGGGGTAGGTCTAGACTATATCTCGATGTATGATGTAATACTGGGGTAGGTCTAGACTGTATCTCGATGTATGATGTAATACTGGGGTAGGTCTAGACTGTATCTCGATGTATGATGTAATACTGGGGTAGGTCTAGACTGTATCTCGATGTATGATGTAATACTGGGGTAGGTCTAGACTGTATCTCTATGTATAATGTAATTCTGGGGTAGGTCTAGACTGTATGTCGATGTATACTGTAATTCTAGGGTAGGTCTAGACTGTATCTCTATGTATTATGTAATACTGGGGTAGGTCTAGACTGTATCTCGATGTATAATGTAATACTGGGGTAGGTCTAGACTGTATCTCATCTCGATGTATAATGTAATACTGGGGAAGGTCTAGACTGTATCTCGATGTATTATGTAATACTGGGGTAGGTCTAGACTGTATCTCGATGTATGATGTAATACTGGGGTAGGTCTAGACTGTATCTCGATGTATAATGTAATACTGGGGAAGGTCTAGACTGTATCTCGATGTATAATGTAATACTGGGATAGGTCTAGACTGTATCTCGATGTATGATGTAATACTGGGGTAGGTCTAGACTGTATCTCATCTCGATGTATAATGTAATACTGGGATAGGTCTAGACTGTATCTCATCTCGATGTATTATGTAATACTGGGGTAGGTCTAGACTGTATCTCTATGTATAATGTAATACTGGGGTAGGTCTAGACTGTATCTCGATGTATAATGTAATACTGGGGTAGGTCTAGACTGTATCTCGATGTATAATGTAATACTGGGGTAGGTCTAGACTATATCTCGATGTATTATGTAATACTGGGGTAGGTCTAGACTGTATCTAGATGTATAATGTAATACTGGGGTAGGTCTAGACTGTATCTCGATGTATAATGTAATACTGGGGTAGGTCTAGACTATATCTCGATGTATTATGTAATACTGGGGTAGGTCTAGACTGTATCTCGATGTATGATGTAATACTGGGGTAGGTCTAGACTGTATCTCGATGTATGATGTAATACTGGGGTAGGTCTAGACTGTATATCATCACGATGTATAATGTAATACTGGGGTAGGTCTAGACTGTCTCTCGATGTATAATGTAACACTGGGGTAGGTCTAGACTGTATCTCGATGTATTATGTAATACTGGGGTAGGTCTATACTGTATCTCGATGTATTATGTAATACTGGGGTAGGTCTAGACTGTATCTCGATGTATAATGTAATGCTGGGGTAGGTCTAGACTGTATCTCGATGTATAATGTAATACTGGGGTAGGTCTAGACTGTATCTCGATGTATGATGTAATACTGGGGTAGGTCTAGACTGTATCTCGATGTATAATGTAACACTGGGGTAGGTCTAGACTGTATCTCGATGTATAATGTAATACTGGGGTAGGTCTAGACTGTATCTCGATGTATGATGTAATACTGGGGTAGGTCTAGAATGTATCTCATCTCGATGTATAATGTAATACTGGGGTAGGTCTAGACTGTATCTAGATGTATAATGTAATACTGGGGTAGGTCTAGACTGTATCTCGATGTATAATGTAATACTGGGGTAGGTCTAGACTGTATATCATCACGATGTATAATGTAATACTGGGGTAGGTCTAGACTTATCTCATCTCGATGTATAATGTAATACTGGGGTAGGTCTAGACTGTATCTAGATGTATGATGTAATACTGGGGTAGGTCTAGACTGTATCTCGATGTATAATGTAATACTGGGGTAGGTCTAGACTTATCTCATCTCGATGTATGATGTAATACTGGGGTAGGTCTAGACTGTATCTCTATGTATAATGTAATACTGGGGTAGGTCTAGACTGTATCTTATCTCGATGTATGATGTAATACAGGGGTAGGTCTAGACTGTATCTCGATGTATAATGTAATGCTGGGGTAGGTCTAGACTGTATATCATCTCGATGTATTATGTAATACTGGGGTAGGTCTAGACTGTATCTCGATGTATAATGTAATACTGGGGTAGGTCTAGACTGTATCTCGATGTATGATGTAATACTGGGGTAGGTCTAGACTGTATCTCATCTCGATGTATTATGTAATACTGGGGTAGGACTAGACTGTATCTCGATGTATGATGTAATACTGGGGTAGGTCTAGACTGTATCTCTATGTATGATGTAATACTGGGGTAGTTCTAGACTGTATATCATCTCGATGTATGATGTAATACTGGGGTAGGTCTAGACTGTATCTCGATGTATAATGTAATTCTGGGGTAGGTCTAGACTGTATGTCGATGTATACTGTAATTCTAGGGTAGGTCTAGACTGTATCTCTATGTATTATGTAATACTGGGGTAGGTCTAGACTGTATCTCGATGTATAATGTAATACTGGGGAAGGTCTAGACTTATCTCGATGTATAATGTAACACTGGGGTAGGTCTAGACTGTATCTCGATGTATAATGTAATACTGGGGTAGGACTAGACTTATCTCGATGTATAATGTAATACTGGGGTAGGTCTAGACTGTATATCATCACGATGTATAATGTAATACTGGGGTAGGTCTAGACTGTATCTCGATGTATTATGTAATACTGGGGTAGGTCTAGACTGTATCTCGATGTATAATGTAATACTGGGGTAGGTCTAGAATGTATCTCGATGTATAATGTAATACTGGGGTAGCTCTAGATTGTCTCTCATCTCGATGTATGATGTAATATTTGGGTAGGACTAGACTGTATCTCGATGTATAATGTAATACTGGGGTAGGTCTAGACTGTATCTCGATGTATGATGTAATATTGGGGTAGGACTAGACTGTATCTCGATGTATAATGTAATACTGGGGTAGGTCTAGACTGTATCTCGATGTATTATGTAATACTGGGGTAGGTCTAGACTGTATCTCGATGTATAATGTAATACTGGGGTAGGTCTAGACTGTATCTCGATGTATTATGTAATACTGGGGTAGGTCTAGACTGTATGTCATCTCGATGTATTATGTAATACTGGGGTAGGTCTAGACTGTATCTCGATGTATGATGTAATACTGGGGTAGGTCTAGACTGTATCTCGATGTACAATGTAATACTGGGGTAGGTCTAGACTGTATCATGATGTATAATGTAATACTGGGGTAGGTCTAGACTGTATATCATCTCGATGTATAATGTAATACTGGGGTAGGTCTAGACTGTATCTCATCTCGATGTATGATGTAATACTGGGGTAGGTCTAGACTGTATCTCGATGTATGATGTAATACTGGGGTAGGTCTAGACTGTATCTCATCTCGATGTATGATGTAATACTGGGGTAGGTCTAGACTGTATCTCTATGTATGATGTAATACTTGGGTAGGTCTAGACTGTATCTCGATGTATGATGTAATACTGGGGTAGGTCTAGACTGTATCTAGATGTATAATGTAATACTGGGGTAGGTCTAGACTGTATCTCGATGTATGATGTAATACTGGGGTAGGTCTAGACTGTATCTCGATGTATTATGTAATACTGGGGTAGGTCTAGACTGTATCTAGATGTATAATGTAATACTGGGGTAGGTCTAGACTGTTTCTCGATGTACAATGTAACACTGGGATAGGTCTAGACTGTATCTCATCTCGATGTATAATGTAATACTGGGGTAGGTCTAGATTGTATATCATCTCGATGTATAATGTAATACTGGGGTAGGTCTAGACTGTATCTCGATGTATGATGTAATACTGGGGTAGGTCTAGACTGTATCTCGATGTATAATGTAATATTGGGGTAGGTCTAGACTGTATATCATCGCGATGTATAATGTAATATTGGGGTAGGTCTAGACTGTATCTCGATGTATGATGTAATGCTGGGGTAGGTCTAGACTGTATATCATCGCGATGTATAATGTAATACTGGGGTAGGTCTAGACTGTATCTCGATGTATAATGTAATACTGGGGTAGGTCTAGACTGTATCTCATCTCTATGTATAATGTAATACAGGGGTAGGTCTAGACTGTATCTCGATGTATAATGTAATACAGGGGTAGGTCTAGATTGTATATCATCTCGATGTATGATGTAATACTGGGGTAGGTCTAGACTGTATCTCGATGTATAATGTAATACTGGGGTAGGTCTAGACTGTATCTCGATGTATGATGTAATACTGGGGTAGGTCTAGACTGTATCTCGATGTATAATGTAATACTGGGGTAGGTCTAGACTGTATCTCGATGTATAATGTAATACTGGGGTAGGTCTAGACTGTATCTCGATGTATGATGTTATACTGGGGTAGGTCTAGACTGTATCTCGATGTATAAATGTTTGTAGTCTCATGTGATTTGAAATTTTCGGCGATATATTATAATTAATCTGTAGCAAATTTTATGAATATTACAACTAAGGAACACATTTAAGGAAATGTCAAGTTTGTTAAAACTGTTTAAAAGTAACAGACCATATCGACATGATATTGTACCATGAGGTTGGTCAAATGCTTGTTTATATTTGCGACCTTCATCTATACTTTTTATGAGCGACTGTTTATTTTTGTCATTTTTTTGTCATTTAAACCAGGGATACACGGAAACCGGCTGTCCTATTGACATTTGACCTGTTGTTCATGAATAAGCTGACGGAGTATGAAATAATGGCGTCCATTTTGGCACAGACACGTGCCAAATACTCACGAGGCTATCGTCTTCTATTTATTGGAGACTTCCTCATCGATATAACGAGTCACAGCGTGGTGACCCCCAGCCCACTAGTACCAGGAATCGTCGGTTTGTAACATTGTATCATTCACATAACATGTTGCTGTTAAACAAGGCATTCTGTCTAAATCATGTTCACTTGAGATTAATCCAAGTACACTGTAAATCGGAAGCTGTCAGACTTCTTTGACTTTCTAACATTAGACTGCACACTCGTATTGAAATATATTTTATTCCTTTAGATCGCATAGATTAAACTAAATAACTGGTGTAGTTTATACCTGACACTTTGAAAATTGAATTGTTTTAAATTTTAGATTCTAAAATAAACTGTTTTGAGATGACAACTTGTGAAGTGGGATATTGTACATTGTTATTATTAAACTGTTTTGAGATGACAACTTGTGAAGTAGGATATCGACATTGTTATTGACTATTAACCAGTACTGTCTTTCCACTAAACATTGATGTTTTCAGAAGGAACGTATGTCCACGCCAGGTATGGCCTTCATTCCTTTAACTACACATCAGATCTAAAGGAAGTGACGTCACCAAGGTTTGAGGGACTCCAGCTGAGCTTCTGTGACAATGTAGGTTGTATGAGTATAAGAGGTAAAGTAAAATTAGTGGAAAATATTATACAATATTTAATCATAGTTCAGATATGTTTTATCATTGTTATGGAAGGTGTTGTGGACTTCTATTGGCCCCCAGTAGTATACTTCTAGTCAAATGACGCTGAATATTCCTTGAACATATGAAACATTTATTCTACCTTTGTTTGTGAACAAGTGAGGGCAATGATCAGGTTCTCCAATAGACATTCCTTGATGAATCGTACGAAATACAATACTACCAACTATGTGTTTTACTTGTAGTTAAAAAGGTTTTTGGAATATTCCATCATATCTGAGAATCTGGACGAGTGTGGTATACTGGCGTTCAGGTATGTATGTCAGTCTGGTGGCAGTCAAATGTAAGATATTGTTTTATATTACATTTCTACCAGTGAAATATCGGAGATTATTCATTCTGTAAAAGTGATATTTCTGATTTGACCAATCAGAACACTGCTTACAAACGACGATGGGGAAATTAAGATTTGCATATAGCTATCATGTTTTATGACGTCATAATGCAAGATAGAATACATAACGTCACGATTTGGCGTATTGTTTTATAGAATTTATTTAATGTAAAACATGCAGGTTGAAGCATTGGTTTGTTATTTTTTTAACGTTTACCTTGACAATACGTTGATTAGAGGGCTGGCATAATGAGGAATATAAACTGTTTATTAAATGTTTGTGAAATGAAATACGATCATCTGGTGTTGTAGTTTGCTTGAATAATTTAATTCTTTTCTCTGTTGGATACATGGAACTCTAATTTCGTTTATATTACTGTAAAACAATAAAATTAATGTATTAATACAACCATTGAATTGTTGTGTACATTCGATTTACGTTTTGACGAGACATTGTTTACGCGTTATTATATCTCTATCCCATTGCGATCAAATCACCGTAATCGCAGTATATAAGCCCGGTATGTGGGCCTTACTTACCCTGTACACCACTGGTTTGTTGTGTTACAGGGAATCTCCGATAGGTGTCTTTCTTGCCCTATATAACATATATAACTATAACATACGTATGATGTGTTACAGGAATCTCCGGTCTAATTGACACTATACACCATTGGTATGTTGTGTTTCAGGGAATCTCCGGTCTAACTGACACTATATAACATTGGTTTGTTGTGTTACAGGGAATCTCCGGTCTAATTGACACTATATAACATTGGTATGTTTTGTTACAGGGAATCTCTGGTCTAACTGACACTATATAACATTGGTATGTTTTGTTACAGGGAATCTCTGGTCTAACTGACACTATATAACATTGGTATGTTGTGTTACAGGGAATCTCTGGTCTAATTGACACTATATAACATTGGTATGTTTTGTTACAGGGAATCTCTGGTCTAATTGACACTATATAACATTGGTATGTTGTGTTACAGGGAATCTCCGGTCTAATTGACACTATATAACATTGGTATGTTGTGTTACAGGGGAATCTCCGATCTTATTGACACTATATAACATTGGTATGTTGTGTTACAGGGAATCTCCGGTAGAGATTGACTTTTACTTAACGTTAGCACTCCCAGGAGGAAGCTATATTACAAACAACATCACGTGGGTTCTCACAAATATCGCCCCGGGCACGTCGGCTGTTGGGCTCGATCTTGCTTTCGTTGGTGACCTGACGCTGATTTTAAGTCAGTCTGTCACAACAATTTCTAAAGTCAACATCTCAGTGGAAACAACGACCTCTCAACAAACAACTGCAACAACTACTTCATCATCAACAACTACAACGAAACCGACGACAACAACAAAGTCAACATCAACTACAACTCCGAAATCAACGACTACAAGAACTACTACCACGCCGACAACAATGAAAACAACTACAACGACACCAACAACGACAACAACAACGACAACACCATCAACAACGACAACGTCAGTGACGACAGCATCAACAAAATCGCCGACGACCACGACGCGAACGACAACGTCAACCACAACGAGAACAACACGTACAACGTCTACTACTACAACGAAAGGTAGTATTTTATTTACACAAGAGACACATTTGATGGTACACCTTTCAAAACAAATGCTGTGTATTATTTCTAGAATGATTTTTACATGAAGTATACTCCTCTAGTGTATATTTGAATTAATACGTGACGTATATTTAAACGTTCGCCATTAAATGACCATAGCTGTTGAAGGAACGTTTAGCAGCGCAAACAAACATTTTATTAATATTATTTTCTATCCTGCAAGCACTATTTTATTATTTTCTATCCTGCAAGCACTATTTTATTATTTTCTATCCTGCAAGCACTATTTTATTATTTTATATCCTCACCAGCACCATTATATTATTTTCATTCCTCGCCAGCATCATTTCATTATTTTCTTTCCTCGCCAGCATCATTTCATTATTTTCTTTCCTCGCCAGCATCATTTCATTATTTTCTTTCCTCGTCAGCACCTTTGACATGCAGTGACCAGCCTTGTAAGAATAATGGATTCTGCCGCGATCTTCAGTCCGTTGGCTTCCTCTGTCAGTGTTCACAGGGATACACAGGGACTCTGTGTGACACAGGTATACTAATTCACGTCAGATTTTACAACATCTTTACCAAACATACTTAATAATTGATAAGCATGAAACTGAGCCCAAATCAGGTCATATTAACTTAGGTTTATGTATAGAATATGACATGAACAAGAGATTTGAATTTCATATAATTATTGATGTAATTAATGGTGATATATATAATAACTGGTGATATGCTGGTCATATAAATCTATAATTAATGGTGATATATATAATAACTGGTGATATTAATCTATAATTATTGATTATTTATAATAACTGGTGATATAAATCCTATAATTAATGGTGATATTATATAATAACTGGTGATATAAATCTATAATTAATGGTGATATATGTAATAACTGGTGATACTAATATATAATTATTGATTATTTATAATAACTGGTGATATAAATCTATAATTAATGGTGATATTATATAATAACAGGTGATATAAATCTATAATTAATGGTGATATATATAATAACAGGTCGATATAAATCTATAATTAATGGTGATATGTATATATCAACTGCTGATATAAATATATAATTAATGGTGATATGTATAATAACTGCTGATATAAATATAAAATTACCGGTGATATAGATAATATAATTGTTTCAATCTAAACGTAAAATGATATTTCAGACGTGAATGAATGTTTGACATCTCCGTGTCAGAATGGCGGATCATGCAGAAATAAAGCTGGATCATACACTTGTGAATGTCTCAACAGTTGGACAGGCCAACATTGTACCGACAGTGAGTATTCATAGGCCAGATTTATGTTTATCCGAGTAACACAACAACTAATGAGGTTGTCATGAAGATGCGGATACTTGCTAATTCCTCAAAACTAGCTCATTGACCAGGATGTAGTTTGAACATTTTATTTGCTCCTTTCAAATATTTTGATTGTATAGGTTTGAGAGAATGTGACAGCGGACCTTGTAAAAACAACGGAAGTTGTGTGGCGACCCCTGGTGGATACTTCTGTGTCTGCCCGTCTGGGTGGACGGGAAAACAATGCTTAGATGGTAATTTTACTCTGCACTTTTCAATATTGTATTATACAGTTGAATTAACATAGCAAATAAAGTAAAATAAAGACAAAATCATAAACTAATACTAATATTTAAAATTATCAATAACTACACTCCAACTTATCTCATCAATATCATACAGCCATTTTTTTCAATGTAAACAATGTCTATACATTCAGAAATAATAGAGTCTTCAATATACCACAATCACGAACTACTAGCTATATGAAAAGTTTCTTTCCTTCAACAATGACTATGTGGAATGCACTTGATAGTACCGTAAGAGAATCTACTTCAGTTTCTTCTTTTAAACGTAGTATAAAATCAACTATCAATTTGACTGTATCTGAAATTTTCATCAATTCTTTTCCGCGGAAACATAATATTTTGTCAACTAAGGAACTTTAAAAGTAATTTAATTAGTGATAGATTCCAAGATCACCTGGTTGATAACGCTTCCTGTGCGTGTGTTGCACCTAGAGAGGATATTGTGCATTTTTTTCTTTCAATGTCCCCTATATTCCAACTTTATGCACCATATTACATCCATTTATAATCTATTAGGTTATATAAATCTTCATTGTTCATAATACCATTCTCAATGCATCTGATCATTTAAATAATTTCATACTTAATCATGTTAACCTATATATTAAATCATCTAAACGTTTCTCTATGTAACATGATGTTGGTAGCAAACATACTATATAATATATATAGATATATATTTCTATCTCTAGCAAGTTTTGTTTTTGTATATTGTAACAACATTCTAGTATGAATGTGTGAATGAATGTGTGAGTGAATCCTTGTTGATTATTTTATTACATTCAAGTCATTGTGTATAGGCCTGACAGAAAGATGCTGTGCTTTTACTTCACTAAAGAATAATGGTACTTTTATGAATCTTAGCAATGCCATTGGTCTATTTAATAAATTATACCTTCTATTTATGTATTGGAAGGACGTATGTGGTTCATCTCACCTAACTCTTGTATAAATACATTTAACTTCCATACTTTATAATTATACTTTAGCATCAAAAGAGGTAGAGTAACATCTTTCTGTCAGGTCTAACCTGAAGTTTTTTTTCTGGAAGAAGACTTATAGAGGCTTAGCCTGTTGTCTGATTCTATTAACAATGCTGTATTTGCATGCATAAATATTTGTATGTTTTATATATGTATTGTTAATAAAATATTTTGAAATGAAAAGTAAAATACATGTACATAGAAATCATTTATTTCACCAACACAGAAACTTACAAAGCATCCAAATCATACTAAACAACTTTCAATTCATGTTTTTATCTAAATATTTAGAGAGACAAATACGGATCTCACACGATGTTTTACTTGATTACATGCTGTCTTTACACCGTAGATATTGATGAATGTACACTAGTGGACTGTTCCAACCACGGCAGCTGCATGAACACGGACGGAGCGTTCTATTGTCAGTGTGACAGAGGATGGTCTGACCCACTCTGTTCGCTACGTAAGTCTTTATTTTTATGGTCATAATCTAAGACTTCTTTCCCTTATTCAAGTGTAAATTTCCGTTCAACATAGAGAAAACTAAACATCATACGATAATCCAGATGTTTTTGTTCTGTCCCATTCGCTGGTCTATCTCCTGATTAAGCTGTCACAAGGACTTCGGGATAGGTAACCACGATTTTAACCCCTCAAGTGGAGGTCTCTTTATCACATCCTAGTACAGTAAATCTCTTTAAGACATTCTGTAATATAAAAAAAATATTTCATTGTCAATATAGAATTCAAAATAAGAAAACAAACCCCATCTTTGTTATTATGAGTTCCAGTGACAAATAATTGTGAAATTTCGTTTTCGTTTTCTAAAATTTCATGTTCTACATGTTATTATGTGAATATTTCCTTGATATTCATAATGCCATGTCCTTGGTTAGATAATCGAAGTAATTCTCTAACATAAATCTCAAGAGGATCATCGCAGTATATTGCATCCTTTTAAAATGTAATTACACCAAAAACCTTTCGTAATTGGACTTGTTATATCAACAACATAATACATTCATGTATGACGCTGTCTCTCACGCGACATATCTCACCTGCAGGTATCGATGAGTGTGCAAACAGCCCGTGCGCTAATGGAGGCTCGTGCTTTAATGGACCTGACAGATATTTCTGCACGTGCACTGTAGGATGGACTGGTGTTAATTGCGACATTGGTTGGTATACATCTATATCATATTTATCATATCATTATATTTTTTGTAAGCAAAACGTATCGAAACTCCCCAAATGTTTCCATGCATATAATTGCAGTGTGTATATACTGAAGAATGTAAATTCTCAAAAAGTTAACCTGTCACAAAATACGAAAAAAAACTCCTTATTGCATTTTTGCCAGTGAAATATATAGAGGATATTGAATGGTTCCCGTTTAATATAACATATATTTCACTCGTATGACAGAATATACATATTTTCACGAGTGCGAAGCATAAATATATGTATAATATTTAACGGGAAACTATTCAATTTTCTTTCTTTTTTATTGCATTTCATCAATTTAAAAACAAAATTAAAAACAAAATTAAAAACATCGAAAAATTAATAGTGTCAAAAAGTGCGGAAATCAGTAATGACGTCATCTCTTTGTGACGTTACTCCACGTCAACTTGACGGCGCCATTTTGACAGGACTGATCAGCGCCATTTAAGCGTTTTCTGCTGTTATCGGAGAATCTGTGCATGAAAAGCTAACGTCAAGTGAGTATTTTGTCAAAAACTAGTGTGAATATTTCAGAAATACAGCAAAATAACCAATTTATCTATCTCCGCTCCAAGAACTTGGAACTTCAACGAGGTGAATAAAAAGGTCCGCCCTGATTGGTCAAAAACGGACAACTTACATTTTCACTGCAAAATCTTATATTTTCACTGGCAAAAATGCAATAAAGAAATTTTTCAAACTAATATGATGAGCAGGGAAAATATAAGATTTTGCAGTGAAATTATAATATGCCTTATAAGTTTTTGTCCAATCAGGGCGAACCTTTGTATTCACATCATTGAAACTTGCTGATTTTTCCAATCAAAGCGGAGATAGATAAATTGGTTATTTTGCTGTATTTCTGAAATATTCTGATTAGTTTTCACAAAATACTCACTTGACATTAGTTATTCATGCACAGATTCTCCGATAGCAGCAGAAAATGCTTAAATTGCGCTGATCAGTCGTTTCAAAATGGCGCCATCAAGTTTACGTGGAGTAACGTCATTTAAGGATTGAACTGCTTTCATTTGGAAGTTATGGGCTGATGAATGCCAACTGGACAAAGGAAAATTTAATGAAGCGAGCGCGCTAGCGCTTCATGTTGAATTTGCCTTTGTCCAGCTGGCATTCATCATCCCATAACTTCCAAATGAAAGCAGTTCAATGCTTATATTTACATTTGACAAAGAATTTGAAAAACTTTATCCAGGAATTTTACTCTGATAATGAATAAACATATTATTATCGTCAAAGACGGAACAGCCTTTTCAACAGCCATCTTTCGTTATCGCCGATGTTGCAATTATGACGTCATTATAATAATGACGCCATAATAAAGATTTGTAAGTTATGGACTCATAACTTCCAAGTGAGCTTGGTAAAGTTATATAGTGGGGCTGCAGTGTAAATGTAAATATAAAAAGATGACGTCATTACTGATTCCCGCACTTTTTGACTATTAATTTTTCGATGTTTTTAACTTTGTTTTTAAGCATATGAAATGCAATAAAAAGAAAATTTAATGGTTTCTCGTTGAAAATAATATATATTGCACTCGTATGACAGAACATTTCGACATTTTTCACTCGTGTTTCGCACTCGTGAAAATATCGATATTATGTCATACTCGTGAAATATATGTTATATTAAACGGGAAACCATTCAATATCCTCTATTTATTTACTTCAATCTATATTTAAAGCATTTATACACAGATTCTTAAGTATATTTAATCGTTATGTGTTGCCTTTTCAGATATCAACGAATGCAATGTACGGATTGAGCCTTGCCTCAATGGTGGATCTTGTCAGAACAATGACGGATCCTACACTTGTGCCTGTCCCGCTGGCTGGAAGGGGACTTACTGTGATATAAGTTAGTCAGTCTCCAACATGAATCACAACCCTGATATCCCCTCTCATATTCTGTTGTGTTTAACATTTGTTAAGGCACATTCGGTATTTGTGGTTCTCTTCCCGACTTATCATTTTACTGACGGGAAACAGCTGTTTGACGTTGTTGTTTTGTATTCATTATATGATTATACAGTGCACTTTATTACTAAATTTGAATTTAGTGGATAAATCTGTTATTCACGTATGTGACTTTTGGTACAATCAATTTGCCCATTATAAATATTATAAAGACCAATCCACGTATAACATCATTTCTCTTTCAAAAAGGAGAGCAACACTGCTCGCCAAGGGTGTTCAATACGATACTCCCCTTTACACATGAGAAGGAGAGTATCGTATTGGGCACCATTGGCTAGAGAAGTTGAAAGGAGAGCAGCTATCTTCAATATTATAAATATCCATCATATGGCCAATAGTTTATTGTAAATTTAATGTTAAGGTTATAACTATCCATATTCTTTTCCGAGAGCGATCATCAGAGAAACTCTGGTTCATTCTCAAGACGACAGCACCACAAACTAGAACTTTTTTAAAGTGTTGATCTAATGACTAACCAAACTGTGGAGGTCAATACACACACTACGTACACCATGACACTCATTAGCCATGACCTTCACCATTATAGATGTGGACGAATGTCAGACGGGTGTTTGTGACCACGCGGCTTCGTGTTTGGACAGTGCCGGCTCATACACGTGTATATGTACGTCCGGCTGGACAGGACAGAACTGTTCTGACGGTGAGTTAGAGAGCAAGTTTACGGAGATGATATTAGATACCATTTATATGGGTCAAACACAAGTACCGCAATTAGATCCGAGCTTCAAGACACTAATTATACAGACCGGTTGATCATGGTTTCTGGAAAGATTTAAAGATTTCCCAGATCTTACATTTGTATTCAAGATGCTTCCCTGAACATTGTTGTTGTTGTTGTTGTTGTTGTCGTCGTTGTTGTTGTTGTTGGGGAGGGGGGGGGGGGGGGCTTGGTGTTCATACAACCCCGCCTTCCTTTGCTACATAGATGTGGGACTGACGTAACAGAATTCATAAATACGATATAAGATTTTCACAATATTTCACAATAAATAATGCACATGCCTTGAAGAGTGAGAAATATTATCCCTACAGATATCAACGAATGTGGCCTCGGTATGACGATGTGCATGTACGGAGGCACGTGCGTTAACGATGATGGAGGGTACTCGTGTGTGTGTCCCCCGGGACGCACTGGACTGGTTTGTAGCGAGGGTAAGGGCTATTATATCATGTTATCCAATAAGAAGAGGAGCAATGTTCTCTTTCCTGACATTGTGGCGTCCCCCTTTTTATCACATTTCCGTATTACATCCAATTCTAAGCATGTTTTTCTTTTAGATAGATGTTTATATTTTGAGACGTAATATGCATTTGTTTGCAATTTTAACTTTGACTTTTTTTTTTATTTGTATCAATCAACAAGCTAGACATTCTTTCGTTCATTTCGTTACTATTTTGGGTTACCAATACTTACACCTTTTAGTATGCACTGATTTTTGATTCCTATCCTTTATTCATTTTCAGTAATCTGCCCTCAAATACATGTACATCAAACGATGCTTTTTATTGACCTGATATATCATATATGCTGCAGAGATTCAACGTACAAAAAGCTGTTTAAACGTTTTTCCTTGCTGCCATTTGCAGATGTGAACGAGTGTGATTTGAATACGGATAGCTGTATGTCCGGAAGCACGTGCACAAACAGTCAGGGATCTTACACGTGTCAGTGCCCTCCTGGAATAACAGGACAGTTCTGTACAGAGAGTATGTACCTATAAGTTACTGGGTTTTATATGTGTCTTTATTCGGTGAAAACGGAGGTCCATAGTGGACAGATCTGACAGTTCCATTGGTTCGTAATATAAGACCTTAGGAATAACCACCCTGCTGATGCACTTTTGTAGTACATGTGGTATCCCAATAAGAATATTTTGCATGCTTGCCTGTAACCAAAATAATAGCATTTCCCTTATATTTTCCGTAACCTGCTTGCCATAACTTAAACGTACACCTGTACCTGACTTTCCTTTGAAACCCAATATTGAAAGTTGTAAAATGTATTTAATGTTGGGGTATTGCACCACTCCATCTCGATTTTGAAATTTCTTTCTGTCGCTTTTGAGTTTCCCCATTGCATCCTATGTATCAACACTTTATGACATTTGCATCACTGACGAGTCCTAACACGACGAAACAGTTGTATGATGTCCTTAACATCACTGAGGAGTCCTAGAAGGAGGAAACAGTTGTATGATGTCCTTAGCATCACTGACGAGTCCTACAAGGACGAAACAGCTGTATGGTGTCCTTAACATCACTGAGGAATCATAGAATGACAAAACAGCTGTATGATGTCCCTAACATCACACCTGTATGCTATCAATAACATCACTGACGAGTCCTCGAAGGACAAAACAGCTGTATGATGTCCCTAACATCACACCTGTATGCTATCAATAACATCACTGACGAGTCCTACAAGGACGAAACAGTTGTATGGTGTCCTTAACATCACTGACGAGTCCTAACACGACGAAACAGCTGTATGATGTCCCTAACATCACACATGTATGCTATCAATAACATCACTGACGAGTCCTCGAAGGACAAAACAGCTGTATAATGTCCCTAACATCACACCTGTATGCTATCAATAACATCACTGACGAGTCCTCGAAGGACAAACAGCTGTATAATGTCCCTAACATCACACCTGTATGCTATCAATAACATCACTGACGAGTCCTCGCAGGACAAACAGCTGTATAATGTCCCTAACATCACACCTGTATGCTATCAATAACATCACTGACGAGTCCTCGCAGGACAAACAGCTGTATGATATAGTTTAAGACGAGTTTAAGATAACGTTTGGCTCCACTGTATCTAACACTTATTTGTAGAAAGCTACTAATGTCTTGTGTCTTTTGTTCGAACCCTTCTATTCCGAGATACCATGTACACTAAACAAATGTCTGTATTACAGATATTGACGAGTGTCAACAGTTCCCTTGCCAGAATGGTGGCACGTGTATTGACAACCGAGGTTCTTACACGTGTAGATGTACGGCCGAATGGACAGGTCATGATTGTGGCCAAGGTAAACAAAATTTTACCATATTATTGATATATTGTGTCAAAATAATGCTCTATAACGAAATCACAAATATATTGTAAAGAATTAATTTCTTGAATGAAACATTATTAGCATATCATATGTATATCATCGAATAAAATGGTTAAATTCGGACTAATTTCATTAATCTTCCGATATACCAGCAATTAATGTCTAGGTGGTAAACCGTTCAATGAATCTGTCGTTAACGTTTACAGTGGTCAACGAGTGTAGTTCCGGACCTTGTAGGAATGGAGCAGCATGCATAACACTGCCTGAAACTTACCAGTGTTTGTGCGAGACTGGCTGGACGGGATATAACTGTGACATAGGTAAGGGTACCTGATGGTATTATTTATATCCCTATACCCATTTACAGGAGAACTATTCATATGGGAATCAGTTAGATTGGTAATTGTTTCAAAATATTTTTTAACATTTATCAAAGATCATTAACGCTTACTCGATATTGTAGTGGTCTGGAACAATTATTGTAAAATGAAACGTTTGATACATTTAAGATCTAAACGAGTGTAATGCCTCACCCTGTCAGAACGGTGGATCATGTTATAACCAAGACGGTACCTATGGATGTGTATGTCTGCCACAAAATTCGGGACGGCATTGTGAGGAAAGTAAGTCTTTATGTAATCAGTAATGCAAGTTTATCATTAATATAGAAATATGGGATGATATTTCATATTGACCGGATGCTGACGCCTGTGGTATATTATACACTGAATTAATTTTACTCAATTTTAATCTCAAATGTAAAAAAAATAAAAAATAATAACATAGAACCGGTGGTAACGTGAATTTATTTCTTTGCTGACGCGTAACATGCGGAGTTTATAAGGATGACTGCAAACACACATGTTATAATAACTGGATAGCACAAATATCGTATCCATTAATTAAAGTGACGATCTGTCAGGCAAACAATAAAAGCATTGATAAAGAATATTTTATTCGAAATAATGCATACTTTTATTATCAGATTTTATATAAATATTTTTGTTACAGCTATATATGCGTGTATATCCAATCCTTGTGATAATAACGCCACGTGTCTCGATGCTTCTTCCGGCGATTTCACGTGCATATGTAATCCTGGATGGTCCGGTTTCACGTGTAGCCAAAGTACGTAATTTTATGTTTTTGTGTTTAATTCAGATTAATCCAAGTGACAAGAACAGCATTTGCATGTTGATTTATACAGCAAAATAACACGGGCCTTGAATGGTGTAGAAAGTGGTATATTCATCGGTTTAAAATAACACTCCCGTTGTATGCATCGCTGTTGTAATGCTGCTCATAAGAATAGCAATGACGTAACAATTAACGCAGATTTCAGACTGTGTTTAAAGTATGTATGTTAATTTTAAGTTAAGATATATTCGTCAAATGTTGTTTTGACACATCCAAAATATGACTTTGTTTTCATGGTAATAAATATTTTCATACAAATGAATTCAGCATATTGCATACATATCTTAACCTTGTCTTCCATGTTGGCTTACATTGTAACCTTCTCAGCACAGGGATCATCCTTTTGTTTTTCGGTAGTCCATGCTGTCCGTAGATTTTGTCTCCTTATTGTTAACCCCTGAGTAATGTTATATCCATCCTCCGTTCCAGACGACGATGAATGTTTGATGTCCCCCTGTCAGAACGCGGCCAACTGCGTGGACACCCCTGGTTCTTTCTACTGTCAATGTCCATCAGGATATACCGGGGAATTCTGTGGAGAAGGTAATGTCCATCAGGATATACCGGGGAATTCTGTGGAGAAGGTAATGTCCATCAGGATATACCGGGGAATTCTGTGGAGAAGGTAATGTCCATCAGGATATACCGGGGAATTCTGTGGAGAAGGTAATGTCGCTTAGGAAAGTCAGCCTGAAGTTTCACGGTTCTCAGTTCCTTATTCCGTGTAAGAAAACGGAACTGGAGTTCTAGTTTACCACAAGCGGTTGCTAATAACCTTTTTCTGAAATATATCTAGTGTTTGATCCAAGTTCCATTGTTGTTGATATTTCAATGTTTAAAAAGGAACTATGGTCTGGTTCCTAGTTCCATTTTTATTAAACGAAATTGAGAACTAGGAACAGGGAACCAACTATAGGCTACCCCAGTAAAACGTCTATCTAATTATCATATACTTCTGTATTTATAGTTTATATGTCACACGAAAGAGAACCTTGTTATATGATAAAGCAGATGATACTTTATTGTATTCTTTGTTCGTGGTGTCTGCGTTAATTCTGTTTTGTTCGCATTGTGGCGTAGTTAGATAAATTTCACATATAATAAAGACATTAACCTTTGCTTTCCTTTATTGAAGTCTTCTTAACCCAATTAACACGACAATATCGGTATTAGTACACAAACGTCTGATATAAAGTGACTTCCTGACGTACACGCATTATATATTCCCTACAGATGTCAAGGAGTGCGACACTGATCCCTGTCATAATGGAGGCTTGTGTGTGGAAACTTTGGGCTCTTTCTATTGTGACTGTCTCGCTGGGTGGAAAGGCAGTTTGTGTACTGACGGTAAGTTATTCAATATGTTTTATAATTTAAGGGATGTGTTTTACCTACGAATGCTGATAAAAGGGCATATTCCTGAGGAACCTAATCTATGATTTTATTTATAGATCAGTGGCTTTTTCGATAAAAATATCGAAATCGTGAACAATGCAAATGTGGCATCTTAGTATTTTTAGACATGTTTATTTACGTAATATCTAGTTCATCATAGTTCATGATTCAAGACTTATTTGTTATGTGTTTTCATTACACATGTTTAAATATTTTTAAGAAGTATATATTGTTTCATCTGCAATATGAACAAACAATGACTACGATTAAATCTCACTGACCGAGGGCTAAATAAGGATGAACTGGTAGCATATTAATGACACTGCTGTATTTTTAACTTAACGTGGTCAGTTTTTACCGAGAGGCATATTATTGTTGATCATTTGGTCGGAGCAGCATTCTAAGATAAAGGGTATTAATAATTCTTTCAAATGCTTTGGGTGTCAAAAGGTTATCAAGCTCGTTCAAATAAAATTACCTAGTCATTTGGGTACTCAAAATGTTAAGGTTTTAAAAGAAGCCAGTGCAGATGAATAGATTTTGATGGCCAAAAGTGAATGTGGTTATCGCATTGGTAAATTCATAACTTTTTTACAAAGTGTATAACTTGTAGAAAAAAGTCTTTCGCCTCATTTAGCAGTTACAGACGTAAAATGTAACGAGAATACGTTATGAGTAATACATGTCTGTTGGGCCTCTTTTTGTTGCGCTAGTTAAGTACTCATTATTTCACTTGCAGTCACAACTATGCTAAAGTCTTTAAGCAATAAAGTACCAAAACGGAGCATAATAATACTGATAACAGGGTGTTAAGTGATATATTGATATGATACTGATAACAGGATGTTAAGTTACATATTGATATAATATTGATAACAGGGTGTTAAGTTACATATTGATATAATACTGATAAAATGGTGTTAAATTACATATTGATATAATTCTGATAACAGGGTGTTAAATTACATATTGATATAATTCTGATAACAGGATGTTAAATTACATATTGATATGATACTGATAACAGGGTGTTAAATTACATATTTATATGATACTGATAACAGGATGTTAAGTTACATATTGATATGATACTGATAACAGGATGTTAAATTACATATTGATATGATACTGATAACAGGGTGTTAAGTTACATATTGATGTAATATTGATAACAAGATGTTAAGTTACATACATATATAATACTGATAAAATGGTGTTAAATTACATATTGATATAATACTGATAAAATGGTGTTAAGTTACATATTGATATAATACTGATAAAATGGTGTTAAGTTACATATTGATATAATACTGATAACAGGATGTTAAGTTACATATTTACATAATGTTTATAACAGGGTGTTAAGGGGCATCTAAACAGCAAATCCAGCCAAAACAGTTGATATTTTACAAGGCTATACATCCTTACTAGGGTGTTATTTAATAGAAATAACTTGATAACATTTTGATATGTATCATGTCAAACTGTGGGCCTTTCTGTTGACATTCAATTTGTTCAGTAGTTCGTAAATTTCAACAAAACATGAGAAAAATGCATGTTTCAGGGGGACATAATTAACTCATTTGTATCTCATTTATTGTGCAAAACAGTCATGTCGTTTTGCTCACAAGGGTCTAAAGCACAAAATAGGAGCATTGGTTTGACTAGATTGGAATTTATGATATGTATTAACACTGATTATTTTTAGACCTTGAAATGCAAATGGCGGTTGTGAATAAGATCAGACAATTATGGCATATAAGAAGGTATTTCAAACGTCAAAAATGCTCATATTATCTACTATAGAGAACTCTGGACATGGCAGGAAGACTGTTTTTAGGAAAAAATGTTCATCCGTTGAGTTTGGGGTAAAAGATATATATTTCTGAAAAAGGCCCAAAACTCACCAGTTTGACAATTTGTCTTAAAATGGTCATTCTTACTATAATCAGATGTCTTAAATGTATTATATAGGAGCATTTTTAATGGCTGAAATGCCTCCCTTTATGCCATATTTGTGTAATATCATCCACAGCCGCCATTTGCATTTCAAGGTCAAAACTAAATATGTGTTTATACCTACATAAAGTCAAATCTGGTCAAACAAATGCTCCTACCCTGTGCTATAGACACCTGTGAGCATGACATCTGGGCTATTTTTCAGGTTTGGTTATTTTTGTGGCTTAGAATTATTCCATGCTACAACTTACCACAAAGTAACTCTATAGAAGAAATTGTTAGCATCAACATCAAATTATTTGTGATTTTAAGACACTACATGTCCCAACAAACATTTTGGTATATTACATGACTATTTTTGTGCAATTTTAAAGCTATTTATTCGTGTTTGAAATTCAACATTATTCTGCTATATAGATGACCCTTAAGTGATATTTCGACTGTTGCACCCTTTTCATTACGTTTATTTTTAGATGTGAATGAGTGTAACAATATACCTTGCCGTAACAATGGCGACTGTATCAACTCGCTTGGTTCCTACATTTGTGTGTGTACTAATGGCTGGACCGGGCCGGACTGTTCCATAGGTATTCTATCTACCTCAAAACAAACACTAACAGCTTATAATTATAAGTATTTTGTACACAATATCTACATACTTAGTTTAACAATATTTCTATTCAAAATTCATTCAAATATACATACATTTTTATAATTTTGGATCGGAAAACAAACTCAAAGCTTATATTAAATCCTTTACATACTTATATTAATCAAGTGTTTATCCACTCAAACGTCTGACAAAACAGTAAATGGCAAATCATCATTATAAACATAACATCAAAATGACGCCAACTTCATCGCCACAATTTCTTTTCAATGTATTACACGTCATTGCGTTCACTGTAGATATCATGGAGTGCGCTACTGATCCTTGCTTTAATGGAGGTGTGTGTTTGGAACGCTCAGGGTCATTCCACTGCATCTGTCCCGCCGGTTGGGAGGGAAATTTGTGTACTGACGGTAAGATTGTCACGTGAGATATACGTATATTGCTTTCACGATTATTGCTCAAATAACATAATGCAGTCATTGGTATGTGACTATACATCACCTGAGGTCGTTCTTTGATGTTTTCTGATTTAATCTTTGCTATAGATGTGAACGAGTGTGACAGCGTGCCGTGTAACCACAATGGGGGATGTGTTAATTCACCGGGATCGTACAGTTGTGTGTGTACTAGTGGGTGGACTGGTCAAAACTGCTCAACAGGTAATATGTCAGTAAGGTCAAAGCACCTGATTACAAAAGTAGGTAATCAAATAAATAGTGTTAAGTTACATATTGATATGATACTGATGACAGGGTGTTAAGTTACATGTTGATATGATTAATTTTTCTTTGTTTTCATGGTAAATACTCAAATGTTTGGTCGAAAAATTCTTTTCATTCTGCTATGAAAGAAATTCCGAGAATGGCGCGAAAAATGTGACGTCACAATACGACAATTGACGTTGCGTATTGCTTTGAGAAAAAGAATCCCATTTAAAACCAGTAAAATTGTACATGTAACATGTTTAAATTAGAAAATCATTTTCAAAAATTAATTATAAGCATTGATGTCATTTTTTTTAGTTTCATCGGGGTATGAAACAAATTTTGTTTGCAAACTGTATGAATCCGCGTAGCGGATTCATACAAAAGTTTGCAAACAAAATTTGTTTCATACCCCGCTTAAATAATATTGATAACAGGATGTTAAGTTACATATTGATATAATTCTGATAACAGGATGTTAAGTTACATATTGATATGATACTGATAACATCATGTTAAGTTACATATTTATATAATACTGATAACAGGATGTTAAGTTACATATTGATATAATACTGATAAAATGGTGTTAAATTACATATGGATATAATTCTGATAACAGGATGTTAAGTTACATATTGATATAATTCTGATAACAGGATGTTAAGTTACATATGGATATAATACTGATAACAGGATGTTAAGTTACATATTTATATAATTCTGATAACAGGATGTTAAGTTACATATTTATATAATACTGATAACAGGATGTCAAGTTACATATTGATATAATTCTGATAACAGGATGTTAAGTTACATGTTGATATAATACTGATAACAGGATGTTAAGTTACATATTTATATAATACTGATAACAGGGTGTTAAGTTACATATTGATATAATTCCGATAACAGGATGTTAAGTTACATATTTATATAATACTGATAACAGGATGTTAAGTTACATATTTATATAATACTGATAACAGGATGTTAAGTTACATATTGATATAATTCTGATAACAGGATGTTAAGTTACATATTGATATGATACTGATAACATCATGTTAAGTTACATATTTATATAATACTGATAACAGGATGTTAAGTTACATATTGATATAATACTGATAAAATGGTGTTAAATTACATATGGATATAATTCTGATAACAGGATGTTAAGTTACATATTGATATAATTCTGATAACAGGATGTTAAGTTACATATTTATATAATACTGATAACAGGATGTTAAGTTACATATTTATATAATTCTGATAACAGGATGTTAAGTTACATATTTATATAATACTGATAACAGGATGTCAAGTTACATATTGATATAATTCTGATAACAGGATGTTAAGTTACATGTTGATATAATACTGATAACAGGATGTTAAGTTACATATTTATATAATACTGATAACAGGGTGTTAAGTTACATATTTATATAATTCCGATAACAGGATGTTAAGTTACATATTTATATAATACTGATAACAGGATGTTAAGTTACATATTTATATAATACTGATAACAGGATGTTAAGTTACATATTTATATAATACTGATAACAGGGTGTTAAGTTACATATTTATATAATTCTGATAACAGGATGTTAAGTTACATATTGATATAATTCTGATAACAGGATGTTAAGTTACATATTTATATAATACTGATAACAGGGTGTTAAATTACATATTGATAACAGGATGTTAAGTTACATATTGATATGATACTGATAACAGGATGTTAAATTACATATTGATAACAGGATGTTAAGTTACATATTGATAACAGGATGTTAAGTTACATATTGATAACAGGATGTTAAGTTACATATTGATATGATACTGATAACAGGATATTAAATTACATATTGATACAATTCTGATAACATGATGTTAAATTACATATTGATATAATTCTGATAACAGGGTGTTAAATTACATATTGATATAATTCTGATAACAGGATGTTAAGTTACATATTTATATAATACTGATAACAGGGTGTTAAATTACATATTGATAACAGGATGTTAAGTTACATATTGATATGATACTGATAACAGGATGTTAAATTACATATTGATAACAGGATGTTAAGTTACATATTGATATAATTCTGATAACAGGATGTTAAGTTACATATTGATATGATACTGATAACATGATGTTAAGTTACATATTTATATAATACTGATAACAGGATGTTAAGTTACATATTGATATAATACTGATAAAATGGTGTTAAATTACATATTGATATAATTCTGATAACAGGATGTTAAGTTACATATTGATATAATTCTGATAACAGGATGTTAAGTTACATATTTATATAATACTGATAACAGGATGTTAAGTTACATATTTATATAATTCTGATAACAGGATGTTAAGTTACATATTTATATAATACTGATAACAGGATGTCAAGTTACATATTGATATAATTCTGATAACAGGATGTTAAGTTACATGTTGATATAATACTGATAACAGGATGTTAAGTTACATATTTATATAATACTGATAACAGGATGTTAAGTTACATGTTGATATAATACTGATAATAGGGTGTTAAATTACATATTGATATAATACTGATAACAGGGTGTTAAGTTACATATTTATATAATTCCGATAACAGGATGTTAAGTTACATATTTATATAATACTGATAACAGGATGTTAAGTTACATATTTATATAATACTGATAACAGGATGTTAAGTTACATATTTATATAATTCTGATAACAGGATGTTAAGTTACATATTTATATAATACTGATAACAGGATGTTAAGTTACATATTTATATAATACTGATAACAGGGTGTTAAATTACATATTGATAACAGGATGTTAAGTTACATATTGATATGATACTGATAACAGGATGTTAAATTACATATTGATAACAGGATGTTAAGTTACATATTGATAACAGGATGTTAAGTTACATATTGATAACAGGATGTTAAGTTACATATTGATATGATACTGATAACAGGATATTAAATTACATATTGATACAATTCTGATAACATAATGTTAAATTACATATTGATATAATTCTGATAACAGGGTGTTAAATTACATATTGATATAATTCTGATAACAGGATGTTAAGTTACATATTTATATAATACTGATAACAGGGTGTTAAATTACATATTGATAACATGATGTTAAGTTACATATTGATAACAGGATGTTAAGTTACATATCGATAACAGGATGTTAAGTTACATATTGATATGATACTGATAACAGGATATTAAATTACATATTGATACAATTCTGATAACATGATGTTAAATTACATATTGATATAATTCTGATAACAGGATGTTAAGTTACATATTGATATAATTCTGATAACAGGATGTTAAGTTACATATTTATATAATACTGATAACAGGGTGTTAAATTACATATTGATAACAGGATGTTAAGTTACATATTGATATGATACTGATAACAGGATGTTAAATTACATATTGATAACAGGATGTTAAGTTACATATTGATAACAGGATGTTAAGTTACATATTGATAACAGGATGTTAAGTTACATATTGATATGATACTGATAACAGGATATTAAATTACATATTGATACAATTCTGATAACATGATGTTAAATTACATATTGATATAATTCTGATAACAGGGTGTTAAATTACATATTTATATAATACTGATAACATGGTGTTAAATTACATATTGATATGATACTGATAAAATGGTGTTAAGTTACATATTTATATAATACTGATAACTGGGTGTTAAGTTACATATTGATATAATACTGACAACAGGGTGTTAAGTTACATATTGATATAAAGCTGATAACAGGGTGTTAAGTTACATATTGATATAATTCTGATAAGATGTTAAGTTCCATATTGATATAATACTGATAACAGGGTGTTAAGTTACATATTGATATAATACTGATAACAGGGTGTTAAATTACATATTGATATGATACTGATAAGATGTTAAGTTACATATTGATATAAAGCTGATAACAGGGTGTTAAGTTACATATTGATATAATATTGATAACAAGATGTTAAGTTACATATTTATATAATTCTGATAACAGGATGTTAAGTTACATATTGATATGATACTGATAACAGGGTGTTAAGATACATATTGATATAATACTGATAACATGGTGTTAAATTACATATTTATATAATACTGATAACAGGGTGTTAAATTACATATTTATATAATACTGACAACAGGATGTTAAATTACATATTGATATGATACTGATAAAATGGTGTTAAGTTACATATTTATATAATACTAATAACAGGATGTTAAGTTACAAATTAATATGATACTGATAACATGGTGTTAAGTTACATATTTATATAATACTAATAAAATGGTGTTAAGTTACAAATTAATATGATACTGATAACAGGATGTTAAGTTACATATTTATATAATACTGATAAAATGGTGTTAAGTTACAAATTAATATGATACTGATAACAGGATGTTAAGTTACATATTTATATAATACTGATAACAGGGTGTTAAGTTACATATTGATATAATGTTTATAACAGGGTGTTAAGTAATATATCGACTGTTGCACCCTTTTCTTTACGTTTATTTTTAGATGTGAATGAGTGTAACAATATACCTTGCCGTAACAATGGCGACTGTATCAACTCGCTTGGTTCCTACATTTGTGTGTGTACTAATGGCTGGACCGGGCCGGACTGTTCCATAGGTATTCTACTCTACCTCAAAACAAACACTAACAGCTAATAATTATAAGTATTTTGTACACAATATCTACATACTTAGTTTAACAATATTTTTATTCAAAATTCATTCAAATATACATACATTTTTATAATTTTGGATCGGAAAACAAGCTCAATGCTTATATAAAATCCTTTACATACTTATATTAATCAAGTGTTTATCCACTCAAACGTCTGACAAAACAGTAAATGGCAAATCATCATTATAAGCATAACATCAAAATGACGCCAACTTCATCGCCACAATTTCTTTTCAATGTATTACACGTCATTGCGTTCACTGTAGATATCATGGAGTGCGCTACTGATCCTTGCTTTAATGGAGGTGTGTGTTTGGAACGCTCAGGGTCATTCCACTGCAGCTGTCCCGCCGGTTGGGAGGGAAATTTGTGTACTGACGGTAAGATTGTCACGTGAGATATACGTATATTGCTTTCACGATTATTGCTCAAATAACATAATGCAGTCATTGGTATGTGACTATACATCACCTGAGGTCGTTCTTTGATGTTTTCTGATTTAATCTTTGCTATAGATGTGAACGAGTGTGACAGCGTGCCGTGTAACCACAATGGGGGATGTGTTAATTCACCGGGATCGTACAGTTGTGTGTGTACTAGTGGGTGGACTGGTCAAAACTGCTCAACAGGTAATATGTCAGTAAGGTCAAAGCACCTGATTACAAAAGTAGGTAATCAAATAAATAGACATGCAAAGATATAGAGGATATCTAACAGTGCCTTCTTCGCACTCGTGAAAAATATCAAAATATTAGCCCCACCCGTGAAATATATTTGGTATTATTGAAGACACTGCTACGTATTCTGTTTATTACATTTTATAACAAAATATACCAAGGCAGCTCAATCACCCCCAGAATTCATCCGGCAATGGCTCAGAAATGTACTCTATCTTGCATTATGACGTCATATGACATGACGGAGAGCTATATGCAAATCTTGATGTTTCCCTATTGTCGTTTGTAAGCAGTGTTCTGATTGGTCAAATCAGAAATAAGTGATACTAGTAAAAAATATCACTTTTATAGAATGAATAATTTTCGATATTTCACTGGTTAACATGTAAAAAATTCCAGTATATTCACGTATGTGTTGATTTACATTGTTAATCTGAAGATATGTTCGTCAAATGTTGTTTTGACACATCCAAAATATGACTTTGTTTTCATGGTAAATACTCAAATGTGATTGGTCGAAAAATTCTTTTCATTCTTCTATGAAAGAAATTCCGAGAATGGCGCGAAAAATGTGACGTCACAATACGACAATTGACGTTGCGTATTGATTTGAGAAAAAGAATCCCATTTAAAACCAGTAAAATTGTACATATAACATGTTTTAAATTAGAAAATCATTTTCAAAAATTAATTATAAGCGTTGATGTCATTTTTTTTTAGTTTCATCGGGGTATGAAACAAATTTTGTTTGCAAACTTTTGTAAGAATCCGCTACGCGGATTCATACAGTTTGCAAACAAAATTTGTTTCCTACCCCGATGAAACTAAAAAAATGACATCAATGCTTAAATAATATTGATAACAGGGTGTTAAGTTACATATTGATATGATATTGATAACAGGATGTTAACTTACATATTTATATAATACTGATAACAGGGTGTTAAATTACATATTGATATAATACTGATAAAATGGTGTTAAGTTACATATTTATATAATACTGATAACAGGGTGTTAAGTTACATATTGATATAATATTGATAACAGGGTGTTAAGTTATATATTGATATAATACTGATAACATGGTGTTAAATTACAAATTAATATAATACTGATAAAATGGTGTTAAGTTACATATTTATATAATACTGATAAAATGGTGTTAAGTTACATATTTATATAATACTGATAACATGGTGTTAAGTTACATATTTATATAATACTGATAAAATGGTGTTAAGTTACATATTGATATAATACTGATAACATGGTGTTAAATTACATATTGATATAATACTGATAACATGGTGTTAAATTACATATTTATATAATACTGATAAAATGGTGTTAAGTTACATGTTTATGTAATACTGATAACAGGATGTTAAGTTACATATTGTTATAATGTTTATAAAAGGGTGTTAAGTGATATTTCGACAGTTGCATTACCTTCCATTACGTTTATTTTTAGATGTGAATGAGTGTAACAATATACCTTGCCGTAACAATGGCGACTGTATCAACTCGCTTGGTTCCTACATTTGTGTGTGTACTAATGGCTGGACCGGGCCGGACTGTTCCATAGGTATTCTACTCTACCTCAAAACAAACACTAACAGCTAATAATGATAAGTATTTTGTACACAATATCTACATACTTAGTTTAACAATATTTTTATTCAAAATTCATTCAAATATACATACATTTTTATAATTTTGGATCGGAAAACAAGCTCAATGCTTATATTAAATCCTTTACATACTTATATTAATCAAGTGTTTATCCACTCAAACGTCTGACAAAACAGTAAATGGCAAATCTTCATTATAAGCAGAACATCAAAATGGCACAAACTTCATCGCCACAATTTCTTTTCAATGTATTACACGTGATCGTGTTCACTGTAGATATCATGGAGTGCGCTACTGATCCTTGCTTTAATGGAGGTGTGTGTTTGGAACGCTCAGGGTCATTCCACTGCAGCTGTCCCGCCGGTTGGGAGGGAAATTTGTGTACTGACGGTAAGATTGTCACGTGAGATATACGTATATTGCTTTCACGATTATTGCTCAAATAACATAATGCAGTCATTGGTATGTGACTATACATCACCTGAGGTCGTTCTTTGATGTTTTCTGATTTAATCTTTGCTATAGATGTGAACGAGTGTGACAGCGTGCCGTGTAACCACAATGGGGGATGTGTTAATTCACCGGGATCGTACAGTTGTGTGTGTACTAGTGGGTGGACTGGTCAAAACTGCTCAACAGGTAATATGTCAGTACGGTCAAAGCACCTGATTACAAAAGTAGGTAATCAAATAAATAGACATGCAAAGATATAGAGGATATCTAACAGTGTCTTCTTCGCACTCGTGAAAAATATCAAAATATTAGCCCCACCCGTGAAATATATTTGGTATTATTGAAGACACTGCTACGTATTCTGTTTATTACATTTTATAACAAAATATACCAAGGCAGCTCAATCACCCCCAGAATTCATCCGGCAATGGCTCAGAAATGTACTCTATCTTGCATTATGACGTCATATGACATGACGGAGAGCTATATGCAAATCTTGATGTTTCCCCATTGTCGTTTGTAAGCAGTGTTCTGATTGGTCAAATCAGAAATAAGTGATACTAGTAAAAAATATCACTTTTATAGAATGAATAATTTTCGATATTTCACTGGTTAACATGTAAAAAATTCCAGTATATTCACGTATGTGTTGATTTACATTGTTAATCTGAAGATATGTTCGTCAAATGTTGTTTTGACACATCCAAAATATGACTTTGTTTTCATGGTAAATACTCAAATGTGATTGGTCGAAAAATTCTTTTCATTCTTCTATGAAAGAAATTCCGAGAATGGCGCGAAAAATGTGACGTCACAATACGACAATTGACGTTGCGTATTGATTTGAGAAAAAGAATCCCATTTAAAACCAGTAAAATTGTACATATAACATGTTTTAAATTAGAAAATCATTTTCAAAAATTAATTATAAGCGTTGATGTCATTTGTTTTTAGTTTCATCGGGGTATGAAACAAATTTTGTTTGCAAACTTTTGTAAGAATCCGCTACGCGGATTCATACAGTTTGCAAACAAAATTTGTTTCCTACCCCGATGAAACTAAAAAAATGACATCAATGCTTAAATAATATTGATAACAGGGTGTTAAGTTACATATTGATATGATATTGATAACAGGATGTTAACTTACATATTTATATAATACTGATAACAGGGTGTTAAATTACATATTGATATAATACTGATAAAATGGTGTTAAGTTACATATTTATATAATACTGATAACAGGGTGTTAAGTTACATATTGATATAATATTGATAACAGGGTGTTAAGTTATATATTGATATAATACTGATAACATGGTGTTAAATTACAAATTAATATAATACTGATAAAATGGTGTTAAGTTACATATTTATATAATACTGATAAAATGGTGTTAAGTTACATATTTATATAATACTGATAACATGGTGTTAAGTTACATATTTATATAATACTGATAAAATGGTGTTAAGTTACATATTGATATAATACTGATAACATGGTGTTAAATTACATATTGATATAATACTGATAACATGGTGTTAAATTACATATTTATATAATACTGATAAAATGGTGTTAAGTTACATGTTTATGTAATACTGATAACAGGATGTTAAGTTACATATTGTTATAATGTTTATAAAAGGGTGTTAAGTGATATTTCGACAGTTGCATTACCTTCCATTACGTTTATTTTTAGATGTGAATGAGTGTAACAATATACCTTGCCGTAACAATGGCGACTGTATCAACTCGCTTGGTTCCTACATTTGTGTGTGTACTAATGGCTGGACCGGGCCGGACTGTTCCATAGGTATTCTACTCTACCTCAAAACAAACACTAACAGCTAATAATGATAAGTATTTTGTACACAATATCTACATACTTAGTTTAACAATATTTTTATTCAAAATTCATTCAAATATACATACATTTTTATAATTTTGGATCAGAAAACAAGCTCAATGCTTATATTAAATCCTTTACATACTTATATTAATCAAGTGTTTATCCACTCAAACGTCTGACAAAACAGTAAATGGCAAATCTTCATTATAAGCAGAACATCAAAATGGCACAAACTTCATCGCCACAATTTCTTTTCAATGTATTACACGTGATCGTGTTCACTGTAGATATCATGGAGTGCGCTACTGATCCTTGCTTTAATGGAGGTGTGTGTTTGGAACGCTCAGGGTCATTCCACTGCAGCTGTCCCGCCGGTTGGGAGGGAAATTTGTGTACTGACGGTAAGATTGTCGCGTGACATATACGTATCTTGCTTTCACGATTATTGCTCAAATAACATAATGCAGTCATTGGTATGTGACTATACATCACCTGAGGTCGTTCTTTGATGTTTTCTGATTTAATCTTTGCTATAGATGTGAACGAGTGTGACAGCGTGCCGTGTAACCACAATGGGGGATGTGTTAATTCACCGGGATCGTACAGTTGTGTGTGTACTAGTGGGTGGACTGGTCAAAACTGCTCAACAGGTAATATGTCAGTAAGGTCAAAGCACCTGATTACAAAAGTAGGTAATCAAATAAATAGACATGCAAAGATATAGAGGATATCTAACAGTGTCTTCTTCGCACTCGTGAAAAATATCAAAATATTAGCCCCACCCGTGAAATATATTTGGTATTATTGAAGACACTGCTACGTATATTCTGTTTATTACATTTTATAACAAAATATACCAAGGCAGCTCAATCACTCCCAGAATTCATCCGGCAATGGCTCAGAAATGTACGCTAAATCGTGACTTTATGTACTCTATCTTGCATTATGACGTCATATGACATGACGGAGAGCTATATGCAAATCTTGATGTTTCCCCATTGTCGTTTGTAAGCAGTGTTCTGATTGGTCAAATCAGAAATAAGTGATACTAGTAAAAAATATCACTTTTATAGAATGAATAATTTTCGATATTTCACTGGTTAACATGTAAAAAATTCCAGTATATTCACGTATGTGTTGATTTACATTGTTAATCTGGAGATATGTTCGTCAAATGTTGTTTTGACACATCCAAAATATGACAGTATTACTGCCTGTATATATTTAAGGTCGACATTTTAAATATATTTATTCAAACAATAACTAATGACAAATATCAAGGATATGTAATTTGTTATACAGATGTGAACGAATGCGATAGTTTCCCGTGTGGTCCTGGAAGCTGTCAGAATACTGACGGCTCATTTACATGTGACTGTCCAGTCGGACGAACCGGACCAACCTGTGGCCAGGGTAAGTGATGTCTCATTGACTCAATGTTGTTGGTTTTTTATTTCTAATATTCTAAACAGTTATATGTGAAAGGAATGTCCACGTGCATTCTTTTTTAAGATACGAAAACTGGTCATGACGGATAAATCCGTCATTCAAACACAATGTCTACATGTCTATACTTGTCATGTCAGATAAATCCGTCATTTAAACGTTTGCCACTTGCAGCACGTTGAAACCACATAAACCAATGACATCATGAGCACAAAATTCTTAGGGATTCCTCTTCTGCAAGAACCCGCAACGTTACTTATACTCTCTAATACCTATTCTTGTTTGTAGTGTTGCGAACAACCTTCGTGTTTTACCTCCCAGTACTGAACAGGACTTTTACCGCTGAGTTGTCCAACGAAACATCTCAGGGATTCATCTCGTTGTCAACGTCTTTCTGTAACGAGGTAAGGGCATTAGCATAACACTATCAAACGCCGGGACATCGACGTGAAATCATTAAACATATTTCTGATTCAATCTTGATAAAAAACCTAAAGTATTACAGTATATAGATTTACACGGGAATTATTATTATTATTTCCATTGTTTGTACGCGGAATGCAGCTTTCTGATTGTTTTGGATTGTTTTTGATACCTCTATGAAAAAACGGAAATTACGCGTAAAATGTAACGTCAAAATACGGCCATTGACGTTGCGTATTGATTTGTGAAAAAGAATCCCTTATAAGATCAGTTAAGTTGTACATGCAACATGTTTTAATTTCGAAAATCAATTTCAAAAATTAATTATAAGCGTTGATGTCAATTATTTTTTAGGTTCATTTAAGCATTGATTTCATTTTTTTTTTAGTTTCATCGGGGTATGAAACAAATTTTGTTTGCAAACTGTATGAATCCGAAGAAGTTTGCAAACAAAATTTGTTTCATACCCCGATGAAACTAAAACATAATTGACATCAACGCTTATAATTAATTTTTGAAAATGATTTAATCTAATTTAAAACATGTTTTATGTACAATTTTACTGGTTTTAAATGGGATTCTTTTTCTCAAATCAATACGCAACGTCAATTGTCGTATTGTGACGTCACATTTTTCGCGCCATTCTCGGAATTTCTTTCATAGAAGAATGAAAAGGATTTTTCGACCAATCACATTTGAGTATTTACCATGAAAACAAAGAAAAATTAATTATAGGGGTATGATTTTTTTTGTGGATTCATACAATTTGCAAACAATTTTTTTCATACCAAACGAAACTAAAAACAATGACATCAATGCCTAAAAATAGAAAAGGTATTAGAGGGATAAGATCATGTGTTTCGCAATAGTAAGCGCATTTTACTTCTATATGTTTATCCATTGGAGATGTAACACTTGTTTCGTTCGAAATAATTTTCCATTATATAATAACGTCATTACACGTCGAATTTGTCACTTGTTATGATTCAAAGATGGTTATTGTTTATGTTGCTAAGGTCTGATATATGTTTCCAACTTCCCATAAAGTAAAATTGTTGCGGACAATAATCTGATCCAATATCCGCTATATAACGTGTTATTGCCCTTTATTTATTTGACAAAATTTTGAAGGGGTAAGCAACTTGAATAAAACGATATAGTCCTTTCTTTGAGAGAAGTATGCCTATTTGTAAAGAGTGATTGCTCTTTGTTCAGTTTGACACAGTAGGTTGTCCATGGTAAAAAGATTAATTTCCTGCAATATTCTACAATACCTAAGACTACTCTGAGCCCATTCCTCCTTTAGAAAATTGAAATTAGATCAACTTCGGACCATCAGTCTTTGTCTTCCGACACACGCACGTTATGTTTTATAGCCTGTAATAGGATTTAATATGATTTATTGAATATTTGTTTTATAACAGGTGAAAACAATACTCCAGGGTAATCAGCAACAGTTTCAACATTTCTTTGACTGCAAAGTTGCTAACTACAGGTATGAACCTACCATGTCAATAACTACAGGTAGGAACTATAATGTCAATAACTACAGGTAGGAACTTTAATGTCGATAACTACAGATAGGAACTATAATGTCAATAACTACAGGTAGGAACTTTAATGTCAATAACTACAGGTAGGAACTATAATGTCGATAACTACAGGTAGGAACTTTAATGTCAATAACTCCAGGTAGGAACTTTAATGTCAATAACTACAGGTAGGAACTGTAATGTCGATAACTACAGGTAGGAACTGTTACGTTGCCTACTGTATGTATAACGAAATTCTATTTTTCGGATGTTAACATTTTCTTTGAATTTTACATTGACTTTTGTGTGTAGATAAGTATGTATCTATATATACAATGTCTTGATATACAATATTTACCTGTAACGGGACTGAGCAATATACTTTCTACAAATTACTTAGGATGAAAACAGGTTTAACGTTTTTCACTTAGTTGTTTTGTCGATGGTTCAACAGTTTAGGTAAGACTGAAGTGAAGACAATAGGTATATCTAGCTTGTTGTCCCTTAGCCTGAAACGGAAGATAAAACTATATAAATATAATCGTCAATATGTGTCAATGAATAACAATCTTACGTAGATATAATGTTGTAAATAAGTACACGAAGATTGGACATTATTTTAAGTATTGATATAACATAAACAGAAATACAGGAACCTTAAAAGGACACCACATAAATCCACCTTAGGCTCGGGTAATGTACAACGTTTACTTGAAGGGAAGAAAGGTTTTTATATAACTGATTTACCAGAAAATAATAACTGTTGTTATGGTATTCTCTTGAAGGAACAACCCTTTCATAATGAATGTTGAACTCACTTTTGATGGTAACGAGACTATTTCGACGCTTCAAGCTGCACGGACTGAACTATTGGACGACAAACCATCGTTATACTCGGGAAGGTTCGGAGTGACCATAGGCGATCTGGTTGTGGAAGTCCAGAACTATAACGCCACGAGAAAAACCTGGCACGCTCACCTGGTCAACATGGGGTTTACTCCAGACCTCCTGGATCAAGAATCAGCCAGCTACAGAACAGTGGACAGCAGCTTGTGTTCGGATGTAAGTGTACTTCAGAGGAAGAGAATTGATATAGACTGTTAAACATGTTTTCATGGAATAATTCTGATTTTTCGTGTCTTTACAGATTAGTCACTTGATGACGACCGCTTCGCCATATGCTCAGAATTACATCGGATGTATCGTAGAAAATATCCAGTAAGTCAGCTTTTATTGTTCCAGGATATTTCGATTCATGGGTCTATATCGAAGTTTCAAACAAAGCATGTCTTTGTTTTGTGTGTCTCTTGTACAATCCTTTGATACTAGAGGGGGTAGACGCTGATATTAGAGGGGGTAGACGCTGATATTAAAGGGGGTAGACGGTGATATTAAAGGGGTAGACGGTGATATTAGAGGAGGTAGACGGTGATATTAGAGGGGGTAGACGGTGATATTAGAGGGGGTAGACGGTGATATTAGAGGGGGTAGACGGTGATATTAGAGGGGGTAGACGGTGATATTAGAGGGGGTAGACGCTGATATTAGAGGGGGTAGACGCTGATATTAGAGGGGGTAGACGCTGATATTAGAGGGGGTAGACGCTGATATTAGAGGGGGTAGACGCTACTGATGGGCTTTAGTTCCCCCTCCCCTCTCCTCTCCCAAGGTTTATCGTATCCTATTTTTCACGTTTTAAATCTTTGAATATTGACACGCGAATATATAATTTACACATGAACATAGCGTTCTTTTAAAATCCAGTATTAAACATTATTACATGTATTTAGTTGAGGGGCTATTGCACCTTTCCAACTAGATTTTGACATAATTTCCTCAGTCTTCCTCCAAAGTATGAACCTTTTATGCTATTTGTCACTGACGAGACCAAAGACAATCCAGATGTATGTCACAGTGTAATTCAATCTGGCTCCACTGTATCTTATTCTCAATTTGTATTGACAGATATGTATGTGTTGTGTGTCTTCGTGTTTTCACCAATTAATATTTCGATAATGCGTGTTAGAATATACATGTGTTACTTTTATCTAGAAATGCCACCAATATAAGCAGTTCATCATTGGCAACTCTGGCGATATATATGGAAGGCGGATTTAATATTGCAAGTCTGCAGGACAGTTTGTCGGATTTTCTATCTACCAAGCGCCCCCTAGTGAGGTTCGGAGACTACATGGGGCATAACCTGGGAGAATATATTGTGTACTTCACTAACTATGCTGGCTATATTGACGTCCCACTCACGTTACAAGTCCTGAACCAGATGTGGACTAGTGACCTCGCTAATCCTCAATCTAATGCTCACCGACAACTGGCTACACCGTTCTGTACAGCTGTAAGTGTTGTTCCTGATCCACTGATACAGTTTGTACAACGTTGTATACGCACTAACCTACCATTTTCAGAATATGCTCTTATTTCATATGAAGTGTTTAATTGTTTACCTGATATTTCGTTAAACATTATATCCTATTTTATGATATACTTCGAATCGTCAAACTCACACAAGGGTTTGTTTCTATTTCGATATTTTCATACTGCATACGGCAAAGTCAAACTTGAAGTTAGAGCTATAAAAAAAGATATTAAAAGCAAATTTTGTTGTGTTTTTGTGGGCAATTGATTTTCTCAGGTGTGTTGGAATGATTGCTTACATATGTTTCATAGCATGCCAGTTTTGTATAAGATATGTCAGAAATACATTTGTGATTCGTTTTCCATTTCAGGTTACAGCTCTCATATTAGCCAATAGTACACTGGGCGATAACTTCAAGGAGTGTATGGATGTCCAGTTTGGGTAATTAAGACAATAGGTTATAAGGAACTGTTCTGAGTAGTTTAAGTAGTTCTCTTATAAATAAATGTCTCCTTTTTTGGTGTCCTGCACTGATTCTGATATCAGATTTTTTCATTTGAAGTATGATTGAAACTATTGGATAAAAATATAAGATCTTCAAATGTTGTTCAATGCAAATTTCGTAAAATCTTATTTAACTACAATTATTATCAAGTATGAGAATTAAATCATCACATGTAATTACGATGACGTGTCCTAATTATATGACATTTGATGATAACGTATCAAAATGATCTAATGTGATACCTTAAGTTGTACACATTCTCGTTGGGTATTTCTGATGTGGGCTCCTGATGTTATCCTTGTATATGTGGACTGTAACGTAATTCACTACCTAAACCTTTATGTGGACTGTAACGTAATTCACTACCTAAACCTTTATGTGGACTGTAACGTAATTCACTACCTAAACCTTTATGTGGACTGTAACGTAATTCACTACCTAAACCTTTATGTGGACTGTAACTTAATTCACTACCTAAACCTTTATGTGGACTGTAACGTAATTCACTACCAAATCCTTTATGTGGACTGTAACGTAATTCACTACCCAAACCTGTATGTGGACTGTAACGTAATTCACTACATAAACCTTTATGTGGACTGTAACGTAATTCACTACCTAATCCTTTATGTGGACTGTAACGTAATTCACTACCTAAACCTTTATGTGGACTGTAACGTAATTCACTACCTAAACCTTTATGAGGACTGTAACGTAATTCACTACCTAAACCTTTATGTGGACTGTAACGTAATTCACTACCTAAACCTTTATGTGGACTGTAACGTAATTCACTACCTAAACCTTTATGTGGACTGTAACGTAATTCACTACCCAAACCTTTATGTGGACTGTAACGTAATTCACTACCCAAACCTTTATGTGGACTGTAACGTATTCACTACCTAAAACCTTTATGTGGACTGTAACGTAATTCACTACCTAAACCTTTATGTGGACTGTAACGTAATTCACTACCCAAACCTTTATGTGGACTGTAACGTAATTCACTACCCAAACCTTTATGTGGACTGTAACGTAATTCACTACCTAAACCTTTATGTGGACTGTAACGTAATTCACTACCTAAACCTTTATGTGGACTGTAACGTAATTCACTACCTAAACCTTTATGTGGACTGTAACGTAATTCACTATATAAACCTTTATGTCGACTGTAACGTAATTCACTACATAAACCTTTATGTGGACTGTAACGTAATTCACTATATAAACCTTTATGTGGACTGTAACGTAATTCACTACCTAAACCTTTATGTGGACTATAACGTAATTCACTACCTAAACCTGTATGTGGACTGTAACGTAATTCATACCTAAACCTTTATGTGGACTGTAACGTAATTCACTACCTAAACCTTTATTAGGACTGTACCGTAATTCACTACCTAAACCTTTATGTGGACTGTAACGTAATTCAGTACCTAAACCTTTATTAGGACTGTACCGTAATTCACTACCTAAACCTTTATGTGGACTGTAACGTAATTCACTACCTAAACCTTTATGTGGACTGTAACTTATATTTGGTCTATTGTTTGTAATTCACTACCTTAACCTTTTAAACTGGACATAGTGTCCTAAAAATAAGCCAAAATTTCAGAGAAACGCCATCGATCGTGAATGTATCACTGAGATTTGATTCGGCCAACATGACGTATGATGTGAGAAACATGGATTTCTACACGTATATTAAGGAAGGAACTCTACAGGATGTGTTTTTCGACTACTACAGTCGGATCCTGGGACCACTACTCGTATTTCATCCTTCATGGGGCACGATTGCCTTCAGTAAGTTTATTTTAATGAAACAGGTCATCATAAAAATTAAAATATGTGGATGTACGAATCTCCATATTAAGGCAATTAGGAAAATGCCATGTATTGGGGATGTATGAACCTCTAGATTTAGCCAATTTAACAAGATATTGGGGATGTACAAACCTCCAGATTTAGCCAATTTAACAAGATATTGGGGATGTACAAACTTCCAGATTTAGCCAATTTGAAAAATTTAAGATAATGGGGATGAATGTACATTCTGATGTAGGCAATTTGGAAAGATATTATATTAACATACAAAGAAAGTATGGTCAGTTACAATACAATATAAGCACGATAAATATACAAGGAAAGTATGGTCTGTTACAATACAATATAGGAACGATGAGTGTACTTGTATACAATTTATGAAATCCATATGTTTAAACATTAAGTTATCTGTTCTCATACCAGCTAAATTTTAGAAACAATAACCGCGGGGCCCTGATATCTGTGGCCAAAGACCGATATCACGTATGTCAGTATTTATAAATCATTAGTGATCAGCACATATTGCTGTTGTTGCAGTCAAATGTTCATTGCTGTGTAATTTCCTCTCCCTTTGTCAGATGCTGTCCTGATTGATACAGAATTTGAATTCTACGACATCAACTACGTCCCTGGTCATAGTGACCCGAATTCCACTGTGTTCAGGGACTTTCAGCTACTGTTCTGTAAAGACGTAAGGATTATTCATTATGTAATAACTGTGATGTTAAGTCGACATTGGGTTTTACTTTCCCTGTTGATTTCTATGTTGAGCGTTAGTTATCCTATCAGTTTGCCTTAATTCAATTATTTACATACTTTACAATGATACACTCAGAATGAACACCCAAAATATTTGCGACTAATATTCTTTTCAGTAAGGTTTCCATGGCTTGTCTTTAAAACCTGATTATAGTCAAAACCGCCTTTTTCAGAGACAATTTTCCTTACAATCAAGTTCGGCGCCTAATTTCGTTTTTATTTATAAAATCAGTTTTCCTTATCTTTTTTCATTCATATATTATAGAATAATAACCATTCGACCAGCTAATTTCCATTGTGTATTTTTAGCTTCATGCCACGTGCAGCGTACTTTGACATTTTGACTAATTTTCACTCTACACGATGTTCCGGGTCAAATGTAATCGCGCCATAACAAACAAGTATATAATGTCAATTATATGATACACAATTCTCATGACTCTCAGGCGACCATAGGCTCGCTTTTTATCATCAAAACGGATCTACGACTCGATTGTCAAGATTCCTGATTTGTCATCTTATCAATAATACCCGCTACAGCTTTATATTCCAAATTTTAGGGTATATTTTCATTCCCATGCGTGATATTTACGACAATATTAAATTCCAAGGCTTATTGATACACGATTATTCATATTTTACATTTTTTTTTCCAGATTGACGCATTTATATCAGCGACAACGGCGCTAAAGGACCGTTACTATGGATGTATTATACAACCAATCAGGTAGGACTATGTCCATCAATATATCTGATACAACCAATCAGGTAGGACTCTGTCCATCAATATATCTGATACAACCAATCAGGTAGGACTCTGTGCATCAATATATCTGATACAACCAATCAGGTAGGAATATGTCGTCAATATATCTGATACAACCAATCAGGTAGGACTCTGTCCATCAATATATCTGATACAACCAATCAGGTAGGACTCTGTGCATCAATATATCTGATACAACCAATCAGGTAGGAATATGTCGTCAATATACACTCTGTATCTGATACAACCAATCGGGTAGGGCTCTGTCCATCAATATATCTGATACAACCAATCAGGTAGGAATATGTCGTCAATATATCTGATACAACCAATCAGGTAGGACTCTGTCCATCAATATATCTGATACAACCAATCAGGTAGGACTCTGTGCATCAATATATCTGATACAACCAATCAGGTAGGAATATGTCGTCAATATACACTCTGTATCTGATACAACCAATCGGGTAGGGCTCTGTCCATCAATATATCTGATACAACCAATCAGGTAGGACTATGTCCATCAATATATCTGATACAACCAATCAGGTAGGACTGTGTCATCAATATATCTGATACAACCAATCAGGTAGGACTATGTCCATCAATATATCTGATACAACCAATCAGGTAGGACTATGTCCATCAATATATCTGATACAACCAATCAGGTAGGACTATGTCCATCAATATATCTGATACAACCAATCAGGTAGGACTATGTCCATCAATATATCTGATACAACCAATCAGGTAGGACTATGTCATCAATATATCTGATACAACCAATCAGGTAGGAATATGTCCATCAATATATCTGATACAACCAATCAGGTAGGACTATGTCATCAATATATCTGATACAACCAATCAGGTAGGGCTCTGTCATCAATATATCTTATACAACCAATCAGGTAGGAATATGTCGTCAATATACACTCTGTATCTGATACAACCAATCGGGTAGGGCTCTGTCCATCAATATATCTGATACAACCAATCAGGTAGGACTCTGTCCATCAATATATCTGATACAACCAATCAGGTAGGACTATGTCATCAATATATCTGATACAACCAATCAGGTAGGGCTCTGTCCATCAATATATCTGATACAACCAATCAGGTAGGACTCTGTCCATCAATATATCTGATACAACCAATCAGGTAGGACTATGTCATCAATATATCTGATACAACCAATCAGGTAGGACTGTGTCCATCAATATATCTTATACAACCAATCAGGTAGGACTATGTCATCTATATATCTGATACAACCAATCAGGTAGGACTCTGTCATCAATATATCTGATACAACCAATCAGGTAGGACTATGTCATCAATATATCTGATACAACCAATCAGGTAGGACTCTGTCATCAATATATCTGATACAACCAATCAGGTAGGACTCTGTCCATCAATATATCTGATACAACCAATCAGGTAGGACTCTGTCCATCAATATATCTGATACAACCAATCAGGTAGGACTCTGTCCATCAATATATCTGATACAACCAATCAGGTAGGACTCTGTCCATCAATATATCTGATACAACCAATCAGGTAGGACTATGTCATCTATATATCTGATACAACCAATCAGGTAGGACTATGTCCATCAATATATCTGATACAACCAATCAGGTAGGACTCTGTCCATCAATATATCTGATACAACCAATCAGGTAGGACTCTGTCATCAATATATCTGATACAACCAATCAGGTAGGACTATGTCCATCAATATATCTGATACAACCAATCAGGTAGGACTATGTCATCAATATATCTGATACAACCAATCAGGTAGGACTATGTCCATCAATATATCTGATACAACCTGTCGGGTAGGGCTCTCATCAATATATCTGATACAACCAATCAGGTAGGACTCTGTCCATCAATATATCTGATACAACCAATCAGGTAGGACTCTCATCAATATATCTGATACAACCAATCAGGTAGGACTATGTTCATCAATATATCTGATACAACCAATCAGGTAGGACTATGTCATCAATATATCTGATACAACCAATCGGGTAGGACTATGTCATCAATATATCTGATACAACCAATCAGGTAGGACCCTGTCCATCAATATATCTGATACAACCAATCAGGTAGGACTCTCATCAATATATCTGATACAACCAATCAGGTAGGACTCTCATCAATATATCTGATACAACCAATCAGGTAGGACTCTGTCCATCAATACATCTGATACAACCAATCAGGTAGGACTCTCATCAATATATCTGATACAACCAATCAGGTAGGACTCTGTCATCAATATATCTGATACAACCTATCGGGTTCGACCCTTTTCCAACAATGTACCTAATTGTTTAGATGAAGTACTATTTAGAACTATTTATTATATCTTGCGCACTAGGAAGAAAATGCCGACAAATTATGTTATACATTGTTATCCTTCAATGAAGAGGTGTTTTGTTATTTTCCAGCGATACGTCGCCGCATAATTTTACCCTGAGGATAGTCTTCAATGGAACTGATGACGTCACACAACAGGACATTATTACCGCCATTAGTAACAGCGCTGGAACTAGTAGGTTCGGCGATAAGGTGATATGGGAGATCGGCAGAGAGCTAGTGTACCTGGCAGAGAACGCGATGGGTCAGCCGGTCAACATGTCCGACTACACCACACCAGCACCCCAGGGCATTGGTACGCACACTGCTGGCGACTAAAATGGGTCTTCCTGTGGAATAAGCAATTTTTGCCCGTGTCATCTACTACAAAATTGAATGAGACCAACATATATCTACTGCTCTAAAGCTTGGGGATCGTTTTTTATTCCTTTATTTCCTTTCGATTATTTCTGCCTTAAGTTTTATTTTCTCCTTGATGTTGATATGACACTGGTTAGACTATGGAATTACTTAGACATGTTTATTACTCAGAAAAAAAATCTTCCTGATGTATACAAACCTATATGAACATATTTTTATTGTTTAAATGTTTTATATGCTATGACAAAAAAGGCGGCTTACTTTTATTTTGAGGTATGATCGGGTCTCACTAAGAAGATATATAATTGCTAACATTTGACTTAGAAGCAAAATAGACACTTATCCTTCCGGAACTCCTTATCATCTTTAATTTTGTCCTATATTTATCGATTTTAGTTACAAATCAGGGTTTCGTGTATATTTCAGTATTATACTGTGTTTAACATAGACCTATACATTTCAGTATTCTACTCTTTTTAACATAGACCTATACATTTCAGTATTCTACTGTTTTTAACATAGACCTATACATTTTAGTATTCTACTGTTTTTAACATAGACCTATACATTTCAGTATTCTACTGTTTTTAACATAGACCTATACATTTCAGTATTCTACTGTTTTTAACATAGACCTATATATTTCAGTATTCTACTGTTTAACATAGACCTATACATTTCAGTATTCTACTGTTTTTAACATAGACCTATATATTTCAGTATTCTACTGTTTAACATAGACCTATACATTTCAGTATTCTACTGTTTTTAACATAGACCTATACATTTCAGTATTCTACTGTTTTTAACATAGACCTATACATTTCAGTATTCTACTGTTTTTAACATAGACCTATACATTTCAGTATTCTACTCTTTTTAACATAGACCTATACATTTCAGTATTCTACTCTTTTTAACATAGACCTATACATTTCAGTATTCTACTCTTTTTAACATAGACCTATACATTTCAGTATTATACTCTTTTTAACATAGACCTATACATTTCAGTATTATACTGTTTTTAACATAGACCTATACATTTCAGTATTATACTGTGTTTAACATAGACCTATACATTTCAGTATTCACGGAGTTTATAGTGACGTTCCAAGCCCTAAATCTGACGTACACGTCCGCCCTGGACGACAGAACGTCGGTAGAATTTTCTTCGCTGGCTGTACCGCTATTAAATGAGGTATAATATCACGATTTTCTAACCGAGGAAACAAATCAAATGTTCTTAATTCTTTTTCGCGAGACGAATACGTCAATGCAAATAGGCACACATGGATGGATAATCAAATAATCATTTATTTAAGAAATAATACTTGTTTATTTTTGTTTCGTTTACTGGTGTGTAAACTGCATTAATAAATGATGATTAATCTATTGAGATTTCACTAGTTAATACATATTTTTATATCGTGTCAGTAAATCCAATAATTACGTGTTTTCTGTCTTTAGCTGAACACTCTCTATCAGGGCAAACAAGACATGGAGGATTACATTTCCTCTATTATCCTACGCTTTCGGTAAGTACCAACACAATATTCACAGGTAGTTGATTTCTATATCGTGTTATTAAACGTTTGTTATTTACTGTTCTGATCGAGTTATCTCCCTTGTTACATATTGACATGACATCAATGACGCGTCAATTCATAGGATAAGCTCTGAGGGTTATATTGTGGGGTTTACGGTAGTAGACAATGGAATTTTGAACAAATAAGGTAGGACTTATCCTCCCATCTTTTGTAGAGTCTATTCCTATTGTTAAACAAACACAGTAAATACTTTATGGGATATGGACGCACTAGAAAATTTGAATAATAATCAAATTCCATTCTTTATGTAAACTGCATGGGTATTTTGGTCCTTTGGAATGTCTCAGCAGATATCCGGTATATAATCCCCGTATTCTGGTACCACAGATATCCGGTATATAATCCCCGTATCCTGGTACCACAGATATCCGGTATATAATCCCCGTATCCTGGTACCACAGATGTCCGGTATATAATCCCCGTATCCTGGTACCACATATATCCGGTATATAATCCCCGTATCCTGGTACCACAGATATCCGGTATATAATCCCCGTATCCTGGTACCACAGATGTCCGGTATATAATCCCCGTATCCTGGTACCACATATATCCGGTATATAATCCCCGTATCCTGGTACCACATATATCCGGTATATAATCCCCGTATCCTGGTACCACAGATATCCGGTATATAATCCCCGTATCCTGGTACCACATATATCCGGTATATAATCCCCGTATCCTGGTACCACAGATATCCGGTATATAATCCCCGTATCCTGGTACCACAGATATCCGGTATATAATCCCCGTATCCTGGTACCACAGATATCCGGTATATAATCCCCGTATCCTGGTACCACAGATATCCGGTATATAATCCCCGTATCCTGGTACCACAGATATCCGGTATATAATCCCCGTACCCTGGTACCACAGATGTCCGGTATATAATCCCCGTATCCTGGCACCCAGATATCCGGTATCTAATCCCTGTATCCTGGTACCACAGATGTCCGGTATATAATCCCCGTATCCTGGCACCCGGATATCCGGTATCTAATCCCTGTATCCTGGTTCCACAGATGTCCGGCTTCTACTCAGCGTATTTTGGGATTAACTTCAGTTTTCTTTTTCGGGTTTATAGAAGTTAAAAATCACAATATACTTACAATATACTTATATATTAAGGAATGTGCCTTGGTTACAATCATCTCTTACCAAGTGACTTTATTGCACATTGGATTATTCTCTTATTCTTTGCCGATGAATTTGTTCAATAGTTTCCTTAGTATCTTTAGTCAGATCCTAAGTATCCATTGGGTATTTTTATTGAATCGAGTCATCTAAGTAGTCGGTATTTCCTTGTCTCCGATAGGTCGAATGTAGGTATCGTTTGACTGGGACCGCTGTGTATGGAGGGTTAAAAGGGACATAATTATATGTTTAACTTTTCTTGTTTGTTTAACCATTTAACTTATTGTTTTGATTATTGTTCCTTTATCTTTTATTTTTTCATTTCTTTATTTTTACATCGTGATAAGTGTTGATATTAAATTTCTTTTATTCAGCGGTAGATAGTTTGTGTTTCTTTGTTTCATATTCCTATTGCTGCAGACTGATGCTATAAACTAAGTAAAATTGTGTTTAACAATTTTAGATATTAGTCGGCTATTTCTATTTTGTGACCAAAAACTTTGATTTAATATGTCATTTTTTCAGTTTCTGCTTGATAGTTTTATGGTTTTCTAATTTAGTGGTTTAATATCGCATTTTCTTCTTTTTCTATTTGGTTATTTAAGTATATTTTGTTTCACAACAACAATGTAAGTGTTTCAGAATTATGTCCCAAAAAACCCTTGATGCATTTTTTCCAACTATTCTAACACCAGGGGGCAGTAAAATCTAAACATAAATATATAATCACGGGGCGCTCCCCAACAACCACCGACTGGTAACTTCATATTATGATTTTGTCAAAACGGTTAAATCCTAGGCATTGTGCTTATTAGATATGTAATTATTAGTATTGAGACACCGTTTGTGTACCCATAAAATGTTTCTTTTTGACGATTTTCCGTGTCGTTTTACGACATCGCTCAACTTTTGTGACGGAAGTGGGTCAATCAGCTAGACCAACGTTCATCTTTTCGATAACAAATCTAATCTCTTATGGAGTCGTAGGTTTCCAGTAGGTTTCCTAGGTCTAGTATAAATGTTACGTGTTCATTCACGTTTTAGAGACAGGCGACGTTTAAATATGTAATATTTTTAAAATGTCTTTATTGTTTGTTTGTTTAATGAAATTGCTGTCTCGTTATTTTATGCTTTGATGTCTTGATCAGCTGATATTTGTTTATGTTGTGGAGCAACGACATTTCGAGAATCATATCTCGTACACATTAGCTAAGTACGATGACACGAACTTTCAAGGAACTACGTATACTGTACATGTACTTCAGTACACACTAGCAGTATATTAAATAATTCTTTTTCAGTAATAGAAGTTTTTTTCTCAAATTCTTAATGAAATATAGATATGTTCTAATTAATGCTTTAAATTTTGACAGTGTCAAATTATATCATCTGTTGCATTGATTAATAAATGAAATAAGTTTTCAAATATATTTAAACCCTTCACTTTTATGCACCAAAGAAAGCAATATGCAAGAAAGCTGTTCTGACAAATTTTAAGCTAAAATATTGTCAATTATTATGTTGCATTAGGAAAAATTCTGTTGCTTTGGGTGTATAGAAAGATGTCATGCATTTTTTTTTATCTTTTAAAATTAAATCAATTTCAATTTATTACAAAAAATTATCAGATAGAAAATTATTTGACAAAATCAAAGAGTTACCAGGTTTTAGCTATCACAATTTTACAAAATAGTTTACTTTGAAATTTCATGAATTAGTAAATTTTCAAATATATATAAGTTGCTTTATTATCAATTCCATATCAACATATTTCAACCCTTTGCTTACATGTGCCAAAGAAAACCATGTGCGAGAAACCTGTTCTGAGAAAATTTTACTAAAATTATGTTGATTGTTATATCACATAAGTTAATTAACTAATTTAGGGTGTGGAACCATGTTGAAGTTTTGTCTTTTGAATTTGTAATCAGTTTCAACTTATCACAAAAGGTATAATAGAAAACTACTTGTCAAAATTAAAGAATTGCTAATATTTTGTTATCACTATTTTACAAAATAGTTTTTCTCAAAAATTTCATCTGCACATAGGTAGCAAGTGGTAAATTTTGAAATATCTTTGCTTTAAATATCATTCCAACATATTTCAACCTTTCGCTTACATATACCAAAGAAAACAATGTGCAAGACACCAATTCTGACAAATTTATACTTAAGTTTTTGGAACTATTATGTAATTACTGTGTTGCACTATGTTAAATTCAATGTTGGGGAACAAAGTATTTTTTTTTTTATCTTTTGAATTTAAACTTTACTTATCTAAAGGTATTATAGAAAATTATTTGACAAATTCAAACAATGACCAGGATTTAATGATAACCATTCTACAAGATAGTCTTCTTCATAATGTCATCTCCACACAGGTGAAATACAGTAACACTACAGTAGGACTAGTGTACATGTAAATAGTTTATATGTTTCTTTTTTTTAGGCCAACACCACCATATGCAAACATTTACATTAGGAAGGGTGTTACAAATTGTTGGCCAAAGACTGCAGTTAATTTCCCTCTATATTCTACTGAAGAAACAAATTCAGGATTTTGAAACTTTACATAAAATCTGGTTTTAATTTCATATTGTAGAAATATTTTCTCAATATCAAACTATTTTGATATTGGGATAACACCATTTTCTTTTATTTTCACATCTTTTACAATTGCAACTGTAACAAATAAAAATTAAAAAGTTTTAAACAGGTACTGAAATTGCAGGCCTTAGACCGCAAGTAATTATCCTCTATGTTCTACTTAAAAAAAAAAATTCATTAAAATGTTTTTGAGACTGCATAGAATATGGTTTTCATTTCATTTTGTAGAAGTACTCTCTCAATTTCAAGCCATTTAGATATTAAGAAACAAATTTTCCACAATTTTCACTTCTTTGGTACTATTGCCACTGTAAGATAGTTAATTATTCATTATTGAGGGGCCGCGGTGGCCGAGTGGTTAAGGTGTCATGACACTTAATATCACTAGCTATCCACCTCTGGGTTGCTAGTTCGAAACCTACGTTGGAAGTTAACTGACCATGGTACTGACCGTAGGCCGGTAGTGTTTCTCCTGGTACTCCGGCTTTCCTCCACCTCTAAACCTGACACGCCCTTAAATGAACTTAGCAGTTAATAGGACGTTAAACCAAATACACCAAGCATATAGTATTATATATATAGAAGAAGTATAGTTTGAACAGTTATCCTGCAGAAGAAAATGGAAGCTGACAATCAGTCCGGTATGTGCTGTCATGGTTATGTCTTTGGACAAGACCACTTTACCCTTTTTGTTCTGGATGGCATGCAATGGGCCTCTTGTATGTTGTTCAGTCAGGTAGTCACCAACTACTACAAGGAGACCCAGCCTCAGACTTAAAGATGCTACTTATTTTTTAGAATCTTGGCAAACTGGTCTACACTGCTACCTTACAAGAAGTTTAAATCATTTATTCGAAAAGAAAATATTATTTATTTTGCTTGGTAAGCTCCATTTCCTGGATGGCTTGTGGACAGACAGGTCTCCTGCATGTTGTTCAGAGGTAGTCACTAACTACTACAAGGAGACCCTGCCTCAAACTGACTCAGCTGGCTATTCAAAGGGTGATAAACAAAGCTAACAAATAACAAAGCAAATATATATAAGAGTAAGAGTTAATTTGCCACTTAATTTTCAGAAACTCCAGGGCAAACTGGTGTACACTGCTACCTGACAAAAGGTTGAAAAAGTTATTTGAAAATACAAATATGATTTATTATGCATTATTAAGCTTCCTTTACATGAATTATTGGTCAAATTCACATAAATAATTTAAAACTTGCTAATTACTTAATTTTCATCTGTGATAGAAAAAGGGAGATAACTCGCTCACCTGTTCTTGATATTAAATTACATGGGTAATAAGATATTTCCCTAAAGTTCTATTCATGATCGATCAATTATCGATATGATGATGATTGATAATGAACTTATTAGTGATTCCCAACACTACTGAAGAAGTTTTCGAATAAAAAAAATTAGACAATCTCCCAATTTGCTTGATACTGACTTTGAACTATGGGGAAAGTCCCGAAATGAAATTTACAATTTAATATATTGCAATATTCGGCAAAATCATCGGTTGATGGAAGTCTAACCGTTATATCGAAGTCTTGGAACTGGCAGTACGGGCGCTGTATGATCAATCTAATTAAAATCTAGATGGTCATTATCACTACACGTTTCTCATGTAACGTAGTGAGAATGACCATCTAGATTTTAATTAGATTGCTGTATGATATGCGGAACTACGAAAACCAGTCTAGTACTTCGAGCTCTTGGTCTACTGCCTGTGCCATTCAACCGGAGCAGACACGAAAAAACGGGATCGGTGTCGTAAACACTTTTTTTAAACTAGGATTTTATCATCTGAGGATATAATATTGATATTATTTCGAATATTAAGGATAAAAAGCAGTGAGTGTATAATTTAGGGCCAAAGCTTAATCCAAACAATGATGAAGTGTTTCAGTCGGGCATTGGTAGGAATTTGAGAGTCACTAGTACTGTTGCCATGGCTGCTGTAGGGAGTAATCCTTACTTTCGAAGCGATTGATTTGAGCACCCTCTGGCGATAGAATGAAGATGAAAAATTGCATAAGGGTTTTTTGGGACATAATTCTAACTTTCTATTTCTTACTTTTCCCCCTTTCTTTCTCTCTTCCTTTTTAGTTTTCATCTTTCATGTAACATGTTTTAGCAAAAATAGTTATTTTACAAGTTGTAAAATTGGAGAACTTTAAAGTTTAAATATAAAATCTTAACAACAGTAAAAAAACAAAAACAAAAAAACAAAATGCACAATTGAAGATAAAATGTTAAAATAAAGAGTTTTGAATTCAAAAAAAGTAATAACGTAAAATGAAGCATTAAAATTGTGAGAAATAAATCAGTAATGACAAATAATGAGAAGTTGCAATTAGAAAAGTAAAAAAAAGTAAGAAAAAAGATTGAAAATAGTATGTTTGACTTATGTCCCTTTTAACCCTCCATAGCTGTGTAGGTATGACAGTACGGACCAACTTCAGTAAATATGAGGGTAGATTGTCGGACCACTTTACAATCAGGATTTGTCACATGCTGTCTGTATCTGGATCAACGTTGTTGCATAATGCACCGTACCTTGTCATCCTCAGAGAGAATCCGGATGAGGTTGAGGTGTCTATGATTTTCGATGGACCTCAGATTTCTACCTTGGAGACGAAGATATATGATGTGTTGCTAGAATATTCTAGACGTGCCTCCGGTAGCGGTCAGCCAGCCTTCATGATAGGCACCCTGTTGTTGGACCAGATCAACGTCACTGTACGCCGGTCCACTACTACCATGGCCAATACTACTACATCGCAAACAACTGTGTCGACTACTACAGCCACCACAACAACGTCCACCACCACCACTACTCCGGCTCCCACAACTCCGGGTGCCACCTGCTGGTAAAGTTGTCATATTTACATACATCTCAATTCCGTACAAAACTGCGAGATATACAGCCTACCCTCCAACATATACCGGTTATATACTTACTCTTAATTTGTCAGAACTTTCAAGCCTTAAGATCAAGATGCATTAAGACGTATTACTGGGAAAAACCATCAGCATTCAAGATGATCCAATTAATTAGTATAACTAACTTTAAAGAATTAATAATGTTATGTAAATATGTATATGATGGCACTCAATTAAGGAAACACTTGATATAAAGTGTTTTTTTTCACAGATTTGTCCATTCTCTATAGATATTGTTACTTCTCTGCTATATTTCTGTGACCGCCAGTTTATTGTATATATGTTATATTCACTGATGAGCTGTAAAGCTTAAAGCCAATAAAATGAATGAATGAATGTTATTTGGGAAATCATCTTCGAGATAGAGTCGTTGTGGTATACTTTAATGGTGTGTTCCATAGGATTTCGATACGATGATATTCAAATCGGTTTTATTATTTGTCGAAATGGCTGTCTTCAAGATATAATTGGTAAATGAGAGATATGCCATTCAAACATAATTTGTATTTAAATAACAAATTATACTAGGAGTATAGATTAAAGTTTATTTATGTATAATTAATTTTTCTTTGTTTTCACGAGAATGGCGCGAAAAATGTGACGTCACAATACGACAATTGACGTTGCGTATTGATTTGAGAAAAAGAACCCCATTTAAAACCAGTAAAATTGTACATTGAAAGTGACATATACTTTTACCCTCATAACAAACGTTTGTTAATGTATTTATTTATCCCCTGCAGTGCCATGTGAGGATGTGACTACGTTTGGTGAGGTACAACTTCCATTTCCAAACCATTGCCGTAAGTTCTACCTGTGTTTCGCGTCCACTCCTATATTAGGAGAGTGCCAAGTCGGAGAGGGATTCGACCCTGTTACCAGGGCCTGTGCACCAGACTCGAGCTGTGTGGATTGATGTGCTTTGAGACAGCTCCAACAACTGTGTATAACTTAATTATGATATCTGAAGACTATTCCTGCAGATTATATAAAATAGACTTACTGAATACATGACGAATATATATATATAGATAAATAATCATCAATGTTATGTATTTTGCGATATGGCGATTTCATGTATTTATTCCATAAACCTAGTTTAGTTTATATTCCATTTTACGTGAACACAGCTTACATTTCAGGGGATAATCACGATGTATAACTCATTGTTCTTTGGTGCCGACTAGATCTAGTAGATATATTGTGACGTCATTTCATTGTTATTTAAAACATCAAACCAATTGTTATTTTGTAAATTGTTTTATCTGTTGTTTAAAACAATGAACCCTTTAATATTGCATGACGTCGTTACTCTGTGTTGTTTATAACATGAAACTCTTTGATAGTTTGTGACGTCATTTCGCTGTATATAACATTGAATTCGTCGATATTTTGTGACATAATTTCACTGTTGTTTATCAAGTTCAAGTTGAAGTTATTTATTTACCAAAAGCCCTAAGGCTTATAGGTATACAAGATATATAACATTAAACATTATATGCAATACAGATGTGTACAGGAGAGTGTTACATACATGTACATGAACGTTGTTCGATATATGATTATCTACACTAATCAAGTTTGTCTTTTGCTAGCCAAGTATAGATATTTACTCTCTAACATTATTAACAGATAAGAGTTGGATTAATTTAAAAAACAGATGGTCTTTTGTAGTAATATTGTCTTATATATTTTACCCTCAGATCTATATATAATGGACATATCAAAATAAAATGAAACTCATCCTCGATGTCACCCAAATCACAATTGTAACAGGTTCTATTTCTTCGAGTAATATTATGTCTACCTTTTTCTATATTTAATTTGTGTGAGGATGTTCTAAACTTAGCATATATATATATATAAATGTCATATTCTTTCGAAGTTCGTCATATCTTGCTATTAGTTTAACCTTTGTGTGTCGTTATAGTAGATAACGGAAACGTTATTAAATACCTATCGATATCCTGTTCAAATACATTGTTAGAGTTTTTGTTGAACTTCGCTCGTCAAATAATCTTCACATGACTAGCTCAGAAATCCATTTTTCAGGACGACCGGACAAATGGGCATCATCACCAAAACAACATAATCAATACCGAATGTATATCCGAGTAGACGGACATAGGAATTGTACGCAGACATGTCACTTCAAGATTATTATGTCGATAAAGTAGTTCTGGGATGATGTCTAAGCTATTGATTGAGCTTGATACATGTTTTCGTCTATCTTGATAATCAAGGAAAAGATAACACTTATAACAAGCTGGTTTTCGATATTAATTGGTGTTCACTTGTGTATCAACCGATCAAACCGAGGTTAGCAGGTGCTCCATACTGGATTATCATGCCAAGCTGTTGACCTTCATAACCGATATGTAATCTTCCTGTCGATAACTGGTAATCTAATACTGATATACAATGAAGTGGGATTAAAATGAAATACTTAATTTCCATAATTGTGTGATAATAAATTCTTAATAATGGATTTGGTTTGGTTTATTTTGTTTAACGTCCTATTAACAGCCAGGGTCATTTAAGGACGTGCCTGGTATTGGAGGTGCAGGAAAGCCGGGGTACCAAACCACCGACCTACGGTCAGTACCAGGCAACTGCCACATGTGGGTTTCGGACTCGCGACCCAGATATGTGTGTGTGTGTGTGTGTGTGTGTGTGTGTGTGTGTGTGTGTGTGTGGGGGGGGGGGGGGGGGGGGGGGGGGGGGGGCTAGGGATAACGTGTCGGGACACCTTAACCACTGGGCCATCGTCCCCCCTCAATTTAACAATGCAAAAGGTAATATGTCAGCACTCCCTCAGAGCTTTAACTTCTTTCAAAATTCTCCCAGGATATCCACAGATAAGTATGGGCTTGCCCTGCAGGTTGGGCGTAAGAATTGTACCTGTTGCCCCCATTGCATGATCGTAACAGGCGACTAAATTTGGGATCTGATCCTTTCTCTTCTTACTTAACTTTCTTCTTCCTAATGTCTCCCTTGACAATGCCTCACTTTTGGCCTTTAGTTGAGCGTTCGCCCCTGTGAGGAAGGCTTTGGGTTCTGTTCCCTGGCCGAGACATACCAGAGTCTTTAAAAATGGTAGTTGCTACTCCTGCTTAGCGCTCAGCATATTTGGATTGGGACGACTGGTTCGCCCGTTGTCAGTATAATGTGACCGGGTGGGGTGTGCTGCTGGGTTTCTTCGGCAGTATGCTTGAGTGAGGTAGCACTATAAATCGGCAAAAGTTCCGGCCTATCACAAGGAGACTTGACACGAACATACCGCAGCCTCCCAAAACACACATACGCACTCACCACATGCATGCATGTCGCACGCACGGGAGGCCGTCCTAAATGACCTTAGCTTAGCTAGGACGTTAAACAAAATAAACTAAACCAAAGTATGGGATGGAGTGATAGGGAAATGAAGGTCCGTATTCATGAAACCGTGCTCGTGCTCAAATACTTCCGGTAACAAATATGATATCTGAATTTACTGCTAATAAAAAAAGTCAATGATTTGAATTAATTCACGAAAGAATTCAAGTGATGTATTATTTTGAATGTTTAGCTTTTCTTTTAAACTGCTATTTCATGATATAAGTAGTTGTTCTATTCGTATTATAATCCGTTCTATTACTCTTAGGAACTATCGGTATATCAATGTATTTTATGTATGAAAACATTGGCATGTTTGTACCAATTAATTCGAAAAAACAAAAACTCCTGCATCTTTCTTTTTTTACCTTTGTTCTCTGCAGCATAATTTAAGTATGGCTGAGGGAAAAAAATGAATTTTTAATTTATATCTGAATATTTTGTTTTGATGTAGGGCAGATTCTAAAACAAATTATGAAATATGCCCATTAATCAAACTAAAACATATATATATACACTGAATTGCTTTTCATATGATGTATAATTTCAATCATCGGTGCGTATGAATCAAGGCGTTTGGATTCGCCAAAGAGGCGAGCTTGTGAATCGCGATGGTATATGTACAATGATATGAAATACTGGTTATTTGGATGTCAAATATGACAGCGCCTATATTTTAATTAAGTCATCGAACCTTCTCTCCTAAATATGTCACTGGTGTTGATTGACATACGAACCAACATGTGTGTGTATATACAATATTGATTGACAGAAGGAAAATGTACCGCCTGTCACTCGGATACCATTACACGATGTATTATGTAATCATAACGAATTCGCGGAACGGTAAAAATACACCATGTGCCGTCCATATACCATTACACGAGAGTATAATAAATGCCTCTAACAAAGCCAAACAGGTATTCTTACCTGTGTGTCGTGGTTATGTTACAAGGAATGTAACACGTGCAGGAATCAGGAAAGAGACGCCGTTCTCATATGAGCATAGTTGTTGGTATATCCTTGACACCCGTCCTCATATGACACTGGCTGGTGGTGTCTTCATTACACCCGTCCTCATATGACCCTGTCTGTTGGTGTATCCTTGACATCCGTCCTCATATGACACTGGCTGATGGTGTATCCTTGACACCCGTCCTCATATGACACTGGCTGATGGTGTATCTTTGACACCCGTCCTCATATGACCCTGTCTGTTGGTGTATTCTTGACACCCGTCCTCATATGACCCTGTCTGTTGTGTATCCTTGACACCCGTCCTCATATGACCATGGCTGTTGGTGTATCCTTGACACCCGTCCTCAAATGACCCTGTCTGTTGGTGTATCCTTGACACTCGTCCTCATATGACCCTGTCTGTTGGATGTATCCTTGACACTCGTCCTCATATGACCAGGGCTGCTGGTGTATCCTTGACACCCGTCCTCAAATGACCCTGTCTGTTGGTGTATCCTTGACACTCGTCCCCATATGACCCTGTCTGTTGGGGTGACCTTGACACTCGTCCTCATATGACCCTGTCTGTTGGGGTGACCTTGACATCCGTCCTCATATGACCCTGTCTGTTGGGGTGACCTTGACACTCGTCCTCATATGACCCTGTCTGTTGGGGTGACCTTGACATCCGTCCTCATATGACCATGGCTGATGGTGTATCCTTGACACTCGTCCTCATATGACTCTGTCTGTTGGGATGACCTTGACACTCGTCCTCATATGACCATGGCTGATGGTAGGACGTTGAATCCCTATAACCTAAAATAAAAGGAATCCTAACTTTTGATGTCGACATTTGACCTGTTGTAATAACTCTCGGGTATTCAACAAACAGGCCATTGTGTCTACATGTATATCACATATATATCACATATATATCACATCTATATCACATATATATCACATATATATCACATATATATAAATATATCACATCTATATCACATATATATCACATATATATCACAAAAATATCACATATATATCACATCTATATCACATATATATAAATATATCACATCTATATCACATATATATCACATATATATCACATCTATATCACATATATATCACATATATATAAATATATCACATCTATATCACATATATATCACATATATATCACAAAAATATCACATATATATCACATATATATAAATATATCACATCTAAATCACATATATATCACATATATATCACATATATATCACAAAAATATCACATCTATATCACATATATATCACATGTATATATCACATATAGTAGTGACCTTGACACTCGTCCTCATATGACCCTGTCTGTTGGGGTGACCTTGACATCCGTCCTCATATGACCCTGTCTGTTGGGGTGACCTTGACACTCGTCCTCATATGACCCTGTCTGTTGGGGTGACCTTGACATCCGTCCTCATATGACCATGGCTGATGGTGTATCCTTGACACTCGTCCTCATATGACTCTGTCTGTTGGGATGACCTTGACACTCGTCCTCATATGACCATGGCTGATGGTAGGACGTTGAATCCCTATAACCTAAAATAAAAGGAATCCTAACTTTTGATGTCGACATTTGACCTGTTGTAATAACTCTCGGGTATTCAACAAACAGGCCATTGTGTCTACATGTATATCACATATATATCACATATATATCACATCTATATCACATATATATCACATATATATCACATATATATAAATATATCACATCTATATCACATATATATCACATATATATCACATATATATCACAAAAATATCACATATATATCACATATATATCACATATATATAAATATATCACATCTATATCACATATATATCACATATATATCACATCTATATCACATATATATCACATATATATCACATATATATCACATATATCACATCTATATCACATATATATCACATATATATCACATATATTTAAGCATTAAACTGTCTTTTTATGGATTATATGGTCTATATAGATGCCAGAGCTTTGCAGACAATCTTCATAATGCGCGCTAGCGCATTATGAAATGATTGTCTGCAAAGCTCTGGCATCTATATAGACCATATAATCCATAAAAAGACAGTTTAATGCTTATATTTACGTTTTCTATATTAGTTTCTTTTCTATTTCAACTTTAATTTTCATTATAATTTGAAATCTGACTTTTACCGACGTTTCCATTGTCAGAGGTCAACAAATTGAACAGCCTATTGTGATTCACGTGCTGATTGGCAAAAAAAAATTAAAAAAAATAGTGCGTGGAAATAATTAAAAAAATACTGAAAACATCATCAGATATTTTAATAACAATATTACTAATATTGGTAGTCAGTATTTCAGAATATACGGATGAATTATTCAGTTTGTTAACGATTTCGGATTAAAAAAAAAAATTACCATCCGGAACAATTATGCGGATGGAAATTTCACCCGTCACCACGCGCACGCAACGGCTGACAGTATTGACAGAGTTTAGCTATGAAAGTTGAATGCGCAGTGGGAGAAAGTGGAATTCGCCAAAAAACCAGATGTAAACATGTTCTTTGATTGCATGGGAACCTGATTACAGTTTATAGTAGCTACAACAGCACCGGTGTCGGGGATACGACCAATGAGAGAAGTGACAGTGGCCGAGGGAGTTAGACGAGCATCAGCGACAACGTTGCTTGTGACGGGTACCATGGCTGTTTCAAGTTTAGGATGCGCTAGACACGATAATGCACCACTTGATGCTTTCTTTTGTGAAGAAGAAACTGTTCTATTGTACGACCGGAGAGAAGCCTCGTTCTTATGATTTGACATAAACATGATGTGTCGGGTTTCAAAATTTTTGTCATTCAAACACTGGATGGCGGTGGCGCGCAAACAATGTGGTGTGTAATGATTTTCCACTCTGGCCCCGGAACAAATATCTGTCAACATATGGTTTATTAAATCTTGTTTTATTTCCATTTTCGTGATTGTTAACCATTCTTGCCTTTATTTTCGTTTTACATTTTAAGATTTGTTTTCTGGTCTCGTACTCTATCCGATAGCATGATGAGCAATGATAAGATGCCATTTGTTTACATTGGTTGCAAGTAGTTCCGGGGGATCCGGTCGCGTATGAATAACACCCGAATGCACGATTTGGGTGTCAGTTATGCATAGAATGGTGTCACGCTTTGGGTGTCAGTTATACTCTCATAGACTGCAAATTTGTTTAGTTTGTTTATATCATGGCTTTGCCATCCAAATGTAAATATATCACATATATATCACAAATATATCACATATATATCACATATATAAATATATCCCATCTATATCACATATATATCACATATATATCACACATATATCACATATATCACATATATATCACAAAAATATCACATCTATATCACATATATATCACATATATATCACATGTATATCACATATATATCACAAAAATATCACATCTATATCACATATATATCACATATATATCACAAAAATATCACATCTATATCACATATATATCACAAAAATATCACATCTATATCACATATATATCACATATATATCACAAAAATATCACATTTATATCACATATATATCACATCTATATCACATCTATATCACATCTATATCACATATATATCACATGTATATCATATATATCACATATATATAACATATATATCACATATATATCACATCTATATCACATGTATATTACATATATATCGCATGTATATCACATATATATCACATATATATCACATCTATATCACATCTTTATCACATCTATATCACATATATATCACATGTATATCACATATATATCACATCTATATCACATATATATCACATCTATGTCACATCTATGTCACATATATATCACATATATATCACAAAAATATCACATATATATCACATCTATATCACATCTATATCACATATATATCACATATATATCACATATATATCACATCTATATCACATATATATCACATCTATATCACATCTATATCACATCTATATCACATATATATCACATATATATCACAAATATATCACATATATATCACATCTATATCACATCTATATCACATATATATCACATATATATCACATATATATCACATCTATATCACATGTATATCACATATATATCACATATATATCACAAATATATCACATGTATATCACATGTATATCACATATATATCACATATATATCACATCTATATCACATATATATCACATCTATATCACATATATATCACATATATATCACATGTATATATCACATCTATATCACATGTATATCACATATATATCACATGTATATCACATATATATCACATGTATATCACATCTATATCACATGTATATCACATATATATCACATATGTATCACATATATATCACATATATATCACATGTATATCACATCTATATCACATCTATATCACATATATATCACATGTATATCACATGTATATCACATATATATCACATATATATCACATATATCGCATGTATATCACATGTATATATCACATATATATCACATGTATATATCACATATATATCACATATATATCACATATATATCACATATATATCACATCTATATCACATGTATATCACATATATATCACATGTATATCACGTATATATCACGTATATATCACATCTATATCACATGTATATCACATGTATATCACATATATATCACATATATATTACATATATATCACATATATATCACATATATATCACATATATATATCACATATATATCACATGTATATCACATATATATCACATGTATATCACATATATATCACAAATATATCACATCTATATCACATATATATCATATATATATCACATATATATCACATATATATCACATATATATCACAAAAATATCACATCTATATCACATATATATATCATATATATATCATATATATATCACATATATATCACATATATATCACATCTATATCATATATATATCACATATATATCACAAATATATCATATATATATCACATCTATATCACATCTATATCACATATATATCACAAAAATATCACATCTATATCACATATATATCACAAAAATATCACATCTATATCACATATATATCACATATATATCACATATATATCACAAAAATATCACATGTATATCACATATATATCACAAAAATATCACATCTATATCACATATATATCACATATATATCACATATATATCACAAATATATCACATATATATCACATGTATATCACATATATATCACATATATATCACATATATATCATATATATATCACATCTATATCACATATATATCACATATATATCACATATATATCACATCTATATCACATATATATCACATGTATATCACAAAAATATCACATCTATATCACATGTATATCACATATAAATCACATGTATATCACATATAGACGATATCATTGCTACAAATAAAAAAAAATATTTTACTTGTCAAAGGAAACCTGTTTTCAAAACATTTTAAAGTAAAATTATGAAATACTGCTTTTCTACTAAATTAAGCATATCTTTGTAATTTATCACTGATACATAACGCGCTGTATCAGAGTGGCGTTATAAAAAAGTTCTTAAATGAGGACATGTGTCCTAATACAGGTGTATATAAATATACTTAATGTCACACAGGTAAGCAGCGTATGGACCGTGACGAAACTATACACACTCTTCTGGCTTTATCAGAAACTTTAACGTTGTAATAACTTGAGATTTATTAATTTGTCGGTGACAATGGCAGATCTTCTCGAGAATAAACCATCCCGACGAAGATTCGGGGGGAGAGATGTGACAAGGGAGGGACTGAACTTCCAAAATATTCCAAAATTACTTATAAAACGTTCAAAAGATGTACCATAACAATGCACTCCACGGAGAAAGTACATTGTGTATGCTCTCAATTTAACAGAATTTCTAAAAAAAAAAGGGATATTGTTTATTTTATTGCCTATTGATGGACCATAAAAGCACAATTATAAGACTTTTCAGGCAAAAAATATAATGCACACATTTAATGACATTGAATTTCAAAATATTTCCTGCAAAGTCTACATGAACTTATGGCTGGCTGGTTATAAAGTGTTTAGTCACACTGAAGGAACATAGACTAATAGGACATGTATAGAGGGGTGTGGTATTTACATGTGGCGTCAGAGATCCCAATAGAGTGTGTAATGTTGACAAACATCTATAAACGTAATCACCGAAGTATGTCAGCTGGTAGCCAGAGTGGCTGGGAAGACACCATAAAGTAGAAAGGAAGAAATATAAACCAGATTATGTAACCACAGAATCTCGGTCATCGTGTCGGTGAAAGCTTTGGTTACCTAATTTTCCAATAACTATGATAATGATCCTGGTTGTGAATATATTATTGTAGATTATATACACACAAATTGTTCATTCTAGTATTTGTACAGTTCATAAATAACAGTAGGTAAAATGTGATAAGTGGTTAGCAGTTGAATTTTTGGTAAATCTTGCGTTCCCAAATCGGACAACACCGGCATACCGAATTCTGCGGAAGCAAGTATAGTATTCCATTACTGGCACGGTGAGAAGGGTTGTTGTAACATTCTAAATCACACGAAACGGTTACGGCGGTCAGCTTCAAAACCCAGTATCCTACCTGTCCGCGTATAAAGGACACCAATGCAGTTAGGAAATAAAGAATATACCTGCTGGTACTATGATCCCCCTGTAATACAGATCACGAGACAACGGTTTGGGTGACGAAGAGTAAAAACGATAAACATATTCCTATTGGAATCTTTCTCCTCTGTTTTTCAAATCCTTGTTTTCCCGTGTATAAAAGATTATGGGTTCAATCCTTTGACCAAGTAAAGCCCTAAATCCTTGGTACTTACTGATCTCTATTTGTCATCCTCGTTACAAGTATAATGGATGAGATGTCATCCTCGTTACCAGTATAATGAGAGGGTGAAGTGTCATCCTCGTTACCAGTATAATAAGAGAGGGTGAGGTGTTATCCTCGTTACCAGTATAATGGGAGAGGGTGAGGTGTCATCCTCGTTACCAGTATAATGGGAGAGGGTGAGGTGTCATCCTCGTTACCAATATTATGGGAGAGGGTGAGGTATCATCCTCGTTACCAGTATAATGAGAGAGGGTGAGGTGTCATCCTCGTTACCAATATTATGGGAGAGGGTGAGGTGTCATCCTCGTTACCAGTATAATGAGAGAGGGTGGGGTGTCATCCTCGTTACCAGTATAATGAGAGAGGGTGAGGTGTCATCCTCGTTACCAATATTATAGGAGAGGGTGAGGTATCATCCTCGTTACCAATATTATGAAAGAGTGTGGGGTGTCATCCTCGTTACCAATATTATGGGAGAGGGTGAGGTATCATCCTCGTTACCAGTATAATGAGAGAGGGTGAGGTATCATCCTCGTTAACAGTATAATGGGAGAGGGTGAGGTGTCATCCTCGTTACCAATATTATGGGAGAGGGTGAGGTGTCATCCTCGTTACCAGTATAATGGGAGAGGGTGAGGTATCATCCTCGTTACCAGTATAATGGGAGAGGGTGAGGTGTCATCCTCGTTACCAATATTATGAGAGAGGGTGAGGTATCATCCTCGTTACCAGTATAATGTGAGAGGGTGAGGTATCATCCTCGTTACCAGTATAATGGGAGAGGGTGAGGTGTCATCCTCGTTACCAATATTATGGGAGAGGGTGAGGTGTCATCCTCGTTACCAATATTATAGGAGAGGGTGAGGTATCATCCTCGTTACCAATATTATGAGAGAGGGTGAGGTGTCATCCTCGTTACCAGTATAATGAGAGAGGGTGAGGTGTCATCCTCGTTACCAGTATAATGGGAGAGGGTGAGGTGTCATCCTCGTTACCAGTATAATGAGAGAGGGCGAGGTGTCATCCTCGTTACCAGTATAATGGGAGAGGGTGAGGTGTCATCCTCGTTACCAGTATAATGGGAGAGGGTGAGGTGTCATCCTCGTTACCAATATAATAAGAGAGGGTGAGGTATCATCCTCGTTACCAATATTATGAGAGAGGGTGAGGTGTCATCCTCGTTACCAGTATAATGAGAGAGGGTGAGGTGTCATCCTCGTTACCAGTATAATGGGAGAGGGTGAGGTGTCATCCTCGTTACCAGTATAATGGGCGAGGTTTCATGCTAGTGTCCAAGTATACAACTAAATGACTGCTGCTTGGTTCCGTAAGTAGCGGACATTGACTTAATGGTATTTAGCTCATGGGAAGGATGCCAGTCTCCGAATGGACAAAAACATAATAGAAATTATACTAGGTGAATAAATACACGTATCGTATAATGATAAGCTGTTCAATGCTTTGATATTATTTAATTAAACAATTATTTACGGTTGCCATTCTAAGCGTCAGTATGAATGCAGATGATAACGAACATATTATATGGTGCGAGATGGCTCTTCATAAAGAATGTATTTGTCGCCAACTGCGTTCATAAGTGTCATATATACATTCAAAATAGCACCCAATCAATATATTTACGTTCCAAAAAGTATGACTACACAGTCACAACTAGATCATGTACAACCAGAAAATAACTTGGCAAAACTCTTCAAACCAACTTATGATGGGACAAACACACGAACAACATAACAGTCGACGCAGGTAAATCATTAGGATCCTTAAAACGCTACTTTATAATCAGCTGACCCCACATTATAGAGGATGCGTACATGTGTATGGGACCCACATAACAAGTACAACGCAGAGGAACACGATATGTCACAAACAAATACCACAATACTAGTTCAGGTACAGACATGTACCAACTACAATGGCCCAGCTACAAATACCACATCACTAGTTCAGATACAGACATGATACACCAACTACAATGATCCACCTACAAATACCACAACACTAGTTCAGGTACAGACATGATACACCAACTACAATGGCCCACCTACAAATACCACAACACTAGTTCAGGTACAGACATGATACACCAACTACAATGGCCCACCTACAAATACCACAACACTAGTTCAGGTACAGACATGATACACCAACTACAATGGCCCACCTACAAATACCACAACACTAGTTCAGGTACAGACATGATACACCAACTACAATGGCCCACCTACAAATACCACAACACTAGTTCAGGTACAGACATGATACACCAACTACAATGGCCCACCTACAAATACCACAACACTAGTTCAGGTACAGACATGATACACCAACTACAATGGCCCACCTACAAATACCACAACACTAGTTCAGGTACAGACATGATACACCAACTACAATGGCCCACCTACAAATACCACAACACTAGTTCAGGTACAGACATGATACACCAACTACAATGGCCCACCTACAAATACCACAACACTAGTTCAGGTACAGACATGATACACCAACTACAACGGCCCACCTACAAATACCACAACACTAGTTCAGGTACAGACATGATACACCAACTACAATGGCCCACCTACAAATACCACAACACTAGTTCAGGTACAGACATGATACACCAGCTACAATGGCTCACCTACAAATATCACAACACTAGTTCAGGTACAGACATAATTCACCAACTACAATGACTCACCTACAAATACCACAACACTAGTTCAGATACAGACATGATACACCAACTACAATGGCCCACCTACAAATACCACAACACTAGTTCAGGTACAGACATGTACCAACTACAATGGCCCACCTACAAATACCACAACACTAGTTCAGGTACAGACATGATACACCAACTACAATGGCCCACCTACAAATACCACAACACTAGTTCAGGTACAGACATGATACACCAACTACAATGACTCACCTACAAATACCACAACACTAGTTCAGGTACAGACATGATACACCAACTACAATGGCCCACCTACAAATACCACAACACTAGTTCAGGTACAGACATGATACACCAACTACAATGGCCCACCTACAAATACCACAACACTAGTTCAGGTACAGACATGATACACCAACTACAATGGCCCACCTACAAATACCACAACACTAGTTCAGGTACAGACATGATACACCAACTACAATGGCCCACCTACAAATATCACAACACTAGTTCAGGTACAGACATGATACACCAACTACAATGGCCCACCTACAAATGAGATTTTCTTTCCTTCGAGTTGCGAGTTACAAAATGCGAGTTGCAAAATGCGAGTTACAAAGTGCGAGTTGCGAGTTACAAAATGCGAGTTTCGAGTTGCAAAATGTGAATTACGAGTTGCAAAATGCGAGTTACGAGTTACAAAATGCGAGATCGAGTTGCAAAATGCGAGTTGCGAGTTGCAAAATGCGAGTTTCGAGTTACAAAATGCGAGTTACGAGTTACAAAATGCGAGTTTCGAGTTACAAAATGCGAGATCGAGTTGAAAAATGCGAGTTTCGAGTTACAAAATGCGAGTTACGAGTTACAAAATGCGAGTTTCGAGTTACAAAATGCGTACACTAGTTCAGTTACAGACATGCATCAACAATTCTACTAGTATTTACAAAATAACACACAGCATAGTAATGAACAGTGGAACCTCCCTCCCGTAGCAGTACAATGCACTACATTCGAGGACTTAAGGCACACTTTCCGTAGTCCTTGAAGCATCACACGTTAGCATGTACATGTATACACTTTCACAGACACCAAATTTTACCTGTCCAAGTTCATCTTACAGCACAGCCAAACTTGTCTCAAAAATATTAATGTAAATAACCCCCTCATGCCCCAGAGCCCATGCACATGCCTTTCTAGTCATATATAAGTATACATGTATGTTCAATCTATATAATGTATGTATATTCTATGATGTCTTGTAAACATCCCTGATATATTTGTTTGTCCATTTGGTTACATCGTTTGCAGTTCGATCCATCATGTGTTCTATTTGGATGTAAAATGCAATAAAGTTGAATTGAATATAATTATCATTTTATGGCGACTACCACAGTCTTCGTATCGTTGAAAGCTAGCTTTAGCTTGTTTGATGACACTTGATTGACATGATAAGTATGAATCTATCTCAGTATGTCTGCAATCTAAAACAAGGACATGTGTATCTATTACAACCGTACCAGTAAGTAATTATGATTAATATCGCTGTGGGCTCTAAAGGTGTTCAGTAACACTGTGTGGACATCGACTACAACGACATGTACGGGAGGGTTTTACAAAGACTTACACATACCTGTTCAGACTGGATAATCTGTCAGGTGTATGTGATCACAATAGAGTATGTAATGTTGACAAATGTGTACTTATATCAGATTACCAAATTACGTCACCGGCTTACCAGAATGGCTGGGAAGACGCCATGAAAACTCTATATTGGAGTCAGTAGGAAAATGCTTGGTCTGTTCGGCATTCCCAATACATGTAGATAAATCACTGACAAAGCTCAAATTCTGTGGAAGGCAACAGGCTACATCAATTGGTCAAAGTTCAACTCTTTATTATTAATCATTTCCCGAATCTGCAAGAAGAAATTACGATAATAACCCTCGGAATCCATGCTATAGCATGCCTACTATCTCGATAAAGGATGAAACACCTGCAGATTGGAAATTCAGTAATATATATGCATATACCCCCGAAGATTCGGAAACTATGGTTTGAGAATAATAGACTCTTACATGGGTATGTGGACAGGGATTTCTCCCACAATTCACCGGTTTATCTCCATGTCAACCCCTAGGGTATGACAGATTACACGCGCTAACCTTCTAAGCCGGAAGTACTTACGGAAGTAACTTTTGAGTGACGTCACTTATAGTTCCCGCGTTGTTATTTAACAATCAAACGTTTGGTAGATTGTATTCATTGTCAAGATCTGGGTGACAAATAAATAGAATGACGCCCGTTAATATTTATCTGCCACCCAGATTGCATTGATCTTGACAATAAATACAATCTAACAAGCGTTTAATTGTTAAATTTAGATTAAGATACGTTAAACTTCACTTTCTCTTTGCTAAATCTGGGGTTTAAGTTCAGCTATTCACCTGTTTGTTCAATTGAAAGAACGGCACGTGTGAAATCGATTTCATTGTAGTGCTTGGTTTGCATTCAAATTGGTGTGAAATACAAAGCCTTGGCGTGACTATGATCAACAAAGCACCAAAATGACGTCATAATTACGCAATTGTTCTAAGTCGAAATCCTTGCTAGGTTTGATTCACCCGCAACGCATTGCCAAACATTTTTTGACGCTGACGGAAGTGACGTCATGTGATCTGGGCTGCATTTATTTAAGCATTGAACTGCTTTCAGTTGAAAGTTATAGGCTGATGAATGCAAACTGGACAAAGGCAAATTCAACATGAAGCGCGTGTCCAGTTGGCATTCATCAGCCCATAACTTTCAACTGAAAGCAGTTCAATACTTATATTTACATTTGACAACGATTTTTAAAGATTATATCCAGGAATTTGGCTTCTACGATGAATGAACACATTATTATCGTCAAAGACGGAACAGCCTTTTCAACAGCCATCTTTCGTTATCGCCGACGTTACAATTATGACGTCACTATAATAATGACGTCATAATAGAGATTTGGAAGTTATGGACTCATAACCTTCAAGTGAGCTTGGTAAAGTTATATAGTGGGGCTGCAGTGTAAATGTAAATATTTAAGGATTAACATCAATTATTTTTTCTGTTTTACAGTCATAACATAAAAAACTGGAGTGTAATAATTTATGTTAATCCTTATAATTTAATAGATATTTCACTTTCTTTGGCGAACTCTTTTCTGTGATAAATTATTACGCAACGTCATCAGCCAATCAAAAATGACGTTACATTTCGCAACGTCAAAAATTTTGTTATGGAGGTATAACAAAATTATTTCAGCCGATGAAAATGCGTGTTTCATACAAAATTAAATTATACGGTGATCAATACCATCTGTTTTATAAAATGATGAGATGTACTGTTGTTAACATCAGATTAATCTCAACCCTCGTGTAGTAAGACTTTGGCTTTTCAGCACGAGGCTTGCATAAGGGTTGATATATCCATCTCTATGGAACTGGCTCATGTTTGAGTCTTCTTCTGACAAATTTTATAAAGGAACATGTTGTAAATTATTGTGAAACCTTTTCACCGCACCATCATCAATAGCCCGTGAAATGGTCGAAATCGATGACTTTAATAATTTGCGACGTGGTTACGCTACATAAAATGATGACGTCACGCTGTTGTGAGTGGCGTCATGGAGCGTACCAGCTGTTTTTCTCTACCCTGTGTGAGATGAGATAGTTTTCTCCCATCGTTCACAGATTTGTCCCCCATTTCACTTGTTCAAGATTTCTCCCTTAGGGAACGACAGATCGCACGTTCTTGCAACAATAAAATGACATCACGGCGACAATTCAATCACATCATGTCAGCATTGTGGTGCATTGTGATAACTGGACCCTGCATAATTAAAGAGGTTTAATGGGAGAAAAAAATACCCTACCCTGAGGACATGACAGAGAAATCTCCGACCCCCGGGATGATGTTCTTGATTGTCTAACCCGAGACTTGGACACCCGTCTCAGATTGGAGATTCTAAAGATAGGGGGGAGTCTATTAATCTCATCTCGGGCAACCACGTGATCACCATATGATGTGAGAGCGAAGAAATTTCGCCTGGTGGTAGGTACGTGCCCGTTAAGGGGATGGGAGGTCGCTAGTTTAAGTCCCTTTTAATGACATACACACGTATTTAAATCCGCTGTATCATTTTCATTAGAAGCACGAGTGTATAAGTCACGTTCGGCGTAGAAAATCCAGTTAGCTTCTTACATAATAATGGGTCAATATACATGTACAGCCGATATTTAAAGCCGGATCTTCAGGGAATTGGCCGAGATGTCGCGAATGCTGTGATGTTTCATCAAATCTTCTCTGTTGAATATGTATCTTATGCGACCATCAAATGTCTTAGTTCCGGATATGCCAGGCTGTTATGTGTTGGTTCCGAAAATTAGCTTGTCTTGTTGTTTTCTGGAATGAAAAGTTCGCGCAGCTGTTAATTCCCAAACAGACAGGTGACAATTTTTGGTTGACACTGACAGTAGTTCCCGTAATCTGAAGTTTACGGTAAATATTGTTATTTCCAATGAAGTCTTTTTCGCTACTTTTCATGATGGAATGCTGAAATGCAGTTTTATTTCAAAAGTCTTTAAACGTTATCAATGTAACAATAACTGGAAATGTAACAATAACGAGAAATGTAACAATAATGAGAAATGTAACCTAGTGACGGAACACGATATACGGAATGTTACGTCAGTACGTAGTGACGGAACACGATATACTGAATGTTACGTCGGTACGTAGTGACGGAACACGATATACGGAATGTTACGTCGGTACGTAGTGACGGAACACGATATACGGAATGTTACGTCGGTACGTAGTGACGGAACACGATGTACGGGATGTTACGTCGGTACGCAGTGACGGAACACGATATACGGAATGTTACGTCGGTACGTAGTGACGAACACGATATACGGAATGTTACGTCGGTACGTAGTGACGGAACACGATATACGAACGTTACGTCGGTACGTAATGACGGAACACGATATACGGAATGTTACGTCGGTACGTAGTGACGAACACGATATACGGAACGTTACGTCGGTACGTAGTGACGGAACACGATATACGGAACGTTACGTCGGTACGTAGTGACGGAACACGATATACGGAATGTTACGTCGGTACGTAGTGACGGAACACGATATACGGAACGTTACGTCGGTACGTAGTGACGTAACACGATATACGGAATGTTACGTCGGTACGTAGTGACGGAACACGATATACGGAACGTTACGTCGGTACGTAGTGACGGAACACGATATACGAAATGTTACGTTGGTACGTTATGACGGAACACGACATATGGAATGTTATGTCGGTACGTAGTGACGGAACACGATATACGGAATGTTACGCCGGTATGTAATGACGGAACACGATATACGGAATGTTACGTCGGTACGTAATGACGGAACACGATATACGGGATATTACGTCGGTACGTAATGACGGAACACGATATACGGAATGTTACGTCGGTACGTAATGACGGAACACGATATACGGAATGTTACGTCGGTACGTAATGACGGAACACGATATACGGAATGTTACGTCGGTACGTAGTGACGGAACACGATATACGGAATGTTACGTCGGTAGTTAATGACGGAACACGATATACGGAACGTTTCGTCGGTACGTAGTGACGGAACACGATATACGGAATGTAACGTCGGTATGTAATGACGGAACACGACATACGGAATGTTACGTCGGTACGTAGTGACGGAACACGATATACGGAACGTTACGTCGGTACGTAATGACGGAACACGGTATACGGAATGTTACGTCGGTACGTAGTGACGGAACACGATATACGGAATGTTACGTCGGTACGTAGTGACGAACACGATATACGGAATGTGACGTCGGTACGTAGTGACGGAACACGATATACGGAATGTTACGTCGGTACGTAGTGACGGAACACGATATACGGAACGTTACGTCGGTACGTAATGACGGAACACGATATACGGAATGTTACGTCGGTACGTAATGACGGAACACGATATACGGAATGTTACGTCGGTACGTAGTGACGGAACACGATATACGGAACGTTACGTCGGTACGTAGTGACGGAACACGATATACGGAATGTTACGTTGGTACGTTATGACGGAACACGACATATGGAATGTTATGTCGGTACGTAGTGACGGAACACGATATACGGAATGTTACGCCGGTATGTAATGACGGAACACGATATACGGAATGTTACGTCGGTACGTAATGACGGAACACGATATACGGGATGTTACGTCGGTACGTAATGACGGAACACGATATACGGAATGTTACGTCGGTACGTAATGACGGAACACGATATACGGGATGTCACGTCGGTAAGTAGTGACGGAACACGATATACGGAATGTTACGTCGGTATGTTATGACGGAACATGATATACGGAATGTTACGTCGGTACGTAGTGACGGAACACGATATACGGAATGTTACGTCGGTACGTTATGACGGAACACGATATACGGAATGTTACGTCGGTACGTTATGACGGAACACGATATACGGAATGTTACGTCGGTACGTTATGACGGAACACGATATACGGAATGTAACGTCGGTACGTAGTGACGGAACACGATATACGGAATGTTACGTCGGTACGTAATGACGGAACACGATATACGGAATGTTACGTCGGTACGTAGTGACGGAACACGATATACGGAATGTTACGTCGGTACGTAGTGACGGAACACGATATACGGAATGTTACGTCGGTACGTAGTGACGGAACACGATATACGGAATGTTACGTCGGTGCGTAATAACGGAACACGATATACGGAATGTTACGTCGGTACCTATTGACGGAACACGATATACGGAATGTTACGTCGGTACGTAATGACGGAACACGATATACGGAATGTTACGTCGGTGCGTAGTGACGGAACACGCTATACGGAATGTTACGTCGGTACGTAATGACGGAACACGATATACGGAATGTTACGTCGGTACGTAATGACCGAACACGATATACGGAATGTTACGTCGGTACCTAGTGACGGAACACGATATACGGGATGTTACGTCGGTATGTAATGACCGAACACGATATACGGAATGTTACGTCGGTACCTAGTGACGGAACACGATATACGGGATGTTACGTCGGTATGTAATGACGGAACACGATATAGGGAATGTTACGTCGGTACGTAGTGACGGAACACGATATACGGAATGTTACGTCGGTACGTAATGACGGAACACGATATACGGAATGTAACGTCGGTACGTAATGACGGAACACGGTATACGGAATGTTACGTCGGTACGTAGTGACGGAACACGATATACGGAACGTTACATCGGTACGTAGTGACGGAACACGATATACGGAATGTAACGTCGGTACGTAGTGACGGAACACGATATACGGAATGTTACGTCGGTACGTAGTGACGGAACACGATATACGGAACGTTACGTTGGTACGTTATGACGGAACACGACATATGGAATGTTATGTCGGTACCTAGTGACGGAACACGATATACGGGATGTTACGTCGGTACGTAGTGACGAACACGATATACGGAATGTGACGTCGGTACGTAGTGACGGAACACGATATACGGAATGTTACGTCGGTACGTAGTGACGGAACACGATATACGGAACGTTACGTCGGTACGTAATGACGGAACACGATATACGGAATGTTACGTCGGTACGTAATGACGGAACACGATATACGGAATGTTACGTCGGTACGTAGTGACGGAACACGATATACGGAATGTTACGTCGGTACGTAGTGACGGAACACGATATACGGAATGTTACGTTGGTACGTTATGACGGAACACGACATATGGAATGTTATGTCGGTACGTAGTGACGGAACACGATATACGGAATGTTACGCCGGTATGTAATGACGGAACACGATATACGGAATGTTACGTCGGTACGTAATGACGGAACACGATATACGGGATGTTACGTCGGTACGTAATGACGGAACACGATATACGGAATGTTACGTCGGTACGTAATGACGGAACACGATATACGGGATGTCACGTCGGTAAGTAGTGACGGAACACGATATACGGAATGTTACGTCGGTATGTTATGACGGAACATGATATACGGAATGTTACGTCGGTACGTAGTGACGGAACACGATATACGGAATGTTACGTCGGTACGTAATGACGGAACACGATATACGGAATGTTACGTCGGTACGTTATGACGGAACACGATATACGGAATGTTACGTCGGTACGTTATGACGGAACACGATATACGGAATGTAACGTCGGTACGTAGTGACGGAACACGATATACGTAATGTTACGTCGGTACGTAATGACGGAACACGATATACGGAATGTTACGTCGGTACGTAGTGACGGAACACGATATACGGAATGTTACGTCGGTACGTAGTGACGGAACACGATATACGGAATGTTACGTCGGTACGTAGTGACGGAACACGATATACGGAATGTTACGTCGGTACGTAATAACGGAACACGATATACGGAATGTTACGTCGGTACCTATTGACGGAACACGATATACGGAATGTTACGTCGGTACGTAATGACGGAACACGATATACGGAATGTTACGTCGGTACGTAGTGACGGAACACGATATACGGAATGTTACGTCGGTACGTAATGACGGAACACGATATACGGAATGTTACGTCGGTACGTAATGACCGAACACGATATACGGAATGTTACGTCGGTACCTAGTGACGGAACACGATATACGGGATGTTACGTCGGTATGTAATGACCGAACACGATATACGGAATGTTACGTCGGTACCTAGTGACGGAACACGATATACGGGATGTTACGTCGGTATGTAATGACGGAACACGATATAGGGAATGTTACGTCGGTACGTAGTGACGGAACACGATATACGGAATGTTACGTCGGTACGTAATGACGGAACACGATATACGGAATGTTACGTCGGTACGTAATGACGGAACACGGTATACGGAATGTTACGTCGGTACGTAGTGACGGAACACGATATACGGAATGTTACATCGGTACGTAGTGACGGAACACGATATACGGAATGTAACGTCGGTACGTAGTGACGGAACACGATATACGGAATGTTACGTCGGTACGTAGTGACGGAACACGATATACGGAACGTTACGTTGGTACGTTATGACGGAACACGACATATGGAATGTTATGTCGGTACCTAGTGACGGAACACGATATACGGGATGTTACGTCGGTACGTAGTGACGGAACACGATATAAGGAATGTTACGTCGGTACGTAGTGACGGAACACGATATACGGAATGTTACGTCGGTACGTAGTGACGGAACACGACATACGGAATGTTACGTCGGTACGTAATGACGGAACACGATATACGGAATGTTACGTCGGTACGTAATGACGGAACACGATATACGGGATGTAACGTCGGTACGTAGTGACGGAACACGATATACGGAATGTTACGTCGGTACGTAATGACGGAACACGATATACGGAATGTTACGTCGGTACGTAGTGACGGAACACGATATACGGAATGTTACGTCGGTACGTAATGACGGAACACGACATACGGAATGTTACGTCGGTATGTAATGACGGAACACGATATACGGAATGTTACGTCGGTACGTAATGACGGAACACGGTATACGGAATGTTACGTCGGTATGTAATGACGGAACACGGTATACGGAATGTTAGTTGGTACGTTATGACGGAACACGACATATGGAATGTTATGTCGGTACGTATTGACGGAACACGATATACGGAATGTTACGTCGGTACGTTATGACGGAACACGATATACGGAATGTTACGTCGGTACGTTAGGACGGAACACGATATACGGAATGTTACGTCGGTACGTTATGACGGAAAACGATATACGGAATGTAACGTCGGTACGTAGTGACGGAACACGATATACGTAATGTTACGTCGGTACGTAATGACGGAACACGATATACGGAATGTTACGTCGGTACGTAGTGACGGAAAACGATGTACGGAATGTTACGTCGGTACGTAGTGACGGAACACGATATACGGAATGTTACGTCGGTACGTAGTGACGGAACACGATATACGGAATGTTACGTCGGTGCGTAATAACGGAACACGATATACGGAATGTTACGTCGGTACCTATTGACGGAACACGATATACGGAATGTTACGTCGGTACGTAATGACGGAACACGATATACGGAATGTTACGTCGGTACGTAGTGACGGAACACGCTATACGGAATGTTACGTCGGTACGTAGTGACGGAACACGCTATACGGAATGTTACGTCGGTACGTAATGACGGAACACGATATACGGAATGTTACGTCGGTACGTAATGACCGAACACGATATACGGAATGTTACGTCGGTACCTAGTGACGGAACACGATATACGGGATGTTACGTCGGTATGTAATGACCGAACACGATATACGGAATGTTACGTCGGTACCTAGTGACGGAACACGATATACGGGATGTTACGTCGGTATGTAATGACGGAACACGATATAGGGAATGTTACGTCGGTACGTAGTGACGGAACACGATATACGGAATGTTACGTCGGTACGTAATGACGGAACACGATATACGGAATGTAACGTCGGTACGTAGTGACGGAACACGGTATACGGAATGTTACGTCGGTACGTAGTGACGGAACACGATATACGGAACGTTACATCGGTACGTAGTGACGGAACACGATATACGGAATGTAACGTCGGTACGTAGTGACGGAACACGATATACGGAATGTTACGTCGGTACGTAGTGACGGAACACGATATACGGAACGTTACGTTGGTACGTTATGACGGAACACGACATATGGAATGTTATGTCGGTACCTAGTGACGGAACACGATATACGGGATGTTACGTCGGTACGTAGTGACGGAACACGATATACGGAATGTTACGTCGGTACGTAGTGACGGAACACGATATACGGAATGTTACGTCGGTACGTAGTGACGGAACACGATATACGGAATGTTACGTCGGTACGTAATGACGGAACACGATATACGGAATGTTACGTCGGTACGTAATGACGGAACACGATATACGGGATGTAACGTCGGTACGTAGTGACGGAACACGATATACGGAATGTTACGTCGGTACGTAATGACGGAACATGATATACGGAATGTTACGTCGGTACGTAGTGACGGAACACGATATACGGAATGTTACGTCGGTACGTAATGACGGAACACGACATACGGAATGTTACGTCGGTATGTAATGACGGAACACGATATACGGAATGTTACGTCGGTACGTAATGACGGAACACGGTATACGGAATGTTACGTCGGTATGTAATGACGGAACACGGTATACGGAATGTTAGTTGGTACGTTATGACGGAACACGACATATGGAATGTTATGTCGGTACGTATTGACGGAACACGATATACGGAATGTTACGTCGGTACGTTATGACGGAACACGATATACGGAATGTTACGTCGGTACGTTATGACGGAACACGATATACGGAATGTTACGTCGGTACGTTATGACGGAACACGATATACGGAATGTAACGTCGGTACGTAGTGACGGAACACGATATACGTAATGTTACGTCGGTACGTAATGACGGAACACGATATACGGAATGTTACGTCGGTACGTAGTGACGGAACACGATATACGGAATGTTACGTCGGTACGTAGTGACGGAACACGATATACGGAATGTTACGTCGGTACGTAGTGACGGAACACGATATACGGAATGTTACGTCGGTGCGTAATAACGGAACACGATATACGGAATGTTACGTCGGTACCTATTGACGGAACACGATATACGGAATGTTACGTCGGTACGTAATGACGGAACACGATATACGGAATGTTACGTCGGTACGTAGTGACGGAACACGCTATACGGAATGTTACGTCGGTACGTAATGACGGAACACGATATACGGAATGTTACGTCGGTACGTAATGACCGAACACGATATACGGAATGTTACGTCGGTACCTAGTGACGGAACACGATATACGGGATGTTACGTCGGTACGTAATGACGGAACACGATATACGGAATGTTACGTCGGTACGTAATGACCGAACACGATATACGGAATGTTACGTCGGTACCTAGTGACGGAACACGATATACGGGATGTTACGTCGGTACGTAATGACGGAACACGATATACGGAATGTTACGTTGGTACGTAGTTTACGGAACACGATATACGGAATGTTACGTCGGTGCGTAGTGACGGAACACGATATACGGAATGTTTCGTCTGTATATATCATGATCTAGTTGATTCAAACGGTATTATTATGTACCGTATAAAGTTGTTGTTTAGGAGAACGAGATTGTAACTTTAAGTGTTTTACAAAACCACAACAATTGATTTCCTTTGACGCTATCGCTGTCGTCCTGTTGTGTGATTTATTGGAACCATTCTATTTCAGTAAAGGAGATCTCCCCTACAGACGATGTAACGACGAGGGAATGTGGTGTGGTGCCGTTAACTGCATAATACATTGTATATGTCACGTGCACGCGTGTAAGCGTGAGTGTACGTGAGAGAGAAACGGGAAGTAAAAACACTTATACCTATAAATAAAGCAGGAATTCGATCTGATCGATAAGGCAGGGCGCTTTACGCGGGAATTACGCTGCAAAGTTTCTCATTAAAATCGTCTGCTTCTCGCGACTCGCCAGCGCGCGCTAGCCGTGACGAAATGGGCCACGTTTCACGTATACACGATATCACACGATCCACTAGTCATACATCTACGTTCTGGGAGGCGAGACGGTGTGAGTCGCTGGAACTCCGTGGATAGATACCGTGTTCATGGATATGTTTCTGTGTTGTGATCGTGATTGGGATGGTGAATTATACCGATCGGTATTCGTCTGTGTAAGTATAACCTAGACATTCGTGTGCCATGTATATCGTGGTGTATACGGTGTAGATATATTTGTTTGTATATATCTTACTATACCTTGTGTGTGTGTATGTGTGTAACGTGCGTCATCAGGATACGGTACGTATGTGAATGACCATCTAACTGGCCCGGTGTTTAGCTTATAGTACACATGTTAAATCTAGTTAACACACAAGGCGATGCCAAACTGAGCAGTACTGACTGTCGTCTGCTTCCTTATGTCGGAAACGCTAGGGAATTTAGATACGCCATGCATGTAACGGTATCGTACGTATGTCAACAAATGGGCCAGTCGAGCCGTCCATAACAATAGGCCGACTTAGGGCTCGATATACACACGGCATTGTTAGCTTCCCGTAGATCATAAGTCGTCCGACTCATGATCACTTGGACTTAAAAACAGTGACATTTTTTCAGTGAACATATTATCTCTCATGTACTCGTAGACGTACTTCGTGTGTGAGGACGCTAATGTAACATCGCTGGTTCGACAAGTAGGTCAGATTATTTTTAGGTCAACTGAACGTAAATGTTTGATGCGCTGTTAAAAGGCTTGCCTACATCCGGGTATTAAAAAATACCGGGACTATCATATACGTGCATGCTTTTTTTTTTTTTAATTTCAAAGACGTTTATATTTAGCTGTGGTTTTCCGTGCGTAATGGAAAGACTGGAGTTAATTGAACCAACAGGTAAAAACGCTACAATGACGTAAGCAGTATGCAGGCTATAGTCGTACAGCCGGATGTTTGTGTAATGGTGGATATAACGCTAGGCCTAATGGTGTCGTTATTACGGGAGCCACAGACCACTTACGTCTTGGGTGAGTCTAGTACGAATCTCGTACACTGTCGTCTGACCTACAATACAGTATATTTATTGTGATCGTTATAATTAAACATGATATATCTCTTGTCTAATACATTGACACCGCACTCGACAATATCTCAACCTAGAGTTCTCATTATATCCCAATTGATAGTACTAGTTTCCTGATGTACCTTGGCGAAGACTACCGAAGAACGTGATGGGATTGAGTAAGTGTGACTTTAATCAAATTGTCACTGTATAATGTATGTATCGATCTATATACCATGCTACTACATACGTGTACTGTTTTCGGTATGTCGTGTATGTTGCCGTTCAATGATATGTCACACAACAGTATATTTACATTGACGCTGCAGTGTCACTTCATATACCTATAAATGTCATGGCCAGGCGTCAACAGAATCATATATTAACTTTAAAATTAAAGAAGTAAGCGTCGTCAGCACAAGTTTTTATTCACTACCTGTCCGCCATGTAAGCCCCCCCCCCCCCCCCCCCCCCCTGATTATCGGAATGTGCAATATTCAGGCATTGTCACCAAACTGACACGATAGATAAATAAGATATTGGAACTTCACAAATACAATTGTTGGAATTGATTCGTGATAAGATCACTTTTTACGATAGTTGTTTCATACGAAGTTTATTTCAAAGTCACTGTTCCAAGAGAAAGCTCGTAAGAAGTTTCCGTCACTAGAAAGGTTTGCGCCAATTCAATATTTCAAAGGCTATTGGAGATGTTTTATTTACATTTTACGTGTATGGTTAGCGATGGAAATTTTAACTGTAGGCATTAAACTTCATTCTGTTTAGGGTTATAGGCATATTAACGCCCCCGGTATTTCAGGAAAATAAAACGCGAACCGCGTTAGGAAATCACGCAGTATGTACCGTGAAGCTGCTGTCGATCATTGTCGGTATAAACAGAGACTTGTATATCAGATATATACATCTCTGGTATGAAGAATAACATAGCCATAAACATCTGGAAATATGTTTATGGAACAATACGGAACACAGGAATGTTTTTTTTTAAACCTGTTTATTGTGAAATTTCTACACGATTTGAATAAATCCAGTATTGCGTGAACACTCGTATGACATTAGTTTGTGTACCCAGATAGCTGATATGATACTAGTATCCGAAATCATACACAGACTCTATTTGTCAATGTCCGTATCGTGTTGTAATGGTCGGATTGGAGACCCGATAGTAGTCTATAGTCAAATAATCTGACTGTCCAAGGACACACCATTGTATAGGGAGGTCTATCACGGGAATTACTCGCAATACCCAAGTTATCGAACGACACACGTAGTTATGATTTACGACACAGTCAGAACTGTGTCTTCCGACTAGACAAACTGCCTCTATTGCCAGTTTATCCAACGATAAATTTGTCTTCTGAATGTCTGAAGACAGTTGCTATAATAATATATCTAACAGCATCCCGACTACACTGACCGACGAAAAGTTAACCACATTACGACGATATTGGCAAGAGAGGATGGCGACTATGATTGACGGTTTATAACGTTTCGGAAATGTTAACACGACAGCATGATACATTACATAACCACCTAAACGCCGTGAGCGCACGTGTGTATATGATACCAGGGTGTGATCCAAATTGACACGTAGTTTGATAGATAAGCACGTGCTTCCTGCTTGGTGTAATCAGTTTTCGTATATGAAATCGATACCATTGGATAATTCTGGCTAATGTGTGATTAGTTATATTAGTGTCTTCCGTGGGACCGGACAAGTACCCGTGCACCTATAAAATGGTGTCTCCCTGGGGACCGAACACGTACCCGTGTACCTATAAAATGGTGTCTCCCTGGGGACCGAACACGTACCCATGTACCTATAAAATGGTGTCTCCCTGGGGACCGAACACGTACCTATAAAATGGTGTCTCCCTGGGGACCGAACACGTACCCGTGTATCATAAAATGGTGTCTCCCTGGGGACCGAACACGTACCCGTGTACCTATAAAATGGTGTCTCCCTGGGGACCGGACACGTACCCGTGTACCTATAAAATGGTTCTCCCTGGGGACCGAACACGTACCTATAAAATGGTGTCTCCCTGGGGACCGAACACGTACCTATAAAATGGTGTCCCCCTGGGGACCGGATACGTACATGTGTATCTATAAAATGGTGTCTCCCTGGGGACCGGACACGTACCTAAAAAATGGTGTCCCCCTGGGGACCGAACACGTACCTATAAAATGGTATCTCCCTGGGGACCGGACAAGTATCTGTGTACCTATAAAATGGTGTCTCCCTGGGGACCGGACAAGTACCCGTGTACCTATAAAATGGTGTCTCCCTGGGGATCGAACACGTACCCGTGTACCTATAAAATGGTGTCTCCCTGGGGACCGAACACGTACCTGTGTATCTATAAAATGGTGTCTCCCTGGGGACCGGACAAGTACCCGTGTACCTATAAAATGGTGTCTCCCTGGGGACCGGACACGTACCTAAAAAATGGTGTCTCCCTGGGGACCGAACACGTACCTATAAAATGGTGTCTCCCTGGGGACCGAACACGTACCCGTGTACCTATAAAATGGTGTTTCCTTGGGGACCGGACAAGTACCTGTGTACCTATAAAATGGTGTCTCCCTGGGGACCGGACACGTACCTATAAAATGGTGTCTCCCTGGGGACCGAACACGTACCTATAAAATGGTGTCTCCCTTGGGACCGGACACGTACCTGTGTACCCCTGAACCATAAGGACCAAGCAAATAAATGAAAAAGACGGAACTGAACCCTTGATAATCCTGACCACAAATCAGAATACCACTGGCGTTATACAGTCGAGTTGAAAGATAAGTCGGGGTGACTGACCAGTCAGACTGGCCGACCTTTAGATGATCCACGACCGGTCAACCATAGTTTGCGTTTCCGAAATTTAGACAAGAAGGTACAGTGTATTTCCGGTTCCTGTTTATAGCGACTACTTCTGATGAACCTGTAAACGGAGTGATATATGCGGGCACGAATGACCTCTTAATTCCCGATGGAATTATTAAATATTAAAGCACAGACATTTAACCTTATATATATAAAGTGGTGTTATAATCGTGACAACACTAATTCCAGACCATGATATCAGATTTGTCGTGCCAGACACCGATTAATCAGATACAGGCACCCAGAAAAGTAGGTCAATATTTTACGTTACTCTGTAGGCTTGATGGTAATGAACAAATGGCACGGATTTGTTCCTGTAGACGTCGTACGGGATTACATGGCGGTACATAGTATACACTACACTGGTTTTTATACTACACTTTCCTTTTACGGTGTAAATGATCTGTGTATACGTTTCGCGAATTAATTTCAGACGTGCACTATTTCATGTTGTTCGATATGATTGTATTCCCCCAATTAATTGTTCTCGGTCTCATTACATATACAGATCACCTCCGCGGGCTCGTCAACGAGACACGCGCCATATCAATAGGAAGGGACGAGTCGTTTGTATTTTACTAACGATTGACAAATAGAACTTGGGATAGAAAGGTATGAATGTCGTAACGTTTAAATGTAGTAGCGGTGTAGGTGTGAATGTCGTACCGTTTAAATGTAGTAGTGGTGTAGGTGTGACCGTCGTAACGTTTAAATGTAGTAGTTGTGTAGGTGTGAATGTCGTAACGTTTAAATGTAGTAGTGGTGTAGGTGTGAATGTCGTAACGTTTAAATGTAGTAGTGGTGTAGGTGTGAATGTAGTACCGTTTAAGCTAGTAAAGCTAAACGCAGCGAAGAATGAGTTACTTTACCCGTACCTCGCCTGCGTTCGTAATAGTTAACATTATATTCAATTCAATTTTATTGCATTTTACATCCAAATAGAACACATCAAGGATCGAAATGCAAACAATGTAACCAAATGGACAAATAAATATAATATATCAAGGATGTACATGTATAAAGGACATTCTGAATATACATACATTTGAAAGATTGAACATCAACTGAAGCACATATCTTATTACTGATAGGACAGTGTCATAGATTGTTTATTATATAGGACAGTATTATAGATTGTTTATTCTATATGACAGTATTATAGATTGTTTATTCTATAGGACAGTATTATATATTGTTTATTCTATAGGACAGTATTATATATTGTTTATTCTATAGGACAGTATTATATATTGTTTATTCTATAGGACAGTATTATAGATTGTTTATTCTATAGGACAGTATTATAGATTGTTTATTCTATAGGACAGTATTATATATTGTTTATTCTGTAGGACAGTATTATATATTGTTTATTCTATAGGACAGTATTATAGATTGTTTATTCTATAGGACAGTGTTATAGATTGTTTATTCTATAGGACAATATTATAGATAACTGATCACGAGACCGACTACTGCTGCAGCGTTACGAAGGATAACTTAACTATTTCTAAACTGAAATCTAAATTTAAAACCACAAAGTGTCACCATCCGGGCTGAACGAGTGGGCGACAAAACAACACATCCAATGAGTGAATGTTTAAATTTCAGTTCTACAAGTGATTCTGAATCAATATTATTCTGGTAATTTTTGCGTTATGTTAATTAACATCCGGTTAGTGATAAGGCTCTACAACTCACTAGCTCGCCTCTTCCCACTTTCCTGGTATTCAGGTTAAGTCTTCCTGTTGTGACTCGTAGTACGTCCTGAACTGGCTGGTGATACTCAAATATAACCGGAACAGCCTATAAAAGTGGCTTTACGTCAGCAGAAACTCTCGTCTCGATGACGATCGAGATTTTTTTATATCATGAATAGGTTTCAAATGGGATTGTTTTGTTTATCTTGTCTGCGTAAAAGGTTAAATATCTCACTACGATTAGTTAGAGTCGACAACGATAGCTAAAGTTATGCTTCCAACATGTCTGATTGTGAGCAGTGAAGTGATGCCAGTGTAATAACAGGATTCTCTTTCTTCTGTAACTGTGACGCCCAGTCCTCGTGTGGTGAACTAGTTCAAGACTTTTTATGTTCGTAACTATGGCATCCAGTCCTTGGCTGGTGAACTAGCTCGGGACTTTAATGTTCGTAACTATGGCATCCAGTTCTTGGCTGGTGAACTAGCTCGGAACTTTAATGTTCGTAACTATGGCATCCAGTCCTCGTATGGTGAACTAGTTCAAGACTTTTTATGTTCGTTAGTTAGAATCGTAACTATGGCATCCAGTCCTTGGCTGGTGAAATTGTTCAGGACGTTTATGTTCGTAGCTATGGCGCCCAACTAGTTAGGTAAATTTCTACTTGTAATTATGGCACCCTATCTTCCGGTGGTGTACTAGATAAGGACACTTCTTTGTGTAACTATGGCGACCAGTCCTCGGTTGTTCAATTTAGAGTAGTTTGGACATCTCTGTCCCGAACTACGGCGACCAGTCCTCGGTTGTTAAATCCAGACTAGTTGGGGACTTTTTTGTCCGTTACAATGACACTCAGTCGTCGAGTGGGACTTCAGAGTACCAAAGTATTGTGCCCAGTCATAGAGTGTTGATCGACGAGATGAATATGTAACGTACTTGTCTGGTTTTTACGCTAATTTCACTTCCTGTCTGTATCCGACAATCGATCTAACAGGATGTAGGTAAGAAGATCATCGATTGCCGCGGTGTCTGATGACCCCAGGTCATCAAGGTCACTGTAAGGTCACACCCGCGTACATCCGGTCGGGCAATGTCTATCTTCTGACTTGTTAAGTTATGTTTTCTTTTTTTCAGATTCTGAAGTCGGTTTGAGGACCAGACGACACTGATTTTTAGCAGAAACTATGGATATATAAGGTAAGTTCAGCTGTTCGATTGGCGACATAATTGCATTTTTTTCTGGTAAATATCAGCTGCTTTCTTCCTTCGTCTTCCAATCAACTGCTAACGGTTCGAGTTTAGATTTTATGTCTATATTTATATATGAACCTTGTGTTTGGGAGGCGGTATGTTTCAGTGAACCTTACGATTTCTGATATCTTGTGGTCTCATCGGCGTGTATTTCGGAAACAAGAAACTTAACCAACGTCACGATGTAAAAGGATTTTAAGAGAAATAGGTTAACAGACTCGTGCGGTTGTATATCGCATTTGTATCTACTTGAAAAAAAACAAGCTGTATTAACCCGGTAATGTTGAACTTTCAGCTTTAAATGTGTACCAATGGCGGTATTTATATTTTAGAACATCGTGTGAATATTTTATTTATTATCATGCGTGTTAATCGATCCTGTACCGATTCCTACGCCTATCGAAGTTATAGATATGACGTCAGCAGTAATATTGATACAACTTATATAAAACACGCGGACATGAATCCACCATAACAGTCACGCCCACATTGTGTTGTTGTTGAGTACACATAGGTGTATTGTATATATCCGCGGCACGCCTTAGAACAGCGTTCTTATTTTTACACCGGAAGTACATGTACGGCAATCGTTCATTTTATATTGATTAAAATTGTCGTTGTCTGTATACAATAATTCCCCAGAGAGAATTCTAATTTTAAGCATTTCTATAGAGCGTCTCTGCGGTGACGTTAAGAGGTATATTATTGCAGTTTATTTTATTGAACGGATAGTATGTGTGCAATGTTATATCACGACACAGGGTTGGACGACTGCCAATATAATCTGTAGCGTGCGTAAAATAGTAAAACCGAGTTCATACACTGTTTATGTCGGAGCACGCTCTACGAGAGTGTACAGTGAACTCTAGACATGTCGATACCGTACTTGTGTGGTTGGTCGAGGGATGCCTGGTATACCTAGATATCGTGGAGGTATATGTTGTGATATACATATGTAAGTAATATTGGCTTATATTCGTACCCGAATAACATTATGTAAGATTCCGTATTCAAGATTGAAATAACTCAACGTCATAAAATTCTATATCAAAATGTTAGTCATGTTCCAGCTTAAATAAAAAAAAAATGTGTAGAGTTTTGTAGGAGATACATTTACACGTAAAATATGACACATTTGCGTGCATCGCCAAAGAAAATATCTCTACACATGTTATTGGTACACATACATTTCATCCGACACACGAGTATATTCTGTGTTTAATTCCGACACACGGGAATACGCCTGTGTTTAATTCCGACACATGGGTATACGCCTGTGTTTAATTCCGACACGGGAATACGTCTGTGTTTAATTCCGACACACGGGAATACGCCTGTGTTTAATTCCGACACACGGGTATACGCCTGTGTTTAATTCCGACACGGGTATACGCCTGTGTTTAATTCCGACAAACGGGTATACGCCTGTGTTTAATTCCGACAAACGGGTATACGCCTGTGTTTAATTCCGACACGGGTATACGCCTGTGTTTAATTCCGACAAACGGGTATACGTCTGTGTTTAATTCCGACACACGGGTATACGCCTGTGTTTAATTCCGACACGGGTATACGCCTGTGTTTAATTCCGACACGGGTATACGCCTGTGTTTAATTCCGACAAACGGGTATACGCCTGTGTTTAATTCCGACAAACGGGTATACGCCTGTGTTTAATTCCGACACGGGAATACGCCTGTGTTTAATTCCGACACACGGGAATATGTCTGTGTTTAATTCCGACAAACGGGTATACGCCTGTGTTTAATTCCGACACGGGAATACGCCTGTGTTTAATTCCGACACACGGGTATACGCCTGTGTTTAATTCCGACACGGGTATACGCCTGTGTTTAATTCCGACACGGGTATACGCCTGTGTTTGATTCCGACACACGGGTATACGCCTGTGTTTAATTCCGACACGGGTATACGCCTGTGTTTAATTCCGACACACGGGTATACGCCTGTGTTTAATTCCGACACGGGTATACGCCTGTGTTTAATTCCGACACGGGAATACGCCTGTGTTTAATTCCGACACACGGGAATACGCCTGTGTTTAATTCCGACACACGGGAATACGCCTGTGTTTGATTAAACAATAACTGTTTTAGGAAAAGTTGTTGCGGTTCTATAACACACATTGTTACTTCTAACAAACTTGAAGCCTCCCTGACCAATATTCTGCTGATGTGAACATATGGTTTACAAATCATGTGAACATAGAATATAGGTAATCTTATTGTCTATGATTTTTACTTACCAACCTTTCAAAAGCCACACCCAACAAAAAAATAACTTTGAATCGATATATGTATGCTAATTATATATGAAATAAAAAAAATGTCTGCTAATTTATCCGTCTGACATAAAAAAAAAGCCTTATTGAAATGAAATTTCATTTCTAAGTATGTACGTCCTACATGTCAGTAACGTTATAATTCAAAAGAAGAACTCGTTAAATATAAGTTTATCGGTTTAAAGTGAATTATAAGTATTTCGGCCTGTTATCGTAACGGTCTGCCGTCTACAGATCTATGTCATTAAGGTATCTCGTGATACGGGTTGAGGATCGCATTACGTCACGCGAGCGCCATGGTAATAGACGACTACACTTTCCGAACAATTAAACCCGCGTAATGTAATCGCCCATGTAACTGTTATCGGTCACGTGGTGTTCGTTCTGTCGCCATTACCAATATAAAAGTGCACGAGCGAATGCCACAATCGTGACACGACACGGAAGCATGCGTCCTCGGGGTTCGTTATGATTGTCACAGTAGGTTTTCTTTTAGGTCTGCAGGGATTACCTATACGGACCAGAGGCAGACTGGTGATTCATTCCAAACGACATTTATATTTATAAAAAAAACCTGGGTATACAAACGAAGTTGTGCGGTAAATGTCATTACTGTTAAACAAGGCAATGGCTAAATACTATTAAGCCCAGCAGTCCGTTTGTAACTTTTAGCGAAGGTTTACCATCAACTACTCTATGCCATTTCCAAGATTCCGTTCATATCACACGTAAAGAATCAATTCCACACCAATGTGTTGATATTAAATATACCTACTAGTCAGACGGGCCGTGGGATCGTGGGAGTCTCCTTAAGATAGGGAAGCAGGTGCTTCGGGGGATCCTGTAGACATGCAGCTGTACGTGTGCTCGGCGGGATTATGAAAAAACATGTTATATGTTTGATGCTTAAAAACACTTCTATTATGATATGATATATTCGAGTGGTTGCCTTTTTGCGGTGTATTTATGATATGATATATTCGAGTGGATTCCCTTTTTGGGATGTATTTCTTAAATGGTATATCTGCGTGGATTCGCTTTTTGCGGTGTAGATTCACTTTTTGCGTTAATAAACTTCCTGTTGAAGGTTAGATCTAGCATTTCAGCCCACTATCAGGTATTTAATACTGAATTAAACAAGGATGACCAACATGCTTTAATGTTCCTTTCGTCAATGCGATTGGTTTAGGTGGTAAACGATACATGTCTACCATATTCTCCAGATGAATGTGCGTAGCGGAAGTTACAATGCATTTTACCGGAAGTAAGCTATCACGTGGTATAGGTGTAATTCAAACTACCTTTTATATACTGTGATCCTACAAGGCTGTGCTATTAAATTAGTTTACAATGTAGATGTAATAGACACAAACTTATACACAGGTCCACGACTGATCACCGGTACGTAAAGCTGTACCCGTTCCAGACCTTCTGGGTAGCATTGGTTGCCACAGAGATAGCGTTTTCACAGTACGTTAGCCCCTTTGTTTCTGGCCTCCCGGATGGCGCCCATGGATTGTGCATACAATCGTGTAATATGTTACACAAGTGGTGTTAGGTTTTCGGTTTTCGGCTATCGATTTTTACTTGTTTTACTTGTCGTTTATCTCCAATCATTACCTGATACATTCTCCGATATCACGTTAGTAGTAGTGGCTGTGTACATGGGAATCTCGTGTATCAATATTCACTTTTAATCGTCATCCTCGCCAGCTATCTCTCTGCTCCAAACACTTGTCAAGCTATTGATGCTGAGTCATTGATATAAAATTGTGTTCGTTTGTCTGTAGAGTTATTGTATATGTCCACCTCTCTGTCTCACTGAATGATTTAGTGGAAGGAAATCGGGGTCGACTGGCACCGAAACACATTGACAAGGGGACGTAACTCTAAACGAAACTGTATAGACCGGAAGTAGAAGCATTCTCTCTAGTGCGAGGGAGAGCTTGTAATCATATTTACTGGTCACGATTTATTTTAATATGGTTTCGACCGCCATTTATAATTATATACTAGTACTACCACGGCCGCGTATAATGACAGTCTTGTATTAATATAGCCTTATTTACGGTTTAGGAACTTGTTAAATCGACTATATATAGAAGACGTGGGCAGGTGGATCAACTGAGTGTTTGTTACACGAGAATCACGAAGATTACATTAGTACAGACAGTCCATGTATATATATAGTTTGGAGAGTAAGTCAGTACAGACAGTCAATGTATATATATATAGTTTGGAGAGTAAGTCAGTACAGACAGTCCATGTATATATATAGTTTGGAGAGTAAGTCAGTACAGACAGTCCATGTATATATATATAGTTTGGAGAGTAAGTCAGTACAGACAGTCCATGTATATATATATAGTTTGGAGAGTAAGTCAGTACGGACAGTCCATGTATATATATAGTTTGGAGAGTAAGTCAGTACAGACAGTCAATGTATATATATATAGTTTGGAGAGTAAGTCAGTACAGACAGTCCATGTATATATATAGTTTGGAGAGTAAGTCAGTACAGACAGTCCATGTATATATATAGTTTGGTGCTTTTTGGTTACCGGAACGAAATGTAAACATTTGTAATTGGACACTTGCCAACAAAGCTTAACGGAAAATAATATTTCATATGACGTTTTTGAAATATTCTTTGACGTGCTATTCCATCATCCAACCATACTAATCACACGTCTCTATCGTCACCACAGAGACACGACTTACTAAAATAGCTGAAATAGGATGTTTTTTTCTAATAAGGAAAGCGGAATTCAAAACCACATCACTGCCTTAATGGGGACACTATGTCAATCTTTTTACTGCCATTGTTTTAATGTTGTTAATAGCATACTAATGTTGTAGTACACAGGAACCTGGCCAAAAGCGGGACACTTGTGAAGTAATAATTATCTGCAAATTGAAACCTCCGGAGATTTGACAGAGATCAGATACACATGTTTTGAACAGAACGAAAGTGAAGACACGATTTAAACTCAGATAACCAATATTAAACTAATATTTCTGACAATAAATTCTAGTTCAAGGTCTACTCGTATAATGTGTGATAGCCATGCTTTCACCACGGTTACAACATGTTGGTACCGTCTTTACGGTAGAATTAGAAGTAGATGTACTTCATATAGGAATCACATCATAACACACTATCAATTCTGTTTGATGAATTATGGACAGATAACTGGCAACATTCCAGGAATAGCTTGGTTCCTTTGCTGTCAACATAGTGTAACAGTGCACGTGTACTGTTGTATCATAACGTGCTGTGATAAAACATTGAGTAAGTAGAACCGGGCACCTGTGATACAGACATATTATGGAGGATGTGGACAATATAGACATTAATTTGATCATATCTTAGTAGCAGAACTGTAAGGCGGCCTGGCATGGAGCTATTTTTTTGTCAAATATAACCATGTATATAATCAAGTATTTATATGAGAAAAAAACCTTTCAAACGACGAAATAACCCTCCAATGTTGGGTTAATCATCACGGGTAAGTGAATATAAAACTATACATTTTTATACAATATATTGTGGTATGTATCTGTTCATTCCGTAACGGATCATGGCTCGAATAAATGCTTTACCGGCGAACGGAACAATATTTTGCATTAATTATTCTTCAGATAGTCCAATTCCTCAACGGGACTGATGTCTTTGGTCTTTTTATCGTTCACATTATTTCTTAATCGATTGAATGGGCTATAATGATCCTACGCTGTAAATCTTGTCGATTCCGTTCCGCTCTCTATACCGTTCCGCTCTCTATATCGTTCCATTATCCGCTTCACGTTTTAGTAACACCTGCATACGACCTGATCGGGAAACACATTTATAATCCCATTTGTTTTTACCATTCAAGCAGCGGACTTGGTTTGGATTGTTTTAATGCCTTTGATCTTCGTATAATTAATGAGATTCTAACTAACGACTTCTGGTACGGTTGTATTGGGGGAGCGCTGTTTACTTTAGGGTCGGTTGTGTCGCGTGAATGTGCGACAGCCAGACGGAGGATACTGACTTGGTCGAAGTGGCTATAGTACAAGTTATTACATGTATATCTGAAACCTTTCAAAGGGACCCATAAAAATTATCTCTTTCATAGAGAAAAACCAATCCCCAATCCCTTTGTATGTTTAGCTACAAATAAAAATACGTTTAAATCAAAACTTCATTCAACAGTTGTTTAAAGTTTCAAAAGTTAATCTAACCCGTATATTAATATTGTTTTGTGGTTACCGAATAATTGATGATATTCATATTTTCTTTAAGTCAAATTATTGACTTCTAATTAAAGGACAATATTGGTCATATAAATAGGTCATATCAATAATTGGCTGACCTAGTATCTCTCCCGGCACGTGACTGCTGTAGATACAACTAGAGGTCGCTGCATACTTCGCTTAAAACACGAAAAGCTGAAGGTAAGAAATCTATAGCATGACAACGAGAGCTTTGTCATATTATATAGAACTAGTGGAACAATACAGTTACTGATCAATATGTTGTACATAACGACATCGACATAATGTATTTTACAAACCCACGATACCGGCGCCTGTAAATAAACCTATCAGCTTGAGATATTGTTATCACTAGAACAGTTTCACGAGCACGTATTTAAGTTATCGCGACTAAATCCACAGGTCGTTCAGTCACGCTGTTAGCGATATCAGGCACTAATACTAGTCGTTTCGTGACGTCGGATTCAAACATGAGATTTCTAAATGACTTCCGGGTAACATTTATCGCATGATGGAACTTGTAATCTTAGGAAACACGCCATTATTACCGAAACAAATGACAGTTCCGGACCATAGTTTGTGTTAACACGCGATGGTTGAGCTTCCTGGCTCATGAATCCGATACTCTGTACCGGAAGTTATTAAAATTAAAAAAAAAAAAATCATGAATTTCATAAATTAACATGGTGAATGTTTTGAGAATATACAGTTTATTTCCCGATTTTAGTGTGACGTGACATCTTGAATCTAAAATTACGCAAACTTTCCTTTCGTCTTCTGTTTGTAGTTGTCACGTGTTATCATTGTTGTTGACAGGACATTAAAATGTAAACTAAACATTGAACGTGTAAAACGTAACGTGGCACGTGGACAATATTTGTTGTTTTCTTCCGGACTAATGGATGGTCGGTAGCGCAGTGCCGGGGCGGCAACGCGGTCGAAAATACCTACGGTTAATGATACATGTAGTTTCACGGCGCCGCAGCTTTCCAGCGGTTACCTACTGTAGCGGTCACCTAATGTAGCGGTAACCTACTGTGGCGGTCACCTACTGTGGCGGTCACATATATTACGGCCGCCGCACGGCGTATATTGAATTTTCGGGGACAGAAAATCTGCGACTGTCGAACGGCCTTCGAAGTGTTGACGCACGGCCGCCGTACGGGAATGAAATGCAATCGCAGGGGGACCATGCGGCAGCAGTGGCTTGACTGACCGATACACATGTTCCCACGAACAACGTTGTAATAGCTCATCGTGTTATATTCCTCTGGCGACCCCTACGGCTGGTAAAATAAAGGGATATGCCGTACGGCCACCCTTCGACCACTACATCTCTCGATCTCGCGGATCTGCGGCCGCAGTTCGTTACAACGTCCCAATTTGTTACTGTTTTTTTGTAACAAACAAAGTGGGACGTCCTCGACATGATAGTGCTTGCCAATTTGTTACAACTGCTTTTGTGAAGTACGTCCAACTAGTTGTTTAACAAATCGGGACATTTTGACAAATAGGCACGCAACAGGGTTTTCTGCTGTATCTTGTTTTCAATAATATTGTCATACACTATACAGGTAGCATAGGATTGTTATGCAATATTTTTGGTCAGAGAAAAATGACATGTTAGTGTTACATCGTCTGCCCTTATTGCCATGATGCAAGCCTTGGATGTTTTGTGTTCGCAGTGTCCGAACTATCAATGTTTGTACGAGTACATGTGGTAAATCCAACATCCAGTCGTTATTGTGTTTGTCTGCACGTAGTACGGCTGTTCTAGTCTGTGTACACGTAGTACGGCTGTTCTAGTCTGTGTACACGTAGTACGGCTGTTCTAGTCTGTGTACACGTAGTAAGGCTGTTCTAGTCTTTGTACACGTAGTACGGCTGTTCTAGTCTGTACACGTAGTACGGTTCTTCTAGTCTGTGTACGCGTAGTACGGCTGTTCTAATATGTGTGCGCGTAGTACGACTGTTCTAGTCTGTACGCGTAGTACGGCTGTTCTAGTCTGTGTACACGTAGTACGGCTGTTCTAGTCTGTGTACACGTAGTACGGCTGTTCTAGTCTGTGTACACGTAGTACGGCTGTTCTAGTCTGTGTACACGTAGTACGGTGTTCTAGTCTGTGTACACGTAGTACGGCTGTTCTAGTCTGTGTACACGTAGTACGGTTCTTCTAGTCTGTGTACGCGTAGTACGGCTGTTCTAGTTTGTGTACACGTAGTACGGCTGTTCTAGTCTGTGTACACGTAGTACGGCTGTTCTAGTCTGTGGAGTGTGTACACGTATTACGGCTGTTCTAGTTTGTATACACACGTCTACTCAGAATGTAGGTCGAGTTGAACAACCACTGCATCTAATATCAGTTTTATTCCCCACTGGGAGTTAACGGTTGACATACCGACGAAATATTTATTTATGTACGACAATTAAAGTTCGTCGCTCGGCCTGGCAGCGAAATAAGTGGTAAAGTAGGACTAGGTAGTATTATGCATATCCACGCTTCCCAGATACGGAGTACAAATGAATTATTGAGAACTCGATATGCCCATAGGCCTAGGCCAATCTAGCACAGATGTGCAAGGTCGTTGACCGGAAATGGCTATTTTTATCTGGGTGACTGCCCACTTAAGACTGACCTTTCCCGAATGTCCAGCTAAGCCACAGTGTAACACACCTGTCTTTTGTTAAGAAACAATGCGTTCTGTACAGCTACCATCCCAAATGTTTCCTATAGCGGACATGTGTGATGTGCTGCTTAATATGAAATACTACAATTTGGAGTCGGTCTCGATTTCCGATATGTTCAGATTAAGTACGTTAACATAGCTGTGTCCATGGTATTAAATAACTGTCAGCAAGTACAACACGTCCAGGCGATATAAATATATAAACCTGTTCCCCTCATTGGGTAATCTACCATTCATGTCTGTGCGATTGTTTTTGGTGTGCCAGCAAGAATCATTCTCCGCGAGTCATCCTAATCTGCGATAATCCTTAGGTTCGGTGGATGTGTGGAATAAAATAATCCTTAGGTTCGGTGGATGTGTGGAATAAAATAATCCTTAGTTTCGGTGGATGTGTTGAATAAAATAATCCTTAGGTCCGGTGGATGTGTTGAATAAAATAATCCTTAGGTTCGGTGGATTTGTGGAATAAAATAATCCTTACGTTCGGTGGATGTATGGAATAGAATAATCCTTAGGTTCGGTGGATGTGTTGAATAAAATAATCCTTAGGTTCGGTGGATGTGTGGAATAAAATGGATCGGTGGAATATAAATCTTTGGAATGTATGGAATAGAATAATCCTTAGGTTCGGTGGATGTGTTGAATAAAATAATCCTTAGGTTCGGTGGATGTGTGGAATAAAATAATCCTTAGGTTCGGTGGATGTGTGGAATAAAATAATCCTTAGGTTCGGTGGATTTGTGGAATAAAATAATCCTTAGGTTCGGTGGATGTGTGGAATAAAATAATCCTTAGGTTCGGTGGATTTGTGGAATAAAATAATCCTTAGGTTCGGTGGATGTGTGGAATAAAATAATCCTTAGGCTCGGTGGATGTGTGGAATAAAGTCGACCATGTTCCTAAAGTATGTTAATAAAATAAAAGGTTTATGAGATACTGTCATACATCGACACCGGAAGTTAGGTTTTTGAGACATGCGCTGAAGCTAGACATTGTTGATTTACGTCGCTCTTGTGTATTAGAACGAGGATCAATCGAGCCGGACCGTACATGATAATTAAGGATGGAGTTACAATTCTTGTATCGATTCAGAGATGTTTTAAACATAATTGTGTATGCTATACATCGATCGTGTGCATTGTGCATGTGTTCCTCGAGTGACGGCGTTACGAATGATAGTTAGTACATTTGTGGAAACTCACGAGGATATTAAATAACTACGATCATTTTATCGTGTAACACCTCCCCAATTTCCTGGTATCTATAGATTGAAATACATGAAAACGGAAAAGTGTTTATACCGTCAGAAATTTTCAATACTGTTTTAGAAAAGCTGTAAATAAAAACAAGACATATAATTTTGATTTTTTTTTAGGATGTGTTGAATTTTCCTATATTGCTAATCAAGCCAACCATAGTCAAAACATTAGCAAATTAACTATATCATGGTAACTGTACTTGTAAGTATAATAACATATCTACATTCTCCCATTGTGATATACTGTGATCACTTGACCGCTATTATGACGTCATTTATCTCATTCTAACGACGCTGAATTTTCTGTTCCAAGAATTTCGCATTAGAGTGTAGGGGGAAAACCGACAAAGCAGAAATACGTTATGATTTGTTAAAATTGTAAGCAATGAATGTGAAAATGATGTTATGGTCTTTACATCAGTGGCTGAAACATTTGAGATTTATCCATCAAATATGTAGTTAGGACATCACAATGGAAATACAGATATTGAGTATGATTAAATGCGAAGTGTATGAATCATCTTGACAATATTTTCAATTTAGAGAGCATCGGTCGAGCTAAAACAAAAACGTCTTGGATACATCTCGCGCATATATAAACTGACCCAGTTAGGGATTTAGGGCGTTTCAGTGAACACGTGTTGTGGCTGTTATCGACTAACAGGGTTATTGCCCTGGAGATTTATACGTCCGCTACTGTACGACTTCCGTAATGGTGAAGGATGTAGACAAGCTGGATACATTCATTGTATATACTACAAATGTCATTAAATAATGGTTTAGATAGTAACATCTTAACGTGTGTCACAAGCTTTTGGTCGTGAGTGACTTCACGTCTGCACCACTTCCGGTTGTACATAGAATACATGGTACGTAATTGTTAAACGACGAACAAGTCGCCCGAACTTAGCGTAGGAGGGAATCCGTCATTGGGATGTATGTACACTTCCTATACACGCGAAAAACTAATGTACATCGAGGATTAAATGTATTTGCACGCGACAAAATGTGCAGTTGTCTTTAGTGAACTTCGTTTTATTTCCTATCCGTGTTGTACGTACACGTAGGCTGGTTGTTTATGATCCTATTACCATGGATTATTGGTGTTATACCTTCCGAATGTGGAGATGATAACCTAACACGACCTTCATTAACAGTTGGCCGGATTTAGAGCGATGGTCAGTTAGTTTGAACGTCACGAGAAGTCACGTGGCAATGCCACGTAAAACGTGTATATCAATTTAGATATCGACAATTGGAGGTACATTGTTGAGTGCGTTGGCGTTATATAACCAGCCGGATTTGTAGTTGTAAGGATTTCTTTAAATTAATTGTCAACATGTAGATTAGTTCCTCGGTGTTTCTTAAATGATTGCTACACGTATTATTGGGAAATTTAATTCTAAAAAGGCACAATGGCCAATTTATATAAAAGGAACAATGGTAAATTACATGTAATATAAAAGTACAATGGTCAATTAATATAAAAGGAACAATGGTCAATTAATATAAAAATACAATGGTCAATTAATATAAAAATACAATGGTCAATTAATATAAAAAGAAACAATGGTCAATTACATGTAATATAAAAGTACAATGGCCAATTAATATAAAAGTACAATGGTCAATTAATATAAAAGGAACATTGGTCAATTAATATAAAAGGAACTATGGTCAGTTGATATAAAAGGAACAATGGTCAGTTTCAAATAACTTCTTGTCAGAAAAATTTTGGAAATATGCATTTGTTTGTTATTAAACTTTACCCTGAAAGTTTTAATGTCTTGGCCCGGATGTGGTCGGAACATGCACGGGCTCCTCCACAATATAACGCGGGGACCAGAATATAACGCGGGGACCAGAATATAACGCGGGGACCAGAATATAACGCGGGGACCAGAATATCGCGCGGGGACCAGAATATAACGCGGGCACCAGAATATAACGCGGGAACCAGAATATAACGCGGGGACCAGAATATAACGCGGGCACCAGAATATAACGCGTGGACCAGAATATAACGCGGGGACGCGGGGACCAGAATATAACGCGGGGACCAGAATGTAACGCGGGGACCAGAATATAACGCGGGGACCAGAATATAACGCGGGGACCAGAATATCGCGCGGGGACCAGAATATAACGCGGGCACCAGAATATAACGCGGGGACCAGAATATAACGCGGGCACCAGAATATAACGCGTGGACCAGAATATAACGCGGGGACGCGGGGACCAGAATATAACGCGGGGACCAGAATATAACGCGGGGACCAGAATGTAACGCGGGGACCAGAATATAACGCGGGGACCAGAATATCGCGCGGGGACCAGAATATAACGCGGGGACCAGAATATCACGCGGGGACCAGAATATAACGCGAGGACCAGAATATCACGCGGGGACCAGAATATTTCAGATTTCAGATTATAACATTCGCCATGAAGGTCAAATCATAAATATTATTGCGTGTGACGTTTACAGAAATGTGTTTACCCGCAATTCACTTGAGGATATATTGAAACTGAACTCCTTGGCCCTGCCGTTTGGATGAAAGCGAGTGTATTAACCTCTGCGCCACCCGCTGTTAGCTTTAACTCACCAGGAATTGTATTGTTATAAAATCTATATCAATATTGTTTTCAGCGCCTCTAAAAGTGAAAACATATATTGATAATACATATATTGATGTGTATATTATGTTACAGTTTACGTATTAACAGACATTTGTCAACACGGACGCCCGCGTGTTTGTTCAGAGCTAGTAACAAACGACTTGACTTGGCTAGCGTGCGTCAGATCGATCCGAGTCGGAGTTTGGTCAGCTTTCGGCCTCTTGTGTAGTCTGTTTGTGGCTATTTATATTTATATAGATGCTTAAAACATCCGGGTTACTTGTCTTTAATGGTTAACATTGAAGTTTATTGATGTGCTGTTTCATTAGACGGGAAGTGCTAGTAGTTATAATCACCATGGTGAGTTATCGGCTATGTACATACCATATATATATAAGCATTCCACACCGATACACCAGACGTTCAGCTGAGCGTCAGGAAACAGGTTCGTTAAAGCTGCCGGGCTCGTGACATTCATCGTGTATTCCTGTATTTATTACGTAATTGTACTTTCTCTGCGTAAATTAATCGTTGTCAGAAACTATGTCTTGTTTACGCGTGAAAATGGTTAACACTGTTATGTGTAGTTAGTTAAATGGTAACATGGTTATGTGTAGGTAGTTAAATGGTAACATGGTTATGTGTAGGTAGTTAAATGGTAACATGGTTATGTGTAGGTAGTTAAATGGTAACATGGTTATGTGTAGGTAGTTAAATGGTAACATGGTTATGTGTAGGTAGTTAAATGGTAACATGGTTATGTGTAGGTAGTTAAATGGTAACATGGTTATGTGTAGGTAGTTAAATGGTAACATGGTTATGTGTAGGTAGTTAAATGGTAACATGGTTATGTGTAGATAGTTAAATGGTAACATGGTTATGTGTAGGTAGTTAAATGGTAACATGGTTATGTGTAGGTAGTTAAATGGTAACATGGTTATGTGTAGGTAGTTAAATGGTAACATGGTTATGTGTAGGTAGTTAAATGGTAACATGGTTATGTGTAGGTAGTTAAATTGTAACATGGTTATGTGTAGGTAGTTAAATGGTAACATGGTTATGTGTAGGTAGTTAAATTGTAACATGGTTATGTGTAGGTAGTTAAATTGTATCATGGTTATGTTTAGGTAGTTAAATGGTAACATGGTTATGTGTAGGTAATTAAATGGTAACATGGTTATGTGTAGGTTAAATGGTAACATGGTTATGTGTAGGTAGTTAAATGGTAACATGGTTATGTGTAGGTAGTTAAATGGTAACATGGTTATGTGTAGGTAATTACATGATAACATGGTTATGTGTACATACTTACATGTAAATGGTTACATTTGCTATTCATACACGCATACTAACATTGGTTTCACATTTCTTTTTCTTTCAGATGTTTAAAGAAATGAAAACGAACAACATATCTGCTGGAGGCGAGTGGGCCGCTTCCGGCACATCTCGGTCAGTACACAATTCTCCGAGGACACTCGTACTTCCGGAGCACATGGACGGAGAGCAGTTGGAGGAAATGATTGCAGCAGCCCCTCTGGATTTATCCGTGTTCAGTGTGCAATCAAAACCGACTCGTAATGCCGAGAGTCCTCTAGATTTGTCGTTAAAAACAAGAAAAAGAACGGCGGATTCTACGGATGAAAATCATATACAATTGTGTGTGTTTACTGGTTCTAAAAGAGTTTGTCAAGGGGTGACGGGAACACCAGAACTGCTAGACAGGTCGTTCGCTTTCCGTCAGAATTTATCGGGATATGAGGATACTAATAGTGGAAATAAAGGTGCCATCTATAAAAGACAACTTAGTGCCGACTTTGAGGGGAAACCAACCGTGATAAAAAATGGATTTCCCGTGGATAAAGTTCCTGCCCCTTCACAAATCCAGGAACACCAGTATCATTATTATCAACAGAAACAACATCAGCAATTGCAGCAGCAACAACAACATCAACAACAGCAGCAACAACAACAGCAGCAACAACAACAGCAACATCAACATCAACATCAACAACATTTACAGCAGTTAAAAATCCGTCAACATGCATTGCAGTCACCTCAGTCAGATTTATCACCTCAACAGTTGCTGTCTCAGAAACATCAACTGGCGCAGCAAAGAAAGCAACAGCTTGGGCAACAGATGCAATTATCTCAACAACAGCAGCAGCAACAACAACAACAACAACAACAACAACAACAACAACAACTTTTGTCGAAACACCATCAGCTGTCCCCACAACAACAGTTGTCAAAACAACAACAAGCGTTGTCATCACAGCAGCAACAACAGGTATCCATGCATCAAGTTATGAAACATCAAATGACACCTCAGCAACAACTTACAAACCATCATCAACAACAGCAACAACAGAAATTAAAACAACAGCAGCATGGATTCCAAACCCTCTCCCAATATATCAAACAGGAACAACAACATAAGTCAGTTAGTCACACCACACAACAGGAACATCATTCCAATACTCTCTACCAACAAGAGATAAAACACCGACAACAACTCCAGAGACAACAATCACAACAACGACATCACCGCGACGAGATTCTCCATGAGAGATACATTCAATCTAAGCTTTCAGAAAAGGCGTCTCCTACACTGTCGGGGTACGCGCCACAGCGACCGAGAAAACCTGATGGAACACCAGCAGAACAGCAGGCTCTCCATGGGTATACGTCATGTGACAATACAAGGGCAGCTAACTCTTCTCAAAACTTAGACACGGGTAAACACTGTTACAGTAAACATGTGGAGTCACGTGGTTCTCATAGTCAACCGTTCACTGTCAAGCATAGCTCAACGGACACTACGGGGTTTTCAAACGAACTACAGAGAGGTTCACTAGAAAAGCAAACAAATGTTACGTATTCCACAAGTGCTGGTCACTCTGGCTACACCTGTTTGTCTGTGACCTCGGCCACACATTCGGGCGGAATTGTTCACGCAGGTCCTATTGGCCCATCAGGTTATCCCGGCCACACTGGTCAGTCCGGTCGGACAAATATCCCCGTGTTCGGTCCGTCCAACAACCTCCAGTATTATAACATGAGTGGAGGTACTATGTCAAGAAGACATTCCCCACACTTTGAAGCCATTCAACGATGTAGTCCCGATAGTACCATATCTACAAATTCTCCCTAAACAGTTCCATGGCGACCCGGAGACTTACAATGACAGAGCGAAGCAGCATAGGGCTATGATGACAGCAGATACATCGCGAAGACTAGATCAGGGCTCGGGCTTCTCATCACATCTCACCCCTACAACACATACATTTACAGAACCTCATTCACCTGCCGGAAATGGACAGATATACTCACATGAGAGTTCCCCTGGAGGTCTGTCAAGAGGCTCGCCTTCATCCTATAGAGGTCATTCGCCTTCTGCCCAGCGTCAACATTCTGTGCATTCAAAGACGGGGTCACGAGGTAGCTCGCCATCTGGCGGGCGTAATATGTATCTCTCCCACTCACTAAGTCCCCTCGTACATAGTGCCATGTCATCACCCGTGGTCCCGATGTCTCGTGCGATTGAGAGGTCCATAATTAAGGGCACGAGCGGTGTGTGTAAAGTGTCATCTAGTGACAATCAAGGTGTTCATTCCAACTCTAATGTCTGTGATAGTAAAATAGGTTTACAGAATTCGGTCTTAAAACACTCGCCAGCGCAGCGAACTGTTACGGACCGGATTCCGTCTAATAGTGTTACTGCAAAACCGTCCGACTCTATAGATCCAATCATATGTATCAAAGAGGAAAAACCGTTTTCTGTACCAAAGCAGGTTCCGGTCCATAAGGCTGTTTTTAATAGCGAGAAAACATTACCAGGCGATATCAAATCTGAAAAAGAAAATAAAATCCAAACAGTGGAATCGAACGGTAATGATATCCGGAAGACGGAAGAGCCTGAAATTGAGAGATACACTTGTCCTCTCACAATCGCAATTCCTGGAAGTGCAGCAGCAACCTCAGTTAATCAATCCAGCCATGCAATCGCCAAGGAAAGCAAACCTTCGGAAACAGTTGTAGTAAAAGCCCCCCGACCATATTCAAAGAAACAAATTATCATGAATGCTGTCAACAATGATGAATGCTTGAAAAAAATTGTGAACACTGTTAGCACACCTAGACCTAAACCAGTACAATACTCCACATCGGATCCACACCATCTAAATCAGAATTGTTTACAGAACCCTTCTCCTACTTTCCCGGAATCCCCAAAGATGCCAACTTTGAGTCCCCAGCAGAAACTGTCTCCTGCCATGGTGTCTCCTCTCATCGGAGATCCGCCTACCCTCGACCCACCTGACGTGTCTTCACAGCGCATGCGTCATGATCAAGGGTCGAAAATATCAATGCTACGAAAGTTTTCTGTCAGTGGGTTAAGTGATAAGTCAGACAGTCGTTCAGAGGAAAATAATAGCGATGGTGATATTCGTCCATGTCGTTCAGATCATTCCACAATGGGAGGTAACTCCTTCAGTAAATGGACGTGTTATAGTAAAAACATTCCCGTCGCCAACGTATCCCCGATGGTACACGGACACAATACAGCTCCACCAAAACCGAAATCTGACGTCAGTAGACCAGACTCGTGTGATCATCCCAAATGTGACACCGATTCCAAGCAATCAGATGATCGGAAACCGTCCAGTATCAGTGTCACTGAAACGTTTGGTGATCTAAAGTTTGACGAACGTTTTATGGACGATGATTTAATAGTGTTAGATAAAGAGCACATCTCTAATTTTTCAAGGTCACGTAGCATAGTGAAAAGTTTAAATCGACAAAAACAAATATCGGATGAAAAGACGGGCGAGAGTAAAACCGCTCTACCTGACTCGTTTCGCATCGGTGTTGAAGAGGATGACCCATTCCGCGAGCGGAAGTCCTCTACATCAAGATCAGTTTCTGCCGACAAGAGTCGGTCTTCTTCGGCCGATAAAGGTCGGTCGTCATCGGCTGACAAGTCGCGATCCTTACTAGCAGAGATCGCCAATTCGGATGGCTACGTCGCCGAGACAAAGGTGAAGACAAAGACCGATGACCTTCTGACCGATGACCCTGCAAACCTTGGTCGCGAGGAGAGGGCTTTATTGGTAAGTGTTAATAACAAAAATTGTAATTTAAGAACGTAGACCTATTTCTCACTCAGAGGTCATGAACAAAAAGCCTTTTAATCTCGACTATATATTTAATATAATCGTTAAGACGGACAAAGAAAATACGAGAAATAACTGATCATGCGTGTGTGTACAAAATAAAAGTTGTCAAATATTTGCTCGAATAACAATACCGCACGTGATAATTGTGAACTCAGAAGGATTAATTTATTCTGTGACTCATTATCAGGATCGATTAAAACATATTGAGAGTTATATCGGGAGATTCCGGTAAATAGGACAAATTCGATCGAGGATATAATTATTGTAGTATATGTACTGAGGTACGTCAATGATTTCACATCTGTCCCTCTGGAAGTTACTCGACATGTAACGGTGATACAAATCACGACACTAACTACCCCCTCCCCTCACTAGGGTAGTGACGACATATAACGGTGATACACATCACGACACTAACTACCCCCTCCCCTCACTAGGGTAGTGACGACATATAACGGTGATACACATCACGACACTAACTACCCCCTCCACTCACTAGGGTAGTGACGACATATAACGGTGATACACATCACGACACTAACTACCCCCTCTCCTCACTAGGGTAGTGACGACATATAACGGTGATACACATCACGACACTAACTACCCCCTCTCCTCACTAGGGTAGTGACGACATATAACGGTGATACACATCACGACACTAACTACCCCCTCCCCTCACTAGGGTAGTGACGACATATAACAGTGATACACATCACGACACTAACTACCCCCTCCCCTCACTAGGGTAGTGACGACATATAACGGTGATACACATCACGACACTAACTACCCCCTCCACTCACTAGGGTAGTGACGACATATAACGGTGATACACATCACGACACTAACTACCCCCTCCCCTCACTAGGGTAGTGACGACATATAACGGTGATACACATCACGACACTAACTACCCCCTCCCCTCACTAGGGTAGTGACGACATATAACAGTGATACACATCACGACACTAACTACCCCCTCCCCTCACTAGGGTAGTGACGACATATAACGGTGATACACATCACCACACTAACTACCCCCCTCCCCTCACTAGGGTAGTGACTCGACATATAACGGTGATTCATATCACGACACTAACTACCCCCTCCCCTCACTAGGGTAGTGACGACATATAACGGTGATACACATCACGACACTAACTACCCCCTCCCCTCACTAGGGTAGTGACGACATATAACGGTGATACACATCACCACACTAACTACCCCCTCCCCTCACTAGGGTAGTGACTCGACATATAACGGTGATTCATATCACGACACTAACTACCCCCCTCCCCTCACTAGGGTAGTGACGACATATAACGGTGATACACATCACGATATTAACTACCCCCTTGGAAATACTATTACCGACCAACCCTAACTTCATATGTACCCCCTCCCCCTTAAACACCAGTAAGTGTACGCTTTATATCTGTGTAGTATTTTCCTACTGAAACATCAATATGTAATGTATACACTATAGCGCATATTATCGACCAACAGAACGTCAGAAGTCTGGTGTTTAGGAAATATGATATTCGATAACCGTTTTATAAGACATGACCGTTTATTTGTGAATGATGGGTCATTAAGAGTTCAGATGAGATGTACTTTTATGTTCTTTATGCACGAGAAAATCATTACCCTCCTCAGTCGTGTCGTGAAACTACTGCTTTACGAGGTATGCGCTGCGCAGGATGTAGCATGATCAAACCTCAGCCATCATTTCATGTGGGCGGGGTCTCTGGCCAAACAAGTACCGAGGTCTCTATCGACTGACTCCATCACCAATAAAAAGAAATCTGAATATACATATTTATATAGAGGAAAGAAAAAACTCGACAACACGTCTTATTATTGAGTTTTGCTTTTCTGTAGGTATCAACAATTCTATTCTAAATATAATTTGGCTTTTTACATGTCATTAAAACTGTCTAAAAGCACTGTAAGCGCTGTATATCATGGACACTACCATTATAACACAAATATTTAATATAAAATGTTTATTCAGTACAACGCATTGATCTCACTGTTGTTATTTACGGTCAAGTAGCATGCGACACCACTTGACTTCCTGTAGCGGCGCCACTTGACTTCATGTAGCGACACCACATGACTTTCTGTAGCGGCACCACATGACTTTCTGTAGCGACACCACATGACTTTCTGTAGCGGCACCACATGACTTTCTGTAGCGACACCACATGACTTCCTGCAGCGACACATGACTTCCTGCAGCGACACCACATGACTTCCTGTAGCGACACCACATGAGTTTCTGTAGCGGTACCACTTGACTTCCTGTAGGACACCACATGACTTCCTGTAGCGGCGCCACTTGACTCATGTAGCGGCACCACTTGACTTCCTGTAGTGGCACCACATGACTTCCTGTAGCGACACCACATGAGTTTCTGTAGCGGTACCACTTGACTTCCTGTAGCGACACTACATGACTTCCTGTATCAGCACCACTTGACTTCCTGTAGCGACACTACATGACTTCCTGTAGCGGTACCACATGACTTCCTGTATCAGCACCACATTGAGTTTCCTGTAGCGGTACCACTATGACTTCCTGTAGCAGCACCACATGACTTCCTGTAGCGACACTACATGACTTTCTGTTACTATCAACAACACTAGATATATATTTATATTAAGAATGTCTGTAACTATTACAGCGTTACGTTATTTGGTAAAAAAAATATCTGTTATTGTTTGTAGAGAGCTATTAAAAGATTCGAAGAAATGGAAGAAAGAACTGACCAACCTCCCACATCTCCTAAAACAACCAAACAATCAAACACAAAACTTAAGGTATGTATAACACAGTACATTAACATGACCTATCTCTAGGTAGACGACAATGCTAACCGACATGGTGATCAAGGTGTTAGGACCGAGCCATCCTTCCTGGCGAAAGACAGTTTATTAATACGGAATTAATATACATATTTATAAGCTGTAGATTACTGATGATATCCTGATTACTAAATCGATTTGCATACTTTAAAAAAAATTACTTTAAGCAGATTGAGATTGCTTTCAAAATTGATTTGACCGGACGTTTTGTACAAGTACCACGAAAACAATACTGACGTCATTAATTTACGAAATCGCAGAAGTATTGTTGATTAAAAACAAGTGTTGTATCTGATACAAATGTGACCACGTGGTAGATTCCGTGGTGTCAGAGACCGGTGTAGGTAGCAAGAACAGGGGTTTGTAATGAGTGATTATGATAATAATCCAGACTTATATAAACATAACACATATGTTTATACTGATCTCATTTCTGTGTTACATTATGGACCCTAAAATTTAGGGAACATTGTTTCCAAAACCAGACAATTTAGACATTATTTCCGGAATAAGAAATTGTGATTATGATTCCGGATCCTTAACTCGAGCTGACTTCAGGGACCAGGAAGTTATAGTGGTACCGGGAGACAATAGCTGGTCATGTGACAATAGGCGTCTAATGTATCGTCTATGGCTATACGTTATACGATAACGGGGTACCAACAGTTGTAGTCCAGTGAGGACGGGTCTAGGGGGTACCAACAGCTGTAGTCCAGTGAGGACGGGTCTAGGGGGTACCAACAGTTGTAGTCCAGTAAGGACGGGTCTAGGGGGTACCAACAGTTGTAGTCCAGTGAGGACGGGTCTAGGGGGTACCAACAGTTGTAGTCCAGTGGGGACGGGTCTAGGGGGTACCAACAGTTGTAGTCCAGTGGGGACGGGTCTAGGGGGTACCAACAGTTGTAGTCCAGTGGGGACGGGTCTAGGGGTACCAACAGTTGTAGTCCAGTGAGGACGGGTCTAGGGGGTACCAACAGTTGTAGTCCAGTGGGGACGGGTCTAGGGGGTACCAACAGTTGTAGTCCAGTGAGGACGGGTCTAGGGGGTACCAACAGCTGTAGTCCAGTGAGGACGGGTCTAGGGGGTACCAACAGCTGTAGTCCAGTGAGGACGGGTCTAGGGGGGTACCACAGTTGTAGTCCAGTGAGGACGGGTCTAGGGGTACCAACAGTTGTAGTCCAGTGAGGACGTGTCTAGGGGGTACCAACAGTTGTAGTCCAGTGAGGACGGGTCTAGGGGGTACCAACAGCTGTAGTCCAGTGAGGACGGGTCTAGGGGGTACCAACAGTTGTAGTCCAGTGAGGACGGGTCTAGGGGGTACCAACAGCTGTAGTCCAGTAAGGACGGGTCTAGGGGTACCAACAGCTGTAGTCCAGTAAGGACGGGTCTAGGGGGTACCAACAGTTGTAGTCCAGTGAGGACGGGTCTAGGGGGTACCAACAGCTGTAGTCCAGTGAGGACGGGTCTAGGGGGTACCAACAGCTGTAGTCCAGTGAGGACGGGTCTAGGGGTACCAACAGTTGTAGTCCAGTGAGGACGGGTCTAGGGGGTACCAACAGTTGTAGTCCAGTGAGGACGGGTCTAGGGGTACCAAACGCTTTTATCCAGTGAGGACGGGTCTAGTGGTACCAACATTTGTAGTCCCGTGGGGACGGGTCTAGGGGTACCAACAGCTGTAGTCCAGTAAGGACGGGTCTAGGGGGTTCCAACAGCTGTAGTCCAGTGAGGACGGGCCTAGGGGGTACCAACAGTTGTAGTCCAGTGAGGACGGGTCTAGGGGTACCAAACGCTTTTATCCAGTGAGGACGGGTCTAGGGGTACCAACAGTTGTAGTCCCGTGGGGACGGGTCTAGGGGTACCAACAGCTGTAGTTCAGTGAGGACGGGTCTAGGGGGTACCAACAGTTGTAGTCCAGTGATGACGGGTCTAGGGGTACCAACAGTTGTAGTCCAGTGAGGACGGGTCTAAGGGTACCAACAGTTGTAGTCCAGTAAGGACGGGTCTAGGGGTACCAACAGCTGTAGTCCAGTAAGGACGGGTCTAGGGGGTACCAACGTTGTTTGTCCAGTGAGGGGCGGGTTAGGGGGTACCAACAGCTGTAGGTCCAGTTGAGGACGGGTCTAAGGGTACCAACAGCTGTAGTCCAGTGAGGACGGGGCTAGGGGGGGTGGACCAACAGTTGTAGTCCAGTGAGGGGCGGGTCTAGGGGGTACCAACAGCGTAGTCCAGTGAGGACGGGCTAAGGGTACCAACAGTTGTCCAGTGAGGACGGGTTAGGGGGTTCCCAAATAGTTGTAGTCCAGTGAGGACGGGTCTAGGGGTACCAACAGTTGTAGTCCAGTGAGGACGGGTCTAGGGGTACCAACAGCTGTAGTCCAGTGAGGACGGGTCTAAGGGTACCAACAGCTGTAGTCCAGTGAGGACGGGGCTAGGGGGTACCAACAGTTGTAGTCCAGTGAGGACGGGTCTAGGGGTACCAAAAAGCTGTAGTCCAGTTTAGGAGGGTAAGGGGGTACCAAACAGCGTAGTCCAGTGAGGGACGGGTTAGGGGGTACCAACAGTTTATAGTCCAGTAAGGACGGGTCTAGGGGGTACCAACAGTTGTAGTCCAGTGAGGACGGGTCTAGGGGTACCAACAGTTGTAGTCCAGTGAGGACGGGGCTAGGGGGTACCAACAGCTGTAGTCCAGTGAGGACGGGTCTAGGGGGTACCAACAGTTATAGTCCAGTAAGGACGGGTCTAGGGGGTACCAACAGCTGTAGTCCAGTGAGGACGGGTCTAGGGGGTACCAACAGTTGTAGTCCAGTGAGGACGGGTCTAGGGTACCAAACGCTTTTATCCAGTTAGGACGGTCTAGGGGTACCAACAGTTGTAGTCCCGTGGGGACGGGTCTAGGGGTACCAACAGCTGTAGTTCAGTGAGGACGGGTCTAGGGGGTACCAACAGTTGTAGTCCAGTGATGACGGGTCTAGGGGTACCAACAGCTGTAGTCCAGTAAGGACGGGTCTAGGGGGTTCCAACAGCTGTAGTCCAGTGATGACGGGTCTAGGGGTACCAACAGCTGTAGTCCCGTGGGGACGGGTCTAGGGGTACCAACAGTTGTAGTCCAGTGAGGACGGGTCTAGGGGGGTACCAACAGTTGTAGTCCAGTGAGGACGGGTCTAGGGGTACCAACAGCTGTAGTCCAGTGAGGACGGGTCTAGGGGGGTACCAACAGCTGTAGTCCAGTGAGGACGGGTCTAGGGGGTACCAACAGTTGTAGTCCAGTGAGGACGGGTCTAGGGGTACCAACAGCTGTAGTCCAGTGAGGACGGGTCTAGGGGGTACCAACAGCTGTAGTCCAGTGAGGACGGGTCTAGGGGGTACCAACAGTTGTAGTCCAGTGAGGACGGGTCTAGGGGTACCAAACGCTTTTATCCAGTGAGGACGGGTCTAGGGGTACCAACAGTTGTAGTCCCGTGGGGACGGGTCTAGGGGTACCAACAGCTGTAGTTCAGTGAGGACGGGTCTAGGGGGTACCAACAGTTGTAGTCCAGTGATGACGGGTCTAGGGGTACCAACAGCTGTAGTCCAGTAAGGACGGGTCTAGGGGGTTCCAACAGCTGTAGTCCAGTGATGACGGGTCTAGGGGGTACCAACAGCTGTAGTCCCGTGGGGACGGGTCTAGGGGTACCAACAGTTGTAGTCCAGTGAGGACGGGTCTAGGGGGTACCAACAGTTGTAGTCCAGTGAGGACGGGTCTAGGGGTACCAACAGCTGTAGTCCAGTGAGGACGGGTCTAGGGGGTACCAACAGCTGTAGTCCAGTGAGGACGGGTCTAGGGGGGTACCAACAGTTGTAGTCCAGTGAGGACGGGTCTAGGGGTACCAAACGCTTTTATCCAGTGAGGACGGGTCTAGGGGTACCAACAGTTGTAGTCCCGTGGGGACGGGTCTAGGGGTACCAACAGCTGTAGTTCAGTGAGGACGGGTCTAGGGGGTACCAACAGTTGTAGTCCAGTGATGACGGGTCTAGGGGTACCAACAGCTGTAGTCCAGTGAGGACGGGTCTAGGGGGTACCAACAGTTGTAGTCCAGTGAGGACGGGTCTAGGGGTACCAACAGCTGTAGTCCAGTGAGGACGGGTCTAGGGGTACTAACAGCTGTAGTTCAGTGAGGACGGGTCTAGGTGTACCAACAGCTGTAGTCCAGTGAGAACGGGTCTAGGGGTACCAACAGCTTTTATCCAATGAGGACGGGTCTAGGGGTACCAACAGCTCTGGTAAAAGTGTTACTCAATGGAAGAGAACAGTGAACAGAAAAACCAGACAGATAGAACCAAAGTGGGACAGAGGGGACAGGGGGGACAGGGGGTACAGAGGGGACACGGGGGGACACGGGGGGACACGGGGGGACACGGGGGGACAGGGGGACAGAAGATTTTTTTAGACTCGTCAATGTCACAGATGAGACACCAAAGAACCGTTAACAGTTAGTTGTAGAGAAATCTCTTTATTGTCGTCCTAGATAAATTTGTAGATGAAGACATGTGGAGACGTGTTTGACATGTTAACGTCGTTTTGACATAAGACATGTATTACAGTAATTCATTATCTCGTGTAAGGTGACAAGGCCGCTGATAGATGAGGCAGATCTGTGACGTTTTCACGAAAAGTAATGTGTGTCACGTGCTTCGAAATATCTCCATAAATAGATATTAAAGACACAATGTTTACCGCGGAAATATACGTTAATTATATACGGTACCAACATATATACATCTCCGGTGTGCACCATTAAAATACGCGAAATGTAAGGTCGACATATATCGAACATTAATTTGTCGTTCAGACGGAAACGCCAGATGTAGTCCATCATAATATGTTTTAATTAAACGCCAGGTAGTCCATCTTAATATGTTTTAATTAAACGCCAGGTGTTGTCCATCATAATATGTTTTAATTAAACGCCAGGTAGTCCATCATAATATGTTTTAATTAAACGCCAGCTATCTAGTCCATCATAATATGTTTTAATTAAACGCCAGGTAGTCCAGTCCATCATAATATGTTTTAATTAAACGCCAGGTAGTCCATCATAATATGTTTTAATTAAACGCCAGCTATCTAGTCCATCATAATATGTTTTAATTAAACGCCAGGTAGTCCATCATAATATGTTTCAATTAAACGTCAGCTAGTCCATCATAATATGTTTTAATTAAACGCCAGGTGTTGTCCGTCATAATATGTTTTAATTAAACGCCAGGTAGTCCATCATAATATGTTTTAATTAAACGCCAGGTGTAGTCCATCATAATATGTTTTAATTAAACGCCAGCTAGTCCGTCATAATATGTTTTAATTAAACGCCAGGTGTAGTCCATCATAATATGTTTTAATTAAACGCCAGCTAGTCCGTCATAATATGTTTTAATTAAACGCCAGGTGTAGTCCATCATAATATGTTTTAATTAAACGCCAGGTGTTGTCCGTCATAATATGTTTTAATTAAACGCCAGGTGTAGTCCATCATAATATGTTTTAATTAAACGCCAGGTGTTGTCCATCATAATATGTTTTAATTAAACGCAACAATGGAAACCCACGTTTTTTTATGATAAGCATAATTATCCGCCTGTTTGATAAAACGTCACCTTTTCCTCCAGGATGACATGCAGTTCATGTTGAATTGTCTCTTGATCAGTCGTGATATTTGTATGGTGGGTGTTGTCATGACCTAGATTTGTATGGCGGGTGTTGTCATGACCTAGATTTGTATGGCGGGTGTCGTCGAGACCTACACTTGTATGGCGGGTGTCGTCGTGACCTAGATTTGTGGCGGGTGTCGTCGTGACCTAGATTTGTGTGGCGGGTGTCGTCGTGACCTAGATTTGTATGGCGGGTGTCGTCGTGACCTAGATTTGTATGGCGGGTGTCGTCGTGCCCTAGATTTGTATGGCGGGTGTTTTCAGTGAAGCAGAGGCCGCTTATCCTTCCGGAAACCCTGGTTTTATTCGCACTCGTTCAATGGATTTTGAGTTAGAAGTACGGGTTCATGTCGATATTCTGTGATTGTAAACAAATGAGTTTGTACCTTGGCCAAGGTTAAAGAATTTTACTGATATGGATACATGGCCGTCTGTTATTATACAAACCCTTGTCATTTAATGCTACACGGATGTACTAAACTGTTGTATTTTGTCATAAATTGATAAAACATCTGGGGAAGTGATGGACTAGTATTTTACATTTGATCATAAAACCCCAACAGGACACGTTTGATGTATCCTGTATACATACATCGTGTATTTTATCACAGCTTTCACATATCTTTACCTGCCATATTCATTTCATGTCGTTTTTTTTGTCATTTTGCATTTTAAATATTTGGGATTCGTTTAAAACGAGCGTAAAGAGATGCACTATCTGTGACAGAAGATCATATCAGTCATGCAAAGTTACGTCCATATTAGGAAAAAATCCAGGATGCTAGTCGAGCTAACACAAGATAACGTAAAAGACACGCGATATAAGGTTATATAGTTACACTTTTATGAAATGTTATGGACTTTTAAGATATATACATAGACTTTTAGACCCAAACTACCGTGATATATACACAGACTTTTAGACCCAGACAAACTACATAGATATATACATATACTTTTAGACCCAGACAAACTACATAGATATATACATATACTTTTAGACCCAGATCTAGACTAAGTACCGTGATATATACATAGACTTTTAGACCCAGACCTACTCCCGTGATATATACATAGACTTTTAGACCCATACCTACTCCCGTGATATATACATAGACTTTTAGACCCAGACCAACTACCGTGATATATACATAGACTTTTAGACCCAGACCAACTCCCGTGATATATACATAGACTTTTAGACCCAGATCTAGACTAAGTACCGTGATATATACATTGACTTTTAGACCCAGACCAACTCCCGTGATATATACATTGACTTTTAGACCCAGACCAACTCCCGTGATATATACATAGACTTTTAGACCCAGACCTACTCCCGTGATATATACATAGACTTTTAGACCCAGACAAAATACATAGATATATACATAGACTTTTAGACCCAGACCTACTCCCGTGATATATACATAGACTTTTAGACCCAGACCTACTCCCGTGATATATACATAGACTTTTAGACCCAGACCAACTCCCGTGATATATACATATACTTTTAGACCCAGATCTAGACTAAGTACCGTGATATATACATTGACTTTTAGACCCAGACCAACTCCCGTGATATATACATTGACTTTTAGACCCAGACCAACTCCCGTGATATATACATAGACTTTTAGACCCAGACCTACTCCCGTGATATATACATAGACTTTTAGACCCAGACAAACTACATAGATATATACATAGACTTTTAGACCCAGATCTAGACTAAGTACCGTGATATATACACAGACTTTTAGACCCAGACCAACTACATAGATATATACATAGACTTTTAGACCCAGACAAACTACATAGATATATACATAGACTTTTAGACCCAGACCAACTCCCGTGATATATACATAGACTTTTAGACCCAGACCAACTCCCGTGATATATACATAGACTTTTAGACCCAGACCTACTCCCGTGATATATACATAGACTTTTAGACCCAGACCAACTCCCGTGATATATACATAGACTTTTAGACCCAGACCAACTCCCGTGATATATACATAGACTTTTAGACCCAGACCAACTCCCGTGATATATACATAGACTTTTAGACCCAGACCAACTCCCGTGATATATACATAGACTTTTAGACCCAGACCAACTCCCGTGATATATACATAGACTTTTAGACCCAGACCAACTCCCGTGATATATACATAGACTTTTAGACCCAGACCTACTCCCGTGATATATACATAGACTTTTAGACCCAGACCAACTCCCGTGATATATACATAGACTTTTAGACCCAGACCAACTCCCGTGATATATACATAGACTTTTAGACCCAGACCAACTCCCGTGATATATACATAGACTGTTAGACCCAGACCAACTCCCGTGATATGTACATAGACTTTTAGACCCAGACCAACTCCCGTGATATATACATAGACTTTTAGACCCAGACCAACTCCCGTGATATATACATAGACTTTTAGACCCAGACCAACTCCCGTGATATATACATAGACTTTTAGACCCAGATCTAGACTAAGTACCGTGATATATACATAGACTTTTAGACCCAGACCAACTCCCGTGATATATACATAGACTTTTAGACCCAGACAAACTACATAGATATATACATAGACTTTTAGACCCAGATCTAGACTAAGTACCGTGATATATACATAGACTTTTAGACCCAGACCAACTCCCGTGATATATACATAGACTTTTAGACCCAGACAAACTACATAGATATATACATAGACTTTTAGACCCAGACAAACTACATAAATATATACATAGACTTTTAGACCCAGATCTAGACTAAGTACCGTGACGGCCGGGAATGTTCACAGGGATGAAATATCTTCCCCAAATTGTTGATAAGATGTTATGTGTATGATACTTTGACTACGACTTGTCGGAGATATGATAATCAGTACATATGAATATACATCTACACATTTTTTTGATAAAGTTAAAAATGAGTAATATGTATGTGATTAAACACTGCGTGTAATATAGAGATTCTGCTTATATTATTTGTTACTTATTTTAAATACACCGTGTATATCGGCATACAATATGTAAATAAATAATTGAATAAATAAACACTGCAGGTTATTTAGATAAATATACATTGCATTTAGATGGAGAGTGGGCGAATTTACATGTACAGAGTATTCTTGATAATTTGACGAACAGACGTCGTATTTAAAACATGTAGTTTTTTTTGTATGAATTGATGGTCGTTCGTTTAAAATGTGTCTTATTTGACAGTGATAACGAATTGTATAGCATCGTCGTAATACGATCTTGACTATTGCGAGTTACTGTTAATCAGCTGAATTTTGTTTGGAACAAATCACATCCGTGTTTAAAACACATTGTATGCCCCTGTCAAAATCACTCAATCGAAACAATGTCCTTTGGTCAAACATAATGGCATACTTTACATTTTTACCAGGCTGACGAGATTCGGAGAAAAGCCAGGGGTACTAAACAGAGAATGAGTAGGACCGACCGGTTACTTGGTAAGTATACAAAGTAAACAAAACAACAAAGATAACAGTTTTTATTACGTCCTCAAGTCCGTCAGACATGTAAATACGTGTTACATATCTACAGAACGTCGTAAAGTAGGTAATTACCCATACAATAGATTGTACGATCTGATACTGCCAGTCACGCGCGCAGCTCTATGTGTATGCAATGTACATAATTAACATCACATTAAACTGTGAAGTAGGCGGCGAGTCGTGTCATCGTCACTCATATTACTGCTAACAACTGCTGCTACAGATTACGTCATCCAGAACTCATCCAGAACTCGGGGAAAATATACATCAGTTTCTTTGTCGAATAAAAAATCGAAAGCGTATCGACGAATAAAAAATCGAAAGCGTATCGACGAATAAAAAATCGAAAGCGTATCGACGAATTAAATTCGAAATTGAAACCATGTAGATATATTTTAGTGGAGAATGGTACTGGTATGTGAAATAATAGATTTGACGAGGAAATGTTGTTATATATCTATGGTGATAAACATGTATTGTATTAATATAGGGTGTAGTTTTCTATTGTGGATGTAAACATGTGCTGTAAACATGTGTTGTAGATGATGTGTTGTAAACATGTGATGTTTATTGTAAACATGTGTTGTAAACATGTGTTGTAAACGATGTGTTGTAAACATGTGTTGTAAACGATGTGTTGTAAACATGTGTTGTAAACGTGTGTTGTAGATGTGTTGTAAACATGTGTTGTAAACGATGTGTTGTAAACATGTGTTGTAAACGTGTGTTGTAGATGATGTGTTGTAAACATGTGTTGTAAACGATGTGTTATAAACATGTGTTGTAAACATGTGTTGTAAACATGTGTTGTAAACGATGTGTTGTAAACGATGTGTTCCGGGTTAGGATGCCTATTTAGTTACGTTTTATTGATGTTCGGATTAAAACTGTCCGTATGTAAAGTGTTATTGAAGCCAGGTTGTACATGGGAGTTCCCATACACTGCTGCTATGAATTAAAAAAACCTTCCATACAATAGATTGATTTTCTATTACAGCACAGTGTCAAATGTCAAGGTCACTAATGCACATGCCTATTGTTGTGCGTGCTGGCGACATGTTATTGCCATTATGGATACCTTGTATTTGGTAAATTCTGAGCCTTACGACATAATGACATTAAGCATTGTTATTGTGTTCAAGTGTGCGAATGAAATAAATTAACGTACCGAGTCTCCGGTTAAGGCCATTGTATGTCTTCCACGTCTATTCTCCAAATTAACCTGGCAGATTGGAAACCCATCAGGTTATGTTGTTAGAATTTAACAGATATCATCTTTCTTTACCTCCGTAGTCTGCTTTATACATATTAGAATTGGACCAGCCGATTTATTAAGTGGTATAGATCGTTATCATTCAGTTTTATTAGTAACTAATTAACAATATACACATGACACAAGACAGACGCTCGATATTAGAATTTGTTTATAAACATTGACGTTTGGTATCGCCTGTATCCGTCGTAACAGGAGATATGATACAGTACGTGTAAGACAACTAAATCCCATTTTTCCCGTAACGACAAAATACAGTCATCCATTTGTCTATCTATTTTGGGTAAGTCATGGGTAAGATTTAATTATTACCATTATTGTAGGGAGGCAGAAATGGATTGGCAGGAGAAAGAAGAAGAAGAAGATTGCCAAACCCAAGGGCTTCATTGACTTCAAACCGAAAGTGCTTGAACCCCGGACTCGAACTCAGGCAGCTGGTGGGTATAATGGTGTTAGGTCAAGTGTGTCGAAAACGAGGCGCGGGGAGACTTCCGGTAAATTTCTCTTCAGTCTAAAAGATACAAAGAAAAGCCACCGTTCAAAGTTTTATTATATCACAACTTACACCACATATAGTGTCAATGATAAATACATACATGCTGTTTTTAATATGGCATGGACAATATTCCGAATGTCGACATTCAGAAGGCTATATTCAATCATACCTGCTTTGTGTATCACTTCAGGAAAGAAGCCGATATATGACCGTAACGCAGCCTATGACCGGGAACTCACACGAGAAGAATGTCGAAAGGCTCTGAAGCGACGCGAGCGATTACGCCAAACGGCGAGACGGATTTGTCGACGAATGAGTGAAAAACAGGAAAAGTTGGCACAAGAGAGGCGCTTATCTTCAGAGGAAGCCACTGCGAAGCTGGGTTCTTCTGAATCCGGGAATGTCGCCGGAGAAAATGGAAATAAGCAATCGGAAACGGATAATTCTGGCATGTGGGAAGTCGGGGACACCAGTTCTGCACTTAAACAAACCCTTCGGAGTGGAAGGAGTAAAGGAGGTTTGATGATGACGCTTTTATTTAAACCGAAACACTTAAGGTTCGGGCGCAGACACAGTCCAAGGCGCGGTGGATATCAACTACGAACCAACACGCTCAGGGATGACAACGGCGCACGCTCAAAGCGCCTTGAACTCGGTAGCAAACTCGAAGGCGCAAGGCGCCGGGGACAGGAAGCGAGGCGGAAATTGAACGACCAGCGAAGACGACACAGCATAGAGCAACAGGTTTGTGATATAGGGAAAACTATACAGCTGGTACAAAACGAAAGGTTTTCTTTTACTTATACATTTGAATTTTTTAAAAAGATTTATGCAATTTAAGTTTTCAACATCAAGTGCTTTTAACAAGAAAATATCGATTAGCTACATATGATCACACTGATTATCGGTCAGGTTGTTAGGATAACAATAAAAAACATGTTTTTTTTCAACTTCAGGAACAACGGGGTCCTTCGTTACCAACTGATACAGTGGATAATTCTGTCAATGGTCCACGTCCGTTAGTTGACGAAAGTTTAGAAGACACACCCTTTGCCACAAAGACCGAATTCTCTAACGACGGATCCTACCCACTTCCTGTGGAGGTGAAGAAGCTAGCTGTATGTCGTGATACAGGGGAAACCATTCTCCACCGAGCGGCTCGTATGGGCCATACGGTAAGTACACGAGTACCTCTGTCGGTAACCGATGTGTTATAATAGAATCACAACTGGAAAGAAAGAAAGAAAGAAAGAAAGAAAGAAAGAAAGAAAGAAAGAAAATACTGATTTGTTCGATTATTTTAGAAAATCTTTAAAAGATACCTTCGGCTTAATCAAGACATAACGAGTTTGGTAAAACGTTTGTAATTTATAAACCAGTGGCGTAGCTACCATTGACGCAAAAACGCTGTCGCGTGCGTATCAGTTTTGAAAAATAATCAAACATCCAATAATAATGTTAGTGTAATGAGACGCTAAGACCGATATTGAAACGTCTTAATGAATTATCATGATGACGTATATTACAAATCACTAATTGTCCGGATTACGTTGTTTTACTGGGGTTTTTTTTGTTTTTGTTTTATATTGTTCCGGCATTTTCCTTTATTCCGCCCACCACCCTCATCCACCTTCATTACAAGAGATCTAGTCGCTGGTCAACTCTCAGTCACTGGGTCAAATGGCTACTTTTATTCTAAATTTACCTATAGTTATTGGCAATATACAAATGATTGTATAGGCCTGTAATTTATGAGCGTCATATATAATTCTAGTGTTACATACATGTATACATTCTAAGTCACATATAGCATTGATTCAAGTCTCTCTCTCCAATAAAATACTGACGTTATGTCATTTAAGAAGAAGTGAAGGGACTTGCATTTTTGCGGTTAAACACAAAGCTAATCTAGTATAAAATGTAAATATAGTGGGTTGAAGGTTGATATTCCATGATGACATCCCCACTTTGTATGGTGATACGTTTACCTGTCGGTATATACGTGTGTTTACCTGTCGGTATATACGTGTGTCTACCTGTCGGTATATACGTGTGTCTACCTGTCGGTATATACGTGTGTCTACCTGTCGGTATATACGTGTGTCTACCTATCGGTATATACGTGTGTTTACCTGTCGGTATATACGTGTGTTTACCTGTCGGTATATACGTGTGTTTACCTGTCGGTATATACGTGTGAAAACTTATTTCCACACAAAGGTGTTTTTGCGCCTTTTTCAAATCACTTAAGGGCTTATGCTTATACTTATACACTTATACTTAAGCGCAACCATGGAAGAGGAACGTCTGTCAACGTTAGCGGTCCTGTACATTCACAGGGATATCAAAATAAACAAAGACGATGTTGGTGACATTTTTGACGGTCAAAAAGTCAGAAAAATGATTTTGCATTAGATTCAGTTTAAAATATATTACATACAGTGCATGTAATTTATTTTAAAATGAATCATATTATTGCAAGCATCAGAATCATTATTTAATTACAACTTCTAACTGTAAACATTAAAAGCCTGCCTGTGAATGATGTCATCATAAAAATGACGAAGGAAACGCCAGATTATGATTGTATTGTGGTTAAAAGATACGTTTCAAAGGGTAAAAAAATCAAACCAATTTTCACCCAATGTAAACATGCTGATATTTTTTTACTTGATTATAACTTGACCTGTATACGGACACTGTTGGCAGGAGATCGCCCTCCATTGCGTACAGTCCGGGCGCGTGGAGGTGAACGTGCGGGATAACGCCGGGTACACGCCACTGCACGAGAGTTGTGTGAGCGGACACCGGAGCATCGCCCACCTCCTCCTGTCCCGCGGGGCCAACGTCAACTGTTCCTCTCAGGACGGCATCAGGTAGGTAGCCGGGGTAAATCTATACGAAACGTTTAGTAACTGGCTTTCATACACATTGCAGACAGTCGTACATAGAAAGATAAAGTATTATCAAGCTCTATACTTCCGGTTAGGGGTTCAACTTCCGGTAACAAGACTCATAGTGATACCTATACAAGGATATAAAGGAGAATGGGATATGACATTCTGTCGTTAATGATATTGTTATAATTACGGCTAATTATTCCGACCATGAACGCCACAGGAGACTATGTGTACGCCGTTCTAAGCTAGAACAGAGAAAACACATTCCTATCGTGTGCTCCAACAGGAATCAAAACAGCGTCTCAGTCCTGGGAATCATCAGCTCTACCAACTTAGCCAAACTTTCATCTTACAACTTCATTTATTGAACTCTTTTTAAAAATAGTATAGGAGAATACTCCGTCACCGGAGTAGCAGAGACCGTGTGTAAAAGTAGAGAGTATAAGGTCACCTTACTAGCTCAGCCTAGAGGGATTTTCCTTTAGCCTAGTGGCAGGACGTTTGCTTTTGGAGCAAGAAGTCGCTAGTTCGAAGCCCGGCACCGGCAGCGTATTTTTCATTACTCCTTCCTATTACACGTATTAAACACTGTAGTCACACCGACCGGTCCCTATTACACGTATTTAACACTGTAGTCACACCGACCGGTCCCTATTACACGTATTTAACACTGTAGTCACACCGACCGGTCCCTATTACACGTATTTAATACTGTAGTCACACCGACCGGTCCCTATTACACGTACATGTATTAAACACTGTAGTCACACCGACCGGTCCCTATTACACGTATTTAATACTGTAGTCACACCGACCGGTTCCTATTACACGTATTTAACACTGTAGTCACACCGACCGGTCCCTATTACACGTATTTAACACTGTAGTCACACCGACCGGTCCCTATTACACGTATTTAATACTGTAGTCACACCGACCGGTCCCTATTACACGTATTTAACACTGTAGTCACACCGACCGGTCCCTATTACACGTATTTAACACTGTAGTCACACCGACCGGTCCCTATTACACGTATTTAACACTGTAGTCACACCGACCGGTCCCTATTACACGTATTTAACACTGTAGTCACACAGATCGGTCCCTATTACACGTATTTAACACTAGTCACACCGACCGGTCCCTATTACACGTATTTAACACTGTAGTCACACCGACCGGTTACTATTACACGTATTAAACACTAGTCACACCGACCGGTCCCTATTACACGTATTTAACACTGTAGTCACACCGACCGGTCCCTATTACACGTATTTAATACTGTAGTCACACCGACCGGTCCCTATTACACGTACATGTATTAAACACTGTAGTCACACCGACCGGTCCCTATTACACGTATTTAACACTAGTCACACCGACCGGTCCCTATTACACGTATTTAACACTGTAGTCACACCGACCGGTCCCTATTACACGTATTTAACACTGTAGTCACACCGACCGGTCCCTATTACACGTATTTAATACTGTAGTCACACCGACCGGTCCCTATTACACGTATTTAACACTGTAGTCACACCGACCGGTCCCTATTACACGTATTTAACACTGTAGTCACACCGACCGGTTACTATTACACGTATTTAATACTGTAGTCACACCGACCGGTCCCTATTACACGTATTTAACACTGTAGTCACACTGACCGGTCCCTATTACACGTATTTAACACTGTAGTCACACCGACCGGTCCCTATTACACGTATTTAATACTGTAGTCACACCGACCGGTCCCTATTACACGTATTTAACACTGTAGTCACACCGACCGGTCCCTATTACACGTATTAACACTGTAGTCACACCGACCGGTCCCTATTACACGTATTTAACACTGTAGTCACACCGACCGGTCCCTATTACACGTATTTAACACTGTAGTCACACCGACCGGTCCCTATTACACGTATTTAACACTGTAGTCACACCGACCGGTCCCTATTACACGTATTTAACACTGTAGTCACACCGACCGGTCCCTATTACACGTATTTAACACTGTAGTCACACCGACCGGTCCCTATTACACGTATTTAACACTGTAGTCACACCGACCGGTCCCTATTACACGTATTTAACACTGTAGTCACACCGACCGGTTACTATTACACGTATTTTAACGAAACTGTAGCAACCGACCGTCCATCATAAAATGAGACCCTAGTATTACTTCAAAGGTTCTATTACGGTATAACCATTACCACATTTAACTGTATCACACCACGTCTATACACGTTTTACATGTAGTACACCGACGTCCCATTACACGTATTTACGTACACACCACCTCCCTTCACACGTTTTACTACTTATCACACGACCGGTCCATTAACTATTACCTGTAGTACACCGACCGTCCCTATTACAAGATAACCAGTCAACCGACGGTCCTATTACACGTAATTTAACTACTGTAGTCACACGACCTGGTCCTATTCACGATTTAATCACTAGTCACACCGACCGGTACCCTATTACACGATTTAAACTGTAGTTCAACGACCGGTCCTTCACGTTTAAAGTAGCCATAACCAACGTCCAACAGTTTACACTGTCACATCGCCGTCCCTTTATTACACGTATTTAAACTGTAGTCACACCGACCGTCCTAAACGTATTTAATACTGTAGGTCCACACCGACCGGTCCCCTATTACACGTATTAACACTGTAGTCACACCGACCGTCCCTATTACACGTATTTAACACTGTAGTCCACACCGACCGGTCCCTATTACACGTATTTAATACTGTAGTCACACCGGACCGGTCCCTATTACACGGTATTTAATACCTGTAGTCACACCGACCGGTCCCTATTACACGTATTTAACACTGTAGTCACACGACCGGTCCCTATTACACGTATTTAATACGGTAGTCAACACCGACCGGTCCCTATTACACGTAATTTAACACTGTAGTCACACCGACCGTCCCTATTACACGTATTTAATACTGTAGTCACACCGACCGGTCCCTATTACACGATTTAATACTGTAGTCACACCGACCGGTCCCTATTCACGTATTTAATACTGTAGTCACACCCGACCGTCCCTATTACACGTATGTTAACAGTCACCCGACCGGTCCCTATTCCACGTATTTAACACTGTAGTCACACCGACCGGTCCCTATACACGTATTTAACACTGTAGTCACACCGACCGGTCCCTATTACACGTATTTAACACTGTAGTCACACCGACCGGTCCCTATTACACGTATTTAACACTGTAGTCACACCGACCGGTCCCTATTACACGTATTTAACACTGTAGTCACACCGACCGGTCCCTATTACACGTATTTAACACTGTAGTCACACCGACCGGTCCCTATTACACGTATTTAACACTGTAGTCACACCGACCGGTCCCTATTACACGTATTTAACACTGTAGTCACACCGACCGGTCCCTATTACACGTATTAACACTGTAGTCACACCGACCGGTCCCTATTACACGTATTTAACACTGTAGTCACACCGACCGGTCCCTATTACACGTATTTAACACTGTAGTCACACCGACCGGTCCCTATTACACGTATTTAACACTGTAGTCACACCGACCGGTCCCTATTACACGTATTTAACACTGTAGTCACACCGACCGGTCCCTATTACACGTATTTAACACTGTAGTCACACCGACCGGTCCCTATTACACGTATTTAACACTGTAGTCACACCGACCGGTCCCTATTACACGTATTTAACACTGTAGTCACACCGACCGGTCCCTATTACACGTATTTAACACTGTAGTCACACCGACCGGTCCCTATTACACGTATTTAACACTGTAGTCACACCGACCGGTCCCTATTACACGTATTTAACACTGTAGTCACACCGACCGGTCCCTATTACACGTATTTAACACTGTAGTCACACCGACCGGTCCCTATTACACGTATTTAACACTGTAGTCACACCGACCGGTCCCTATTACACGTATTTAACACTGTAGTCACACCGACCGGTCCCTATTACACGTATTTAACACTGTAGTCACACCGACCGGTCCCTATTACACGTATTTAACACTGTAGTCACACCGACCGGTCCCTATTACACGTATTTAACACTGTAGTCACACCGACCGGTCCCTATTACACGTATTTAACACTGTAGTCACACCGACCGGTCCCTATTACACGTATTTAACACTGTAGTCACACCGACCGGTCCCTATTACACGTATTTAACACTGTAGTCACACCGACCGGTCCCTATTACACGTATTAAACACTGTAGTCACACCGACCGGTCCCTATTACACGTATTTAACACTGTAGTCACACCGACCGGTCCTATTACACGTATTTAACACTAGTCACACCGACCGGTCCCTATTACACGTATTTAACACTGTAGTCACACCGACCGGTCCCTATTACACGTATTTAACACTGTAGTCACACCGACCGGTCCCTATTACACGTATTTAACACTGTAGTCACACCGACCGGTCCCTATTACACGTATTTAACACTGTAGTCACACCGACCGGTCCCTATTACACGTATTTAACACTGTAGTCACACCGACCGGTCCCTATTACACGTATTTAACACTGTAGTCACACTGACCGGTCCCTATTACACGTATTTAACACTGTAGTCACACCGACCGGTTCCCTATTACACGTATTTAACACTGTAGTCACACCGACCGGTCCCTATTACACGTATTTAACACTGTAGTCACACCGACCGGTCCCTATTACACGTATTTAACACTGTAGTCACACCGACCGGTCCCTATTACACGTATTTAACACTGTAGTCACACCGACCGGTCCCTATTACACGTATTTAACACTGTAGTCACACCGACCGGTCCCTATTACACGTATTTAACACTAGTCACACCGACCGGTCCCTATTACACGTATTTAACACTGTAGTCACACCGACCGGTCCCTATTACACGTATTAAACACTGTAGTCACACCGACCGGTCCCTATTACACGTATTTAACACTGTAGTCACACCGACCGGTCCCTATTACACGTATTAACACTGTAGTCACACCGACCGGTCCCTATTACACGTATTTAACACTGTAGTCACACCGACCGGTCCCTATTACACGTATTAACACTGTAGTCACACCGACCGGTCCCTATTACACGTATTTAACACTGTAGTCACACCGACCGGTCCCTATTACACGTATTTAACACTGTAGTCACACCGACCGGTCCCTATTACACGTATTTAACACTGTAGTCACACCGACCGGTCCCTATTACACGTATTTAACACTGTAGTCACACCGACCGGTCCCTATTACACGTATTTAACACTGTAGTCACACCGACCGGTCCCTATTACACGTATTTAACACTGTAGTCACACCGACCGGTCCCTATTACACGTATTTAACACTGTAGTCACACCGACCGGTCCCTATTACACGTATTTAACACTGTAGTCACACCGACCGGTCCCTATTACACGTATTTAACACTGTAGTCACACCGACCGGTCCCTATTACACGTATTTAACACTGTAGTCACACCGACCGGTCCCTATTACACGTATTTAACACTGTAGTCACACCGACCGGTCCCTATTACACGTATTTAACACTGTAGTCACACCGACCGGTCCCTATTACACGTATTTAACACTGTAGTCACACCGACCGGTCCCTATTACACGTATTAACACTAGTCACACCGACCGGTCCCTATTACACGTATTTAACACTGTAGTCACACCGACCGGTCCCTATTACACGTATTTAACACTGTAGTCACACCGACCGGTCCCTATTACACGTATTTAACACTGTAGTCACACCGACCGGTCCCTATTACACGTATTTAATACTGTAGTCACACCGACCGGTCCCTATTACACGTATTTAACACTGTAGTCACACCGACCGGTCCCTATTACACGTATTTAACACTGTAGTCACACCGACCGGTCCCTATTACACGTATTTAACACTGTAGTCACACCGACCGGTCCCTATTACACGTATTTAACACTGTAGTCACACCGACCGGTCCCTATTACACGTATTTAACACTGTAGTCACACCGACCGGTCCCTATTACACGTATTTAACACTGTAGTCACACCGACCGGTCCCTATTACACGTATTTAACACTGTAGTCACACCTGACCGGTCCCTATTACACGTATTTAACACTGTAGTCACACCTGACCGGTCCCTATTACACGTATTTAACACTGTAGTCACACCGACCGGTCCCTATTACACGTATTTAACACTGTAGTCACACCGACCGGTCCCTATTACACGTATTTAATACTGTAGTCACACCGACCGGTCCCTATTACACGTATTTAATACTGTAGTCACACCGACCGGTCCCTATTACACGTATTTAACACTGTAGTCACACCGACCGGTCCCTATTACACGTATTTAACACTGTAGTCACACCGACCGGTCCCTATTACACGTATTTAATACTGTAGTCACACCGACCGGTCCCTATTACACGTATTTAACACTGTAGTCACACCGACCGGTCCCTATTACACGTATTTAACACTGTAGTCACACCGACCGGTCCCTATTACACGTATTTAACACTGTAGTCACACCGACCGGTCCCTATTACACGTATTTAACACTGTAGTCACACCGACCGGTCCCTATTACACGTATTTAACACTGTAGTCACACCGACCGGTCCCTATTACACGTATTTAACACTGTAGTCACACCGACCGGTCCCTATTACACGTATTTAACACTGTAGTCACACCGACCGGTCCCTATTACACGTATTTAACACTGTAGTCACACCGACCGGTCCCTATTACACGTATTTAACACTGTAGTCACACCGACCGGTCCCTATTACACGTATTTAACACTGTAGTCACACCGACCGGTCCCTATTACACGTATTTAACACTGTAGTCACACCGACCGGTCCCTATTACACGTATTTAACACTGTAGTCACACCGACCGGTCCCTATTACACGTATTTAACACTGTAGTCACACCGACCGGTCCCTATTACACGTATTTAACACTGTAGTCACACCGACCGGTCCCTATTACACGTATTTAACACTGTAGTCACACCGACCGGTCCCTATTACACGTATTTAACACTGTAGTCACACCGACCGGTCCCTATTACACGTATTTAACACTGTAGTCACACCGACCGGTCCCTATTACACGTATTTAACACTGTAGTCACACCGACCGGTCCCTATTACACGTATTTAACACTGTAGTCACACCGACCGGTCCCTATTACACGTATTTAACACTGTAGTCACACCGACCGGTCCCTATTACACGTATTTAACACTGTAGTCACACCGACCGGTCCCTATTACACGTATTTAACACTGTAGTCACACCGACCGGTCCCTATTACACGTATTTAACACTGTAGTCACACCGACCGGTCCCTATTACACGTATTTAACTACTGTAGTCACACCGACCGGTCCCTATTACACGTATTTAACACTGTAGTCACACCGACCGGTCCCTATTACACGTATTTAACACTGTAGTCACACCGACCGGTCCCTATTACACGTATTTAACACTGTAGTCACACCGACCGGTCCCTATTACACGTATTTAACACTGTAGTCACACCGACCGGTCCCTATTACACGTATTTAACACTGTAGTCACACCGACCGGTCCCTATTACACGTATTTAACACTGTAGTCACACCGACCGGTCCCTATTACACGTATTTAACACTGTAGTCACACCGACCGGTCCCTATTACACGTATTTAACACTGTAGTCACACCGACCGGTCCCTATTACACGTATTTAACACTGTAGTCACACCGACCGGTCCCTATTACACGTATTTAACACTGTAGTCACACCGACCGGTCCCTATTACACGTATTTAACACTGTAGTCACACCGACCGGTCCCTATTACACGTATTTAACACTGTAGTCACACCGACCGGTCCCTATTACACGTATTTAACACTGTAGTCACACCGACCGGTCCCTATTACACGTATTAAACACTGTAGTCACACCGACCGGTCCCTATTACACGTATTTAATACTGTAGTCACACCGACCGGTCCCTATTACACGTATTTAACACTGTAGTCACACCGACCGGTCCCTATTACACGTATTTAACACTGTAGTCACACCGACCGGTCCCTATTACACGTATTTAACACTGTAGTCACACCGACCGGTCCCTATTACACGTATTTAACACTGTAGTCACACCGACCGGTCCCTATTACACGTATTTAACACTGTAGTCACACCGACCGGTCCCTATTACACGTATTTAACACTGTAGTCACACCGACCGGTCCCTATTACACGTATTTAACACTGTAGTCACACCGACCGGTCCCTATTACACGTATTTAACACTGTAGTCACACCGACCGGTCCCTATTACACGTATTTAACACTGTAGTCACACCGACCGGTCCCTATTACACGTATTTAACACTGTAGTCACACCGACCGGTCCCTATTACACGTATTTAACACTGTAGTCACACCGACCGGTCCCTATTACACGTATTTAATACTGTAGTCACACCGACCGGTCCCTATTACACGTATTTAACACTGTAGTCACACCGACCGGTCCCTATTACACGTATTTAACACTGTAGTCACATCGACCGGTCCCTATTTCACGTATTTAACACTGTAGTCACACCGACCGGTCCCTATTACACGTATTTAACACTGTAGTCACACCGACCGGTCCCTATTACACGTATTTAACACTGTAGTCACACCGACCGGTCCCTATTACACGTATTTAACACTGTAGTCACACCGACCGGTCCCTATTACACGTATTTAACACTGTAGTCACACCGACCGGTCCCTATTACACGTATTTAATACTGTAGTCACACCGACCGGTCCCTATTACACGTATTTAACACTGTAGTCACACCGACCGGTCCCTATTACACGTATTTAACACTGTAGTCACATCGACCGGTCCCTATTACACGTATTTAACACTGTAGTCACACCGACCGGTCCCTATTACACGTATTTAACACTGTAGTCACACCGACCGGTCCCTATTACACGTATTTAACACTGTAGTCACACCGACCGGTCCCTATTACACGTATTTAACACTGTAGTCACACCGACCGGTCCCTATTACACGTATTTAACTACTGTAGTCACACCGACCGGTCCCTATTACACGTATTTAACACTGTAGTCACACCGACCGGTCCCTATTACACGTATTTAACACTGTAGTCACACCGACCGGTCCCTATTACACGTATTTAACACTGTAGTCACACCGACCGGTCCCTATTACACGTATTTAACACTGTAGTCACACCGACCGGTCCCTATTACACGTATTTAACACTGTAGTCACACCGACCGGTCCCTATTACACGTATTTAACACTGTAGTCACACCGACCGGTCCCTATTACACGTATTTAACACTGTAGTCACACCGACCGGTCCCTATTACACGTATTTAACACTGTAGTCACACCGACCGGTCCCTATTACACGTATTTAACACTGTAGTCACACCGACCGGTCCCTATTACACGTATTTAACACTGTAGTCACACCGACCGGTCCCTATTACACGTATTTAACACTGTAGTCACACCGACCGGTCCCTATTACACGTATTTAACACTGTAGTCACACCGACCGGTCCCTATTACACGTACATGTATTTAATACTGTAGTCACACCGACCGGTCCCTATTACACGTACATGTATTTAATACTGTAGTCACACCGACCGGTCCCTATTACACGTACATGTATTTAATACTGTAGTCACACCGACTGGTCCCTATTACACGTACATGTATTTAATACTGTAGTCACACCGACCGGTTACTATTACACACTTGACCCTACTGTCTGCCAGTTTATGGATTATCTTCTGTTTATTTCATTGTGACACCGTACGTTCCCTGACACGCTCTGTGTACGATGCTAGATCGATACAAAGACACCATTGTAAACGTTTTACTGATTAGATATGAACATACAACCGGAAGCGGAAATCGTTATCAAACATCTTTGTTTTAGTTGTTATCGAATTGGCATGAACAGAGGAGCTGATTAATAGACAAATGAAGTATATGGGAGAAAGCGATTGTAGATAGCAGGTTTTGTATCGATCTACATTATTGAGAGTCGATGACAGATGGGACATTGTTGGTCGTGTCTTCAGTTGAAGTGTCTTGCACAAAACCACAACGGAAAGATTCACGTATATATTTTCTTAATTATTTGGAAGCAGACCTATAGGAATTTATGACAAAAACATAAGTGAAAATCTCGCAGTATCTTGTCAAAATAAGATTATTCCTTTAAATATATTGAGATGTAAATACGCTGATATCGCCGGCGGCTTTATTGTGTAAAACAAAGGTACGTTTACCGAGATCATTAAGTCATCAGTTATCATTGTGAGAGGGATAAAATAATGAAATGATCCGGTTCGGGTTACGCTGTATTAGCCTATTTAGCACACGTTTACGTCATTGGTAAACGCGAGGAACACTTCAGTGTGATTTTATATCTGGAATAATGAACTGTGACAGATAAGGAAGCTATATATAAACACCGATGTGGAAATTAAACAACAATAAATGGAGTTTGTTATGTCAACGCATTATTTTAATTGCTTAGGGAAATGAGATTTTGTACATCAATCATTTGAATTTATGCTTGATGAAATAATGTGTATTTAATGTGTATTTAAAGATAGACTGATTACATGTGTATTAACTTATTAAATTAATCTATCATCGTGGTAAATTTAACGTGTATAAAGAAGATTTTAGTTTGACGAATGATGTTGAGGACTCCGTATCCCGATGTTTTGTGTTAACGACTCCGTATCCCGATATTTTGTGTTAACGACTCCGTATCCCGATGTTTTGTGTTAACGACTCCGTATCCCGGTATTTTATGTTTAGGACTCCGTATCCCGATGTTTTGTGTTAACGACTCCGTATCCCGATGTTTTGTGTTAACGACTCCGTATTCCGGTATTTTGTGTTTAGGACTCCGTATCTCGATGTTTTGTGTTAACGACTCCGTATCCCGATATTTTGTGTTAACGACTCCGTATCCGATGTTTTGTGTTTAGGACTCCGTATCTCGATGTTTTGTGTTTAGGACTCCGTATCCCGATGTTTTGTGTTAACGACTCGGTTTCCGATATTTTGTGTTAACGACTCCGTATCCCGATGTTTTGTGTTAACGACTCCGTATCCCGATGTTTTGTGTTAACGACTCCGTATCCCGATGTTTTGTGTTAACGACTCCGTATCTCGATGTTTTGTGTTAACGACTCCGTATTCCGGTATTTTATGTTAACGACTCCGTATCCCGATGTTTTGTGTTAACGACTCCGTATCCGGATGTTTTGTGTTAACGACTCCGTATTCCGATGTTTTGTGTTGAGGACTCCGTATTCCGATGTTCTTAGTCCGTATTTTGTGTATAGGTTCCCCTATCCTTTAGTAGGCTTATATGTAGGCTGTTTCCTATTCAAATAGGTGTATTTAATAAAAGAAAACATTTTAGTTTATCGTACAGTTGCTGTAAAGATATACATTTATAAACATATGCAGTATCCTCATGCTTAGATTATATATCTATGTCGTGTCGGTTTTTTTTTCTGTTTTTAAATCCTAGCTATGTAAACACTGTTAGCTGCTATTGATGTACTAGACATGCTTCAGAGCGGTATCGAGACCGTTTTGTCGCGGCAGTTTACGTCTTATGATAAAACCATTAATGTTCCTTCTTACTATTGGCGAGCCTGACCTTTGTTACGCTAGCACACAAAATGCAATTTAATCGCGAGTGTTGACGCACGGTGTGCCAATTTCTGACGTCATAACCGTATGGGCTGATTAGTCACGAGTAGGGCTAGGGTACGTGAATACAATATTTGTGCGAGAGTTTATCTTCACGAGTAGATGACTGTAGTTACAGAGCTAGAGCCTGGAAGGGTACGATGATAAAATATTTGTACGAGTGCTCCTCTTCGTAAGTCACAGATTCGTCACAATTAGGGTTAGGATACGAAGATAACATATTTGTACGAGTGATACTCTTCGTAAGTCACAGATTAGTCACAATTAGGAATATTTTACGCAAATGAAATATTTTAGGGGCTCTAGCAAATCCAAATAACATTTATTGAAGGCGAAGTGACAATAATGTGATATTTGAAAGCATATGTTAAGTGTGCTTTCTACTCACAACTGTTGCCAGATTACGTAAATTTGTATTAAGATTTCCCAATAAAAAACAAGAGTTATTTAAAGGGAATTTCATAAAAAAAAGATTACATTTATATAATTATTATTATTATTTACCATTCATGTGAGGTGTCTAATTTGTTTCCGGATTTGTATAAGTCGTAGCATAAATGTACACATGTAGTAGTATACATATTTAAGGGTACATCCGCGCTTCCTTACCGTGTAAGTACAGAGGTTGGTCAGTCGGATTTCCTCTAGCCATTTCACCATAGCTATAACGAAAACGATTACATCAATTGACTCTTTTTTCATTTAAATACAAAATCAATCTATTTTAACATTTCATGTTTTGTCATATGGATTTTTTTTATGATTGTTAACAGTGGAACCACACTTTAAAGCACGTGGTACTTCCTGTTGAAAGCGGTTTTGCCAAATCGACGGCTAAACATAGCGAGTCGGTCTAGAGTGCTTTTTTCAGAGAGAGTATCAATTTTAATCGTTTCCACCACAGACACGTGTAGAAGTAGGGTCTAATTGGGTATTAATCCAGTTATAAATAATAACTGATAATAACAATACCGAAACACTGTTATTTCTACGGTGTGTCAGAATGATACATACAGGGTACCTGTGTAGTCACGTGACACCTACGGTGTGTCAGACTGATACATACATGGTACCTGTGTAGTCACGTGACACCTACGGTGTGTCAGAATGATACATACATGGTACCTGTGTAGTCACGTGACACCTACGGTGTGTCAGAATGATACATACATGGTACCTGTGTAGTCACGTGACACTGTGGCTGTCGTTAATATGTTCAGTCACGTGGTATTGAGAATGTCGTCATATGTGGTTTGTTTGTGGCACGATATAGTTAATAATGAAATAAACACGCATGAAATGGATGTTGTATGTTTATATGTTCTGGGTAATGTCTTTATTTGCCTCTTAGACCCTGGGTGTTTGTCCCATAGGCACCCCTTCCTCATATGACTCTGGCTGTTTGTCCAATAGACACCCTTCCTCATATGACCCTGTGTGTTTGTCCCATAGACACCCTTCCTCATATGACCCTGTGTGTTTGTCCCATAGACACCCTTCCTCATATGACCCTGGGTGTTTGTCCCATAGGCACCCTTTCCTCATATGACCCTGGGTGTTTGTCCCATAGGCACCCCTTCCTCATATGACTCTGGCTGTTTATCCCCTAGGCATCCACTTTGCACGACTCTGTCGGTCGGTCCTCAGACTCCGTCCTCACACGACTCTGTCTGTCCTCAGACTCCGTCCTCACACGACTCTGTCGGTCCTCAGACTCCGTCCTCACACAATTCTGTCGGTCCTCAGACTCCGTCATCACACGACTCTGTCTGTCCTCAGACTCCGTCCTCACACGACTCTGTCGGTCCTCAGACTCCGTCCTCACACGACTCTGTCTGTCCTCAGACTCCGTCCTCACACGACTCTGTCGGTCCTCAGGCTCCGTCCTCACACGACTCTGTCGGTCCTCAGACTCTGTCCTCACACGACTCTGTCGGTCCTCAGGCTCCGTCCTCACACGACTCTGTCTGTCTGTCCTCAGACTCCGTCCTCACACAACTCTGTCGGTCCTCAGACTCCGTCCTCACACGACTCTGTCCTCAGACTCCGTCCTCACACGACTCTGTCTGTCCTCAGACTCCGTCCTCACACGACTCTGTCTGTCCTCAGACTCCGTCCTCACACGACTCTGTCGGTCCTCAGGCTCCGTCCTCACACAACTCTGTCTGTCCTCAGACTCCGTCCTCACACGACTCTGTCTGTCCTCAGACTCCGTCCTCACACGACTCTGTCGGTCCTCAGACTCCGTCCTCACACAACTCTAACTGTTACGCAGACACTGAACACCCAGCAAACGTTTCCCTGACTGTTTGCGCAGTGGGTTAATATCCCCAGTCAGGTTAACCTTTACCCAGTGGGTTACTATCCCGAGTCTGGTTAACCTTTACCCAGTGGGTTACTATCCCGAGTCTGGTTAACCTTTACCCAGTGGGTTACTATCCCCAGTCTGGTTAACCTTTACCCAGTGGGTTACTATCCCCAGTCTAGTTAACCTTTACCCAGTGGGTAACTATCCCCAGTCTGGTTAACCTTTACCCAGTGGGTTACTACCCCAGTCTAGTTAACCTTTACCCAGTGGGTTACTATCCCCAGTCTAGTTAACCTTTACCCAGTGGGTTACTACCCCAGTCTAGTTAACCTTTACCCAGTGGGTAACTATCCCCAGTCTAGTTAACCTTTACCCAGTGGGTTACTACCCCCAGTCTAGTTAACCTTTACCCAGTGGGTTACTATCCCCAGTCTAGTTAACCTTTACCCAGTGGGTTACTATCCCCAGTCTAGTTAACCTTTACCTAGTGGGTTACTACCCCCAGTCTAGTTAACCTTTACCCAGTGGGTTACTATCCCTAGCCTGGTTAACCTTTACCCAGTGGGTTACTATCCCCAGTCTAGTTAACATTTACCCAGTGGGTTACTACCCCCAGTCTGGTTAACCTTTACCCAGTGGGTTACTATCCCCAGTCTGGTTAACCTTTACCCAGTGGGTAACTACCCCCAGTCTAGTTAACCTTTACCTAGTGGGTTACTATCCCTAGCCTGGTTAACCTTTACACAGTGGGTTACTATCCCCAGTCTAGTTAACCTTTACCCAGTGGGTTACTACCCCAGTCTGGTTAACCTTTACCCAGTGGGTTACTATCCCCAGTCTGGTTAACCTTTACCCAGTGGGTTACTATCCCCAGTCTAGTTAACCTTTACCTAGTGGGTTACTATCCCCAGTCTGGTTAACCTTTACCCAGTGGGTTAATATTCCCAGTCTGGTTAACCTTTACCCAGTGGGTTACTATCCCCAGTCTAGTTAACCTTTACCCAGTGGGTTAATATTCCCAGTCTGGTTAACCTTTACCCAGTGGGTTACTATCCCCAGTCTAGTTAACCTTTACCCAATAGGTTACTATCCCCAGTCTAGTTAACCTTTACCCAGTGGGTTACTATCCCCAGTCTAGTTAACCTTTACCCAGTGGGTTACTATCCCTAGCCTGGTTAACCTTTACCCAGTGGGTTACTATCCCTAGCCTGGTTAACCTTTACCCAGTGGGTTACTATCCCCAGTCTGGTTAACCTTTACCCAGTGGGTTACTATCCCCAGTCTAGTTAACCTTTACCCAGTGGGTTACTATCCCTAGCCTGGTTAACCTTTACCCAGTGGGTTACTATCCCCAGTCTAGTTAACCTTTACCCAGTGGGTAACTATCCCCAGTCTAGTTAACCTTTACCCAGTGGGTTACTATCCCCAGTCTGGTTAACCTTTACCCAGTGGGTTACTATCCCCAGTCTAGTTAACATTTACCCAGTGGGTTACTATCCCCAGTCTAGTTAACCTTTACCCAGTGGGTTACTATCCCTAGCCTGGTTAACCTTTACCCAGTGGGTTACTATCCCCAGTCTGGTTAACCTTTACCCAGTGGGTTACTATCCCCAGTCTGGTTAACCTTTACCCAGTGGGTTACTATCCCCAGTCTGGTTAACCTTTACCCAGTGGGTAACTATCCCCAGTCTAGTTAACATTTACCCAATGGGTTACTATCCCCAGTCTAGTTAACCTTTACCCAGTGGGTTACTATCCCGAGTCTGGTTAACCTTTACCCAGTGGGTTACTATCCCGAGTCTGGTTAACCTTTACCCAGTGGGTTACTATCCCCAGTCTGGTTAACCTTTACCCAGTGGGTTACTATCCCCAGTCTAGTTAACCTTTACCCAGTGGGTTACTATCCCTAGCCTGGTTAACCTTTACCCAGTGGGTTACTATCCCCAGTCTAGTTAACCTTTACCCAGTGGGTTACTACCCCCAGTCTGGTTAACCTTTACCCAGTGGGTTACTATCCCCAGTCTGGTTAACCTTTACCCAGTGGGTAACTACCCCCAGTCTAGTTAACCTTTACCTAGTGGGTTACTATCCCTAGCCTGGTTAACCTTTACACAGTGGGTTACTATCCCCAGTCTAGTTAACCTTTACCCAGTGGGTTACTACCCCAGTCTGGTTAACCTTTACCCAGTGGGTTACTATCCCCAGTCTGGTTAACCTTTACCCAGTGGGTTACTATCCCCAGTCTAGTTAACCTTTACCTAGTGGGTTACTATCCCCAGTCTGGTTAACCTTTACCCAGTGGGTTAATATTCCCAGTCTGGTTAACCTTTACCCAGTGGGTTACTATCCCCAGTCTAGTTAACCTTTACCCAGTGGGTTAATATTCCCAGTCTGGTTAACCTTTACCCAGTGGGTTACTATCCCCAGTCTAGTTAACCTTTACCCAATAGGTTACTATCCCCAGTCTAGTTAACCTTTACCCAGTGGGTTACTATCCCCAGTCTAGTTAACCTTTACCCAGTGGGTTACTATCCCTAGCCTGGTTAACCTTTACCCAGTGGGTTACTATCCCTAGCCTGGTTAACCTTTACCCAGTGGGTTACTATCCCCAGTCTGGTTAACCTTTACCCAGTGGTTTACTATCCCCAGTCTAGTTAACCTTTACCCAGTGGGTTACTATCCCTAGCCTGGTTAACCTTTACCCAGTGGGTTACTATCCCCAGTCTAGTTAACCTTTACCCAGTGGGTAACTATCCCCAGTCTAGTTAACCTTTACCCAGTGGGTTACTATCCCCAGTCTGGTTAACCTTTACCCAGTGGGTTACTATCCCCAGTCTAGTTAACATTTACCCAGTGGGTTACTATCCCCAGTCTAGTTAACCTTTACCCAGTGGGTTACTATCCCTAGCCTGGTTAACCTTTACCCAGTGGGTTACTATCCCCAGTCTGGTTAACCTTTACCCAGTGGGTTACTATCCCCAGTCTGGTTAACCTTTACCCAGTGGGTTACTATCCCCAGTCTAGTTAACCTTTACCCAGTGGGTTACTACCCCCAGTCTAGTTAACCTTTACCCAGTGGGTTACTATCCCCAGTCTAGTTAACCTTTACCCAGTGGGTTACTATCCCCAGTCTAGTTAACCTTTACCCACTGGGTTACTATCCCCAGTCTAGTTAACCTTTACCCAGTGGGTTACTATCCCCAGTCTGGTTAACCTTTACCCAGTGGGTTACTATCCCCAGTCTGGTTAACCTTTACCCAGTGGGTTACTATCCCCAGTCTGGTTAACCTTTACCCAGTGGGTAACTATCCCCAGTCTAGTTAACATTTACCCAATGGGTTACTATCCCCAGTCTAGTTAACCTTTACCCAGTGGGTTACTATCCCCAGTCTAGTTAACCTTTACCCAGTGGGTTACTATCCCCAGTCTGGTTAACCTTTACCCAGTGGGTTACTATCCCCAGTCTAGTTAACCTTTACCCAGTGGGTTACTACCCCCAGTCTAGTTAACCTTTACCCAGTGGGTTACTATCCCCAGTCTAGTTAACCTTTACCCAGTGGGTTACTATCCCCAGTCTGGTTAACCTTTACCCAGTGGGTTACTATCCCCAGTCTGGTTAACCTTTACCCAGTGGGTTACTATCCCCAGTCTGGTTAACCTTTACCCAGTGGGTAACTATCCCCAGTCTAGTTAACATTTACCCAATGGGTTACTATCCCCAGTCTAGTTAACCTTTACCCAGTGGGTTACTATCCCCAGTCTAGTTAACCTTTACCCAGTGGGTTACTATCCCCAGTCTAGTTAACCTTTACCCAGTGGGTTACTATCCCCAGTCTAGTTAACCTTTACCCAGTGGGTTACTACCCCCAGTCTAGTTAACCTTTACCCAGTGGGTTACTATCCCCAGTCTAGTTAACCTTTACCCAGTGGGTTACTATCCCCAGTCTGGTTAACCTTTACCCAGTGGGTTACTATCCCCAGTCTAGTTAACCTTTACCCAGTGGGTTACTATCCCCAGTCTAGTTAACCTTTACCCAGTGGGTTACTATCCCCAGTCTGGTTAACCTTTACCCAGTGGGTTACTATCCCCAGTCTAGTTAACCTTTACCCAGTGGGTTACTATCCCCAGTCTAGTTAACCTTTACCCAGTGGGTTACTATCCCCAGTCTGGTTAACCTTTACCCAGTGGGTTACTATCCCCAGTCTAGTTAACCTTTACCCAGTGGGTTACTATCCCCAGTCTAGTTAACCTTTACCCAGTGGGTTACTATCCCCAGTCTGGTTAACCTTTACCCAGTGGGTTACTATCCCCAGTCAGGTTAACCTTTACCTAGTGGGTTACTATCCCCAGTCTGGTTAACCTTTACCCAGTGGGTTACTACCCCCAGTCTGGTTAATTTTTACCCAGTGGGTTACTATCCCCAGTCTGGTTAACCTTTACCCAGTGGGTTACTATCCCCAGTCTGGTTAACCTTTACCCAGTGGGTTACTATCCCCAGTCTAGTTAACCTTTACCCAGTGGGTTACTATCCCCAGTCTAGTTAACCTTTACCCAGTGGGTTACTATCCCCAGTCTGGTTAACCTTTACCCAGTGGGTTACTATCCCCAGTCTAGTTAACCTTTACCCAGTGGGTTACTATCCCCAGTCTAGTTAACCTTTACCCAGTGGGTTACTATCCCCAGTCTGGTTAACCTTTACCCAGTGGGTTACTATCCCCAGTCTAGTTAACCTTTACCCAGTGGGTTACTATCCCCAGTCTAGTTAACCTTTACCCAGTGGGTTACTATCCCCAGTCTGGTTAACCTTTACCCAGTGGGTTACTATCCCCAGTCAGGTTAACCTTTACCTAGTGGGTTACTATCCCCAGTCTGGTTAATCTTTACCCAGTGGGTTACTACCCCCAGTCTGGTTAACCTTTACCCAGTAGGTTACTATCCCCAGTCTGGTTAACCTTTACCCAGTGGGTTACTATCCCCAGTCAGGTTAACCTTTACCTAGTGGGTTACTATCCCCAGTCTGGTTAACCTTTACCCAGTGGGTTACTACCCCCAGTCTGGTTAACCTTTACCCAGTGGGTTACTATCCCCAGTCAGGTTAACCTTTACCTAGTGGGTTACTATCCCCAGTCTGGTTAACCTTTACCCAGTGGGTTACTACCCCCAGTCTGGTTAACCTTTACCCAGTGGGTTACTATCCCCAGTCTAGTTAACCCAGGGGTTTCATGTCCATGTCTATTTGCCCGGTAGGTTACTACATATATATTTCTAGTCTGGTTAACCCTAGGGTTTCGTTTCATGTCTATTTGTCCAACAGATTACTAATCCTAGGTTGGTTGTCCTAGAGTTCCCCGTGTCCCGGGAGTGCTAAGTCCGGGTTTGTTTGTCACCATATAGGTTCCCAGTTATCGTAAGTGATATGGTTCATGTTGACTAATATTTGTTCTTCTTCCTCTTTCAATAATGAACGCACATCCGTTCCACTCTAGAGTGGTATGACGCAGGTATTCGACCCCACGAACTCCTCGCGAGTTTTACGTATATATATCACGTGCCTTACGTACATATATCCAATATACGTTTTTTTCCTCTAGACGTGTCTATACATCAGCCTACTTGAGTGTAGTTCTAGTTGTATCACTTCCATTCGTCTTATGATTACATAAGTTATGTCAGACACGCAACTGTTTACAAACAACGCGCTCGTCTTTTTTCAGTCACACACCATACAATCTGGCGTCTACGGTAGATATATATGTATTCTCCTACTGATTCGTATTTCCAATAGTATCTGTTTTCTACTGTATCTCACTGTACACGTATAAACAACATTAGTCAATATACAGACACTCGCTAGAATTTGGTTTCCTCCGGTCGGGAATTGGACCGAGAAACTTATATTGAGGCGCGGGTCCTGATAATGATTAGACTGCCGTGCCGTGCCGTGCCGTGACGTGACGTAGGCGAGGCTGATATTGAGGCTCGTGCCGTGACATGTGAGAATGGCGTAAACAGATGGAAGCGTTGTTTCAGAACCTCGATGGCTGTGATTTGTCAACACTTCAGTGATACGTTCATTGTAGATATAAAGTTTTTTTTGTTATCTCTATCCCGGCTTTCCTGGAGCCCGCGACAGTCTCCTTTGTTATCTCTATCCCGGCTTTCCTGGAGCCCGCGACAGTCTCCTGAGACTGGGGCTCAGCTGCTGAGACTATAACGGGACCGGAAGTCAAACATAATGATGTCAAATTAAAACTGGAGCTTCCATAATGAAAGCGCGCAGAGACAAGTCTCTTTAGCTAGTATCGAGGTTACACCAAGCGGGCCTGCTCGTGTTTGTTCCCGCTGGTTCTGTGCTCGCCAGTGACGTACACGTACTGATAAATATAATATTATCACACCCCTGATTTATCTCCCATAACACGTATTGTCAAACTTAAGAGATATAAACGTGAGCCGCACGCAGTTGTATACACTGTCAGCAAATCGCCTGTTATATCAATGATAATGGCATTTACATGTTACTTTAATATTTGTTTAAAAAAACGATATTATAATCCATGATACCCTCACGACAAAGACAGTTGCGGTACGTGTCGAGTTGTAAAGACACTTTAACAATTGTTCTCAAGATCGCATGCGACGGGCCTTCCGTGAGGTAGTCACCAGCTACAATAAAGAAAATATTTATTCTTGCTCTTCACGGAGCAATTAATCCAGCAAGCAAAATAAACACGGGTTGGGTGTACTGTGATGTTTGTTTATAGTTAACTAGTAGTCTAATCGCTATCCTATTCCGCGGTTTTTCCCCCCATTTTTTCCAAATAATGCAGTAGCAAGTTGCTTTTAGTATTTTATTTTTAATTTTGATTTTTTTACGTGCATTGTGGTCATTTGAACATATCAAAACAAATGTCTGCATCAGTATGCGCAAGTAATTATCAAGTATATACGTTAAGGAAACGTCTCCCAAATGTGCGGACTCTTACTGCTGTCGTCGTCAGCAATCCATCACTTCCCGTGGAGTCAAACTTGCTGTTTTGCGACGTCTTGTTGGATAACGTGACACGCCGCATTATTTTACTGACGCAGACTAACTATAAGTGGTATTCATATGCAACGAGTTCCGTTTAACAGAAAACTCCTTTTCCTAGATAATCGAGTCTGCAAAAAATCGATAAGAACGTGTTGTTATTGTGATGTAAGCTAGTCTAATTCGTTACATGGCAAATGTTGGTTGTTTGTATTAAAAAGACCGAAAATCCTTGTTATGCGTCATTTAGTGCAGTACAATTGATTTATTTTTAGATTACAAAATCACTTATTGATCTGATACTGGTGTTTAAAACACTACACAGCTTGAACCGGTACTTTGAACGATGTAATTTGATGGATTAGGAAACACTTCCGGCGTTTGGCTAGGTAGATATGTCGCAGGGAAACGTTACCATACTAAGTGGAAATGTTTGTCTCGGATGTTGGTCTCAACAAATGTAGCATTCTGTGGAAATGTTTGTCTCAGATGTTGGTCTCAACAAATGTAGCATTCTGTGGAAATGTTTTTCATGGATATTGGTCTCAACAATGTAGCATTCTGTTGAAATGTTTGTCACAGATATTGGTCTCAACAATGTAGCATTCTGTTGAAATGTTTGTCTCGGATATTAGTCTCAACAATGTAACATTGTGTGGGAATGTTTGTCACGAATATTGGGCTGAACAATGTAGCATTCTGTAGAAATGTTTGTCACGAATATTGGGCTCAACAATGAAGCATTCTGTGGAAATGTTTGTCTCGGATATTGGTCTCAACAATGTAGCATTCTGTCGAATTGTTTGTCACGGATATTGGTCTCAACAATGTAGCATTCTGTGGAAATGTTTGTCTCGGATATTAGTCTCAACAATGTAGCATTCTGTGGGAATGTTTGTCACGAATATTGGGCTGAACAATGTAGCATTCTGTAGAAATGTTTGTCGCGAATATTGGGCTCAACAATGTAGCATTCTGTAGAAATGTTTGTCACGGATATTGGGCTCAACAATGTAGCATTCGTCTAAGATCACGTCTTCCAGTAACGAATGGAATCGATACCGTGATGTCTGCCTCTGTACTGCCTGGTTCGTTTTGTTCGGTTTCATTTGATCTACGCTACACAAGTTATTCCTGTCATTATTTACGTCGGTTTTATTTTGTATGTTTAGTGCATAGAAATGATACTAAATTGGATGTGTTTTTTTCGTCAGTGTGATCGATGTTATGAGGCAGTTTGTTGTTGACTTTTCTAAATCGAGCATGTGATTCTTAACAATACCTCGGTCGTTCACCCTTCATTAATACTCGGCGAGCTTATCTGTTGGACGGCCACACGACCCGACATCTCATAAACATTAGATAGCAGATCGCCGTCAGGTTTTCACGACACTCAATAAATCTGCTGCAGACAAGACGGTGCTGAAATGATTACTATGAGACATGCAATTCTTAATGTTTTTCCAAAACAGAAACCCATTATATGTTTGTTTACGATGTTTAAGAGTTGGTTTAGAATGACACATAATCCCGTTGTAATGTAGTTTTACATCGTCTCAGTTCCGGCTTGATTAAATGTCGCGTTGTGTGGTGTTGTACCGGCATACCCCAATATATCACTTCCATTTTCGTATCCAAAACCAAAGCAAGACTTTCAATTCGACTCCTTGTTTATTTTTATCAAGGTACGGATATATTAATACTATGAAAATATCTCTAAACAGCATAAAATCCTTGTCTAATATGTTAACATTTATTTCAGACCAATCCATGATGCGGTTGAAAATGACAATGTGGGACTTGTACGTATGTTGTTGGCCTTCGGTGCCGACCCGACGTTGTCGACGTATGGCGGGAAAACTCCGTTAACGATCGCCCGAACGGACAGGATGAAGAACCTCTTACACGGTAAACATTACCATTGACTTCTAAAGACACGAACATTACCATTAACCTCTAAAGATACGAACATTACCATTGACTTCTAAAGACACAAACATTACCATTGACTTCTAAAGACACAAACATTACCATTGACTTCTAAAGACACGAACATTACCATTGACTTCTAAAGACACGAACATTACCATTGACTTCTAACGACACAAACATTACCATTGACTTCTAAAGACACAAACATTACCATTGACTTCTAAAGACACGAACATTACCATTGACTTCTAAAGACACAAACATTACCATTGACTTCTAAAGACACAAACATTACCATTGACTTCTAAAGACACGAACATTACCATTGACTTCTAAAGACACAAACATTACCATTGACTTCTAAAGACACGAACATTACCATTGACTTCTAAAGACACAAACATTACCATTGACTTCTAAAGACACAAACATTACCATTGAATTCTAAAGACACAAACATTACCATTGACTTCTAAAGACATAAACATTACCATTGACTTCTAAAGACACGAACATTACCATTGACTTCTAAAGACACGAATATTACCATTAACCTCTAAAGACACAAACATTACCATTGACTTCTAAAGTCACAAACATTACCATTGACTTCTAAACACACAAACATTACCATTGACTTCTAAAGACACAAACATTACCATTGACTTCTAAAGACACAAACATTACCATTGACTTCTAAAGACACGAACATTACCATTAACTTCTAAAGGCACAAACATTACCATTGACTTCTAAAGACACAAACATTACCATTGACTTCTAAAGACACAAACATTACCATTGACTTCTAAAGACACAAACATTACCATTGACTTCTAAAGACACGAACATTACCATTGACTTCTAAAGACACGAATATTACCATTAACTTCTAAAGACACAAACATTACAATTAACTTCTAAAGTCACAAACATTACCATTGACTTCTAAAGACACAAACATTACCATTGACTTCTAAAGACACGAACATTACCATTGACTTCTAAAGACACGAACATTACCATTGACTTCTAAAGACACAAACATTACCATTGACTTCTAAAGACACGAACACTACCATTGACTTCTAAAGACACAAACATTACCATTGACTTCTAAAGACACAAACATTACCATTGACTTCTAAAGACACAAACATAACCATTGACTTCTAAAGACACGAACATTACCATTAACTTCTAAAAACACGAACATTACCATTGACTTCTAAAGACACAAACATTACCATTGACTTCTAAAGACACAAACATTACCATTGACTTCTAAAGACACAAACATAACCATTGACTTCTAAAGACACAAACATTACCATTGACTTCTAAAGACACGAACACTATCATTCACTTCTAAAGACACAAACATTACCATTGACTTCTAAAGACACAAACATTACCATTGACTTCTAAAGACACGAACATCACAATTAACTTCTAAAGACACAAACATAACCATTGACTTCTAAAGACACGAACATTACTATTGACTTCTAAAGACACGAACATTACCATTAACTTCTAAAGGCACAAACATTACCATTGACTTCTAAAGACACAAACATTACCATTAACTTCTAAAGGCACAAACATTACCATTGACTTCTAAAGACACAAACATAACCATTGACTTCTAAAGACACAAACATTACCATTGACTTCTAAAGACACGAACATTACCATTAACTTCTAAAGGCACAAACATTACCATTGACTTCTAAAGACACAAACATTACCATTGACTTCTAAAGACACAAACATTACCATTGACTTCTAAAGGCACAAACATTACCATTGACTTCTAAAGACACAAACATTACCATTGACTTCTAAAGACACAAACATTACCATTGACTTCTAAAGACACGAACACTACCATTCACTTCTAAAGACACAAACATTACCATTGACTTCTAAAGACACAAACATTACCATTAACTTCTAAAGACACGAACATCACAATTAACTTCTAAAGACACAAACATAACCATTGACTTCTAAAGACACGAACATTACTATTGACTTCTAAAGACACGAACATTACCATTAACTTCTAAAGGCACAAACATTACCATTGACTTCTAAAGACACAAACATTACCATTAACTTCTAAAGGCACAAACATTACCATTGACTTCTAAAGACACAAACATAACCATTGACTTCTAAAGACACAAACATTACCATTGACTTCTAAAGACACGAACATTACCATTAACTTCTAAAGGCACAAACATTACCATTGACTTCTAAAGACACAAACATTACCATTGACTTCTAAAGACACAAACATTACCATTGACTTCTAAAGACACAAACATTACCATTGACTTCTAAAGACACGAACACTACCATTCACTTCTAAAGACACAAACATTACCATTGACTTCTAAAGACACAAACATTACCATTGACTTCTAAAGACACGAACATCACAATTAACTTCTAAAGACACAAACATAACCATTGACTTCTAAAGACACGAACATAACCATTGACTTCTAACGACACAAACATTACCATTGACTTCTAAAGACACGAACATTACCATTGACTTCTAAAGACACAAACATTACCATTGACTTCTAAAGACACGAACATTACAATTAACTTCTACAAACACGAACATTACCTTTGACTTCTAAAGACACAAACATTACCATTGACTTCTGAAGACACAAACATTACCATTAACCTCTAAAGACACAAACATTACCATTGACTTCTAAAGACACAAACATAACCATTGACTTCTAAAGACACAAACATTACCATTGACTTCTAAAGACACGAACATTACCATTGACTTCTAAAGACACAAACATTACCATTGACTTCTAAAGACACAAACATAACCATTGACTTCTAAAGACACGAACATTACCATTGACTTCTAAAGACACAAACATTACCATTGACTTCTAAAGTCACAAACATTACCATTGAATTCTAAAGACACGAACATTACCATTGACTTCTAAAGACACAAACATTACCATTGACTTCTAAAGACACAAACATTACCATTGACTTCTAAAGACACAAACATAACCATTGACTTCTAAAGACACGAACATTACCATTGACTTCTAAAGACACAAACATTACCATTGACTTCTAAAGACACAAACATTACCATTGACTTCTAAAGACACAAATATTACCATTGACTTCTAAAGACACAAACATTACCATTGAATTCTAAAGACACGAACATTACCATTGAATTCTAAAGACACGAACATTACCATTGACTTCTAAAGACACAAACATTACCATTGACTTCTAAAGACACAAACATTACCATTGACTTCTAAAGACACAAACATTACCATTGACTTCTAAAGACACAAACATAACCATTGACTTCTAACGACACAAACATTACCATTGACTTCTAAAGACACAAACATTACCATTGACTTCTAAAGACACAGACATTACCATTGACTTCTAAAGACACAAACATTACAATTAACCTTTAAAGACACAAACATTACCATTGACTTCTAAAGACACAAACATTACCATTGAATTCTAAAGACACGAACATTACCATTGACTTCTAAAGACACAAACATTACCATTGACTTCTAAAGACACAAACATTACCATTGACTTCTAAAGACACAAACATTACCATTGAATTCTAAAGACACAAACATTACCATTAACTTCTAAAGACACAAACATTACAATTAACTTCTAAAGACACGAACATTACCATTAACTTCTAAAGTCACAAACATTACCATTGACTTCTAAAGACACAAACATTACCATTGACTTCTAAAGACACGAACATTACCATTAACTTCTAAAGACACAAACATTACAATTAACTTCTAAAGACACAAACATTACCATTGACTTCTAAAGACACAAACATTACCATTGACTTCTAAAGACACTAACATTACCATTGACTTCTAAAGACACGAACATTACCATTAACTTCTAAAGACACAAACATTACCATTGACTTCTAAAAACACGAACATTACCATTGACTTCTAAAAACACGAACATTACCATTAACTTCTAAAGACACAAACATTACCTTAACTTCTAAAGACACAGACATTACCATTGACTTCTAAAGACACGAACATTACCATTGACTTCTAAAGACACAAACATTACCATTGACTTCTAAAGACACAAACATTACCATTGACTTCTAAAGACAAAAACATTACCATTGACTTCTAAAGACACAAACATTACCATTGACTTCTAAAGACACAAACAAGAGAGAAATGTGTTTGGCTGAATTTATTACAAGTAACAGCAGACATTGACAGTGCACGTGTGACAAAGTTAATTCACAACACACCATTTCAGCGGACATGTATATAGTGCATTCAACTGTCAACCAAAACTATCATCAAATAGATAAATTAGACGTTAACAATAAGTTAGGCTTAGGGAAGATGTCTTTTTTTCGGCGAGAATTCATAACAATGTGCAAATGATATTAAAAAAAGTCACATAGTTTATAGACAAGTGATTGAATAAATGAAAAAATCACATAATTTATGGACAAGTGATTTAATTTTAAAAAATCACATAATTTATGGACAAGTGATTTTATCAAAATTAGCATAGTTTATGGACAAGTGATTTTATCAAAATTAGCATAGTTTATGGACAAGTGATTTAATTAAAAAAAGCACATAGTTTATGGCATAAGTAAGCTACTTTTTATCGTTTGTTTTACTATGTTCCTAATGCCATTAATGTTTTCTAGGTCACCTCGGAGATCTGAATGGCTTCGCAGACGACCGGGACAGCTCTGTATGGGCGTGTACAGATTTTGGAGGTAAAATCTACATGGAATTTCTTAAATAATTACTGTAGATAGCAAAATGATAATTGCTTATATGTTATTTACTGCGCCAATCATAATTTTCCACCGATCAAACGCAATCTCTTGTCTCATTGTTATGGCCGAACCATGCTTTGATAATTACGTCATTATATATACGCTCTGATAATTACGTCGTTATGGTCATGCTCTGCTAGTTACGACGTTATGGTCATGCTATGTTGACTACGTCATGATAAATAGGTACACTACACATGATTAAAACCTACACTGTACTTTCGCGGTATTTACACAATGTAGGTGTAACTTCGGTGTTTGCGTTACGTCTAGACACTCAGTTGGTGGAGAAACCGTGAATTGCTTATAAATTCCAATCCGCTACCTAAACTCCATTCGGGACCTACTGTAGCCACCATAAGCTCCATTCGGGACCTACTGTAGCCACCATAAGCTCCATTCTGGACCTACTGTAGCCACCATAAGCTCCATTCGGGACCTACTGTAGCCACCATAAGCTCCATTCGGGACCTACTGTAACCACCATACACTCCATCCGGGACCTACTGTGGCCACCATAAGCTCCATCCGTGACCTACTGTAACCACCATACACTCCATCGGGGAAATACTGTAACCACCATAAGCTCCATCCGTGACCTACTGTAGCCACCATACACTCCGTCGGGGAAAAACTGTAACCATCATGAGCTTGTCGACGATGATCGACCCGGTCCAATTCCGCTATACAACATCCGGGACCTACTGCAGCCACCATACACAGCATTCGGGACCTCATGTACCAACCATATACAACATCTGGGACCTACTCTACAAAGCATACACAACATCCGGCACCTATTGTAGCCATCATACACAACATCCGGCACCTACAATTATGTACTGTAGCCATCATACACAACATCCGGCACCTACAATTATGTACTGTAGCCATCATACACAACATCCGGCACCTACAATTATGTACTGTAGCCATCATACACAACATCCGGCACCTATTGTAGCCATCATACACAACATCCGGCACCTACAATTATGTACTGTAGCCATCATACACAACATCCGGCACCTATTGTAGCCATCATGCACAACAGTCGGCACCTACTGTAGCTACCATACACAACATCCGGCACCTACAATTATGTACTGTAGCCATCATACACAACATCCGGCACCTACTGTAGCCATCATACACAACATCCGGCACCTACAATTATGTACTGTAGCCATCATACACAACATCCGGTACTTACTGTAGCCATCATACACAACATCCGGTATTTACTGTAGCCACCATACACAACCTCCGGTACTTACTGTAGCCACCATACACAACATCCGGTACTTACTGTAGCCACCATACACAACATCCGGTACTTACTGTAGCCACCATTCACAACCTCCGGTACTTACTGTAGCCACCATACACAACATCCGGTACTTACTGTAGCCACCATACACAACATCCGGTACTTACTGTAGCCACCATACACAACCTCCGGCACCTACTGTAGCCACCATACACAACATCCGGCACCTACTGTAGCCACCATACACAACCTCCGGCACCTACTGTAGCCACCATACAAAACATCCGGTACTTACTGTAGCCACCATACACTCCATCTGCGACCTATCCATATACATAAATGGATTTCAATTTAGTACTGACTCCCATTTGTCATTTCACGTTTAACAATGGAACCTATATGGCCAAATCATGACTGTAGATGTTAATACTGTGTTTGATATATAACTGATTCTGATTATTGTTTGATATATAACTGATTCTGATTATTGTTTGATATTTAGTTGCAGCAGACGATAAGACATTCCCGGCAACGGATATCTTCACTAACATTCCTGCTGATCCCGCGGAAGAACACGAAGGGGACTATATTTATGAATCACGTGACCCAGAATTTACATCCTTTACAAATAACAAGACAGATAACAAAACAATGTAAGTATATTGTAATCAGTCCGAAATCTACAGATAACAATGAAAGTAGACAACAATGTAAGTATATTGTAATTAGTCCGAAATATACAGATAACATTGTAAGTATATTGTAATTAGTCCGAAATATACAGATAACATTGTAAGTATATTGTAATTAGTCCGAAATCCACAGACAACAATGTAAGTATATTGTAATCTGCCGGAATCTACAGATCAATAGATGATGATGCCGTCCATTCACTGCGGAAGTTGGGATAGGTCTGTCTCTATTTTAAGTACATCGATCATCCCACAATATTTGTCTGTACTTAGGCGACCCTGGTGCCAAGATCACTCTCTGATGTGGTATCGACAGGTCACGTGGTAACGTCTATACTGGGGGTTTCTACACAGGTCGAGTCGATCGCTACATAAGGACATACACATAGATTTACGTCACCGGCCTGTTATCCATTATGCATTGCGAGGTTCAGCCAATCGTCTAAATGAGATGTGATCACATGATTTGTTTTACTACGTGTTTACTATGCGAAAAATACGTGTTGCGTGCATAAATATGTTTTTTTTTTTTGCTCTTGGTAATTCATTTATGTAATTTATTGTTCAATATCTTGTATCAGTAAAGTTTACAAGATTATAAACAACTTCACCTTTGGAATAACACGTTTTTATAAAAGACTGAGAAAATAAAACACCGAAATCGTTATCAATAAATAAATGTATTCACATATATGTATTTTTGTACTAGGACACGTGTCAGTCAATGTGTATCGTACAAACACGCGTAACACACATATCACGAGAATTAAGCAGTTTTACCATTAATACCAGAGTTCCAGCTAGAAATTGGCCGTATATAAATTAAAGTAACGTGACATTTTGAAGCGAGGGAATCCCACACGAGAAGACCCCAATTACAATAGATAACCTAGTATGTACATGTATTATATATATAGAGGATCTTACATGAGTGGCTATGTCATATGGAATTTATTAAACTCGTTCAATAATTTGATATGCCATGGACCTTTAGGTGTTTCTAATAGAAAAAATAAAGTCGATTGATAGTAAAATTGAAATGTGTCAACAACTCGATCACTACTTTTATAAAGGCGTTAAACAATTGGTTTTTCGAACTTATAACAAAATATTCTTTAAATCAAAGTAAGAAAATTCCCGTATCTGAGAATGGTACAGGAATTGATTGCGATGATTGACGAGAATGTGAGAGTGATGCCTGAAAGTGTAAAAGATGAATGGGTGACAAGAATGAAAGTTGAGAAAATTAAAACAGCTAGCAAAACAATATTACTGTTACTTTTGACTAGTGTTCGGGTAAATGAACAAACAATTCCCGATTTTTCCCGAATAAATGGACTGAATTTGGATACCAGTTTTTGTCTTTGTTAACATCCAAGATACAAATTCCAAAGGTAAAATATTGAATTTATGTGTATAGTTAACATTTTGACCATTTTTACCGGTTGATAAGCCATATTTTTGTACCCACTGCAGTTTCTGCAACTGAATGAAACAGGTGACTGATGCGTAGTAACCGTGTAATAAAACAGATCATGTGATCACATCTCATTTAGAGGATTGACTAAACCTCGCAATGCATTATGGATAACAGGCGGTGACGGTGACTCGACCTGCTACATACATAGTAACATGTGTTAGATTACATGCCTTACATGTCTCACTGATATCAGGATGTTTACATTTATTCATGAAGCTTCAGATATTCATTTATAAATATCAAACAATTTAACATATAGTTATGTATATCGCGTTTTTTGGTACAGCGAGACAATGTTACGACTTCCGGGTGATGACGTCATTGTATCAGGCACTATGCATATCCCCAGTACATGGACGGGATTGCTCTGTCTACAATCAATAAAACGGACATAATAGTTTAAAACAATGTCGATAGAAACTCACCTCGAAGTTAAACAACAGTTTCTATAGTCGATGTTATACAGTGAAACGTCTGTCACGGTTAAACATTGAAACGTCTTTCTAGGTTAAACAATGAAACGTCCGTCTAAATTAAACATTGAAACGTCTGTCTAGGTTAAACAGTGAAACGTCCGTCTAGTTTAAACAGTGAAACGTCTGTCTAGGTTAAACAGTGAAGCGTCCGTCTAGGTTAAACAGTGAAACGTCTGTCTAGGTTAAACAGTGAAGCGTCCGTCTAGGTTAAACAGTAAAACGTCTGTCTAGGTTAATCAGTGAAACGTCCGTCTAGGTTTATTATTGAAACGTCTGTCTAGGTTAAACAGTGAAGCGTCCGTCGATGTTATACAGTGCAACGTCCGTCTAGGTTAAACAGTGAAGCGTCCGTCGATGTTATACAGTGCAACGTCTGTCTAGGTTAAACATTGAAACGTCTGTCTAGGTTAAACAGTGAAACGTCTGTCTAGGTTAAACAGTATAGGTATCATAGTGGATTAGGCCGAAGATAAAATGTTAAGATCGGTACAGCAGAATCATGTTTCTATTTATCATACAATGTTGACTAACAATTATCATGGGTGTACCGGTTGAGAATTTTGTCGTACGTATTGGTCAAGTAATAAACAACCATTTTACCATCCTGTTGATGTTTTGAGAAAAGTTGCGTTGCCCGAACGTCCTGAATGGAACCCATGTCTGGCATATACTTGGCATTATTGTAACAAAGCTGGTGTATAGGTTGTTAGTTGATGAAACACCGGGTCACGTGTCGATTTCTCGTTTGTAGAAAGCGTTTAGTTGTGTTTTCATCTCCATAAACCCCTAACACGACATTTCCATAATAGTTTGAACACTGCCGCGCGTGGCGTTGCATACGAAATTCGATAATGCTTGGGATTCCAGGTCATATTATCAGGAACGTGACCAGACGCAACTTGTCTTTAAATGATTAAATGGATTATCCACAAAAACTACGTCTTTAATTTTTTCCGAGATGTTTCCGTACTGGATCACCCCTCCAGAATACAACAATAATCCGCTTTACTCGCTTGCCACCGATCCTATCCGGAGACAACGCACGGAATCGGTATCGATTTTATGTTCAACACAATACTTCCGGCATTAATGTTGATGTCGTCACAAACTGCCGACGATTGTCGTCTTCCTTCCGAGTGTTTTACGACTAAAATGGCTACACTTACAAATTAACGGCAGCACGTGGTAGTGTCGACTGGATGACATTTCAACCATCGATCGTGACAGCGAGAAATTTATGGATGATATATAGTTAATGAGAGCGCTACTTAATCCTTCTACCTCGTTGCCCGTTACGCATCTGTTTTGCTATCGTGGTATTAACTACATGATGTAGCATACATTTAACTGTGTGGAAATTTTTGATGATATTTTTCTATTGGATACACTCAATGCATATACATATACATATACTTGTGAAATTTAAAGCACACATCATCTTAACACAATATACAGAGCTTAAATGGGTTATCACCTAGTAATATAAGTAGTGGACAATGATTATATCTAATGAACAGTAGTCACCCATAGACAAACGTTACTGTATAGACAAACACAGAACAGTAGTCACCCATAGACAAACGTTACTGTATAGACAAACACAGAACAGTAGTCACCCATAGCCAAACGTTATACACAAACACAGAACAGTAGTCACCCATAGCCAAACATTATAGACAAACACAGAACAGTAGTCACCCATAGCCAAACGTTATAGACAAACACAGAACAGTAGTCACCCATAGATAAACGTTATAGACAAACACAAAACAGTAGTCACCCATAGCCAAACGTTATAGACACACACAGAACAGTAGTCATCCATAGCCAAACGTTATAGACAAACACAGAACAGTAGTCACCCATAGCCAAACGTTATACACAAACACAGAACAGTAGTCACCCATAGCCAAACATTATAGACAAACACAGAACAGTAGTCACCCATAGCCAAACGTTATAGACAACCACAGAACAGTAGTCACCCATAGCCAAACGTTATAGACACACACAGAACAGTAGTCATCCATAGCCAAACGTTATAGAAAAACACAGAACAGTAGTCACCCATAGCCAAACGTTATAGAAAAACACAGAACAGTAGTCACCCATAGCCAAACGTTATACACAAACACAGAACAGTAGTCACTCTTAGCCAAACGTTATACACAAACACAGAACAGTAGTCACCCATAGCCAAACGTTATACACAAACACAGAACAGTAGTCACCCATAGCCAAACGTTATAGACACACACAGAACAGTAGTCATCCATAGCCAAACGTTATAGACAAACACAGAACAGTAGTCACCCATAGCCAAACGTTATACACAAACACAGAACAGTAGTCACCCATAGCCAAACATTATAGACAAACACAGAACAGTAGTCACCCATAGCCAAACGTTATAGACAACCACAGAACAGTAGTCACCCATAGCCAAACGTTATAGACACACACAGAACAGTAGTCATCCATAGCCAAACGTTATAGAAAAACACAGAACAGTAGTCACCCATAGCCAAACGTTATAGAAAAACACAGAACAGTAGTCACCCATAGCCAAACGTTATACACAAACACAGAACAGTAGTCACTCTTAGCCAAACGTTATACACAAACACAGAACAGTAGTCACCCATAGCCAAACGTTATACACAAACATAGAACAGTAGTCACCCATAGCCAAACGTTATGGACAAAACACAAAACAGTAGTCACCCATAGCCAAACGTTATACACAAACACAGAACAGTAGTCACCCATAGCCAAACGTTATACACAAACACAGAACAGTAGTCACCCATAGCCAAACGTTATAGACAGCCACAGAACAGTAGTCACTCATAGCCAAACGTTATAGACAAACACAGAACAGTAGTCATCCATAGCCAAACATTATAGACAAACACAGAACAGTAGTCACCCATAGCCAAACGTTATACACAAACACAGAACAGTAGTCACCCATAGCCAAACGTTATAGACAAACACAGAACAGTAGTCACCCATAGCCAAACGTTATAGACACACACAGAACAGTAGTCACCCATAGCCAAACGTTATAGACAAACACAGAACAGTAGTCACCCATAGCCAAACGTTATAGACACACACAGAACAGTAGTCACCCATAGCCAAACGTTACTGTATAGACAAACACAGAACAGTAGTCACCCATAGACAAACGTTATAGAAAAACACAGAACAGTAGTCACCCATAGCCAAACGTTATACACAAACACAGAACAGTAGTCACCCATAGCCAAACGTTATAGACACACACAGAACAGTAGTCACCCATAGCCAAACGTTATACACAAACACAGAACAGTAGTCACCCATAGCCAAACGTTATAGACAAACACAGAACAGTAGTCACCCATAGATAAACGTTATAGACAAACACAAAACAGTAGTCACCCATAGCCAAACGTTATAGACACACACAGAACAGTAGTCATCCATAGCCAAACGTTATAGACAAACACAGAACAGTAGTCACCCATAGCCAAACGTTATAGACAAACACAGAACAGTAGTCACCCATAGCCAAACATTATAGACAAACACAGAACAGTAGTCACCCATAGCCAAACGTTATAGACAACCACAGAACAATAGTCACCCATAGCCAAACGTTATAGACACACACAGAACAGTAGTCATCCATAGCCAAACGTTATAGAAAAACACAGAACAGTAGTCACCCATAGCCAAACGTTATAGAAAAACACAGAACAGTAGTCACCCATAGCCAAACGTTATACACAAACACAGAACAGTAGTCACTCTTAGCCAAACGTTATACACAAACACAGAACAGTAGTCACCCATAGCCAAACGTTATACACAAACACAGAACAGTAGTCACCCATAGCCAAACGTTATCCACAAACACAGAACAGTAGTCACCCATAGCCAAACGTTATACACAAACATAGAACAGTAGTCACCCATAGCCAAACGTTATGGACAAAACACAAAACAGTAGTCACCCATAGCCAAACGTTATACACAAACACAGAACAGTAGTCACCCATAGCCAAACGTTATACACAAACACAGAACAGTAGTCACCCATAGCCAAACGTTATAGACAGCCACAGAACAGTAGTCACTCATAGCCAAACGTTATAGACAAACACAGAACAGTAGTCACTCATAGCCAAACGTTATAGACAAACACAGATCAGTAGTCACCCATAGCCAAACGTTATACACAAAACACAAAACAGTAGTCACCCATAGCCAAACGTTATAGACACACACAGAACAGTAGTCATCCATAGCCAAACATTATAGACAAACACAGAACAGTAGTCACCCATAGCCAAACGTTATAGAAAACCACAGAACAGTAGTCACCCATAGCCAAACGTTATAGACAAACACAGAACAGTAGTCACCCATAGCCAAACGTTATAGACACACACAGAACAGTAGTCACCCATAGCCAAACGTTATAGACAAACACAGAACAGTAGTCACCCATAGCCAAACGTTATAGACACACACAGAACAGTAGTCACCCATAGCCAAACGTTATAGACAAACACAGAACAGTAGTCACCCATAGCCAAACGTTATACACAAACACAGAACAGTAGTCACCCATAGCCAAACGTTATACACAAACACAGAACAGTAGTCACCCATAGCCAAACGTTACTGTATAGACAAACACAGAACAGTAGTCACCCATAGACAAACGTTATAGAAAAACACAGAACAGTAGTCACCCATAGCCAAACGTTATACACAAACACAGAACAGTAGTCACCCATAGCCAAACGTTATAGACACACACAGAACAGTAGTCACCCATAGCCAAACGTTATAGACAAACACAGAACAGTAGTCACCCATAGCCAAACGTTATACACAAACACAGAACAGTAGTCACCCATAGCCAAACGTTATACACAAACACAGAACAGTAGTCACCCATAGCCAAACGTTATACACAAACACAGAACAGTAGTCACCCATAGCCAAACGTTATAGACAAACACAGAACAGTAGTCACCCATAGCCAAACGTTATAGACACACACAGAACAGTAGTCACCCATAGCCAAACGTTATAGACAAACACAAAACAGTAGTCACCCATAGCCAAACGTTATAGACAAACACAGAACAGTAGTCACTCATAGCCAAACGTTATAGACAAACACAGAACAGTAGTCACCAATAGCCAAACGTTATAGAAAAACACAGAACAGTAGTCACCCATAGCCAAACGTTATAGACACACACAGAACAGTAGTCACCCATAGCCAAACGTTATAGACAAACACAAAACAGTAGTCACCCATAGCCAAACGTTATAGACAAACACAGAACAGTAGTCACCCATAGCCAAACGTTATAGACAAACACAGAACAGTAGTCACCCATAGCCAAACGTTATAGAAAAACACAGAACAGTAGTCACCCATAGCCAAACGTTATAGACACACACAGAACAGTAGTCACCCATAGCCAAACGTTATAGACAAACACAAAACAGTAGTCACCCATAGCCAAACGTTATAGACAAACACAGAACAGTAGTCACTCATAGCCAAACGTTATACACAAACACAGAACAGTAGTCACTCATAGCCAAACGTTACTGTATACACAAACACAGAACAGTAGTCACCCATAGACAAACGTTATAGAAAACCACAGAACAGTAGTCGCCCATAGCCAAACGTTATAGACACACACAGAACAGTAGTCATCCATAGCCAAACGTTATAGACAAACACAGAACAGTAGTCACCCATAGCCAAACGTTATAGAAAACCATAGAACAGTAGTCACCCATAGCCAAACGTTATAGAAAAACACAGAACAGTAGTCATCCATAGCCAAACGTTATAGACAAACACAGAACAGTAGTCATCCATAGCCAAACGTTACTGTATAGACAAACACAGAACAGTAGTCACTCATAGCCAAACGTTATACACAAACACAGAACAGTAGTCACCCATAGACAAACGTTACTGTATAGACAAACACAGAACAGTAGTCACCCATAGCCAAACGTTATACACAAACACAGAACAGTAGTCACCCATAGCCAAACGTTATACACAAACACAGAACAGTAGTCACCCATAGCCAAACGTTATAGACAAACACAAAACAGTAGTCACCCATAGCCAAACGTTATAGACAAACACAGAACAGTAGTCACCCATAGCCAAACGTTATAGACAAACACAGAACAGTAGTCACCCATAGCCAAACGTTATAGACAAACACAGAACAGTAGTCACCCATAGCCAAACGTTATAGACAAACACAAAACAGTAGTCACCCATAGCCAAACGTTATAGACAAACACAAAACAGTAGTCACCCATAGCCAAACGTTATAGACAAACACAGAACAGTAGTCACCCATAGCCAAACGGTATAGACAAACACAGAACAGTAGTCACCCATAGCCAAACGTTATAGACAAACACAGAACACTAGTCACCCATAGCCAAACGTTATAGACACACACAGAACAGTAGTCACCCATAGCCAAACGTTATAGAAAACCACAGAACAGTAGTCACCCATAGCCAAACTTTATAGACAAACACAGAACAGTAGTCACCCATAGCCAAACGTTATAGACAAACACAGAACAGTAGTCGCCCATAGCCAAACGTTATACACAAACACAGAACAGTAGTCACCCATAGCCAAACGTTATAGAAAAACACAGAACAGTAGTCACCCATAGCCAAACGTTATAGACAAACACAAAACAGTAGTCACCCATAGCCAAACGTTATAGACAAACACAGAACAGTAGTCACCCATAGCCAAACTTTATAGACAAACACAGAACAGTAGTCACCCATAGCCAAACGTTATAGACAAACACAGAACAGTAGTCGCCCATAGCCAAACGTTATACACAAACACAGAACAGTAGTCACCCATAGCCAAACGTTATACACAAACACAGAACAGTAGTCACCCATAGCCAAACGTTATAGACAAACACAGAACAGTAGTCACCCATAGCCAAACGGTATACACAAACACAGAACAGTAGTCACCCATAGCCAAACGTTATAGACAAACACAGACCAGTAGTCACACATAGCCAAACGGTATAGACAAACACAGAACAGTAGTCACCCATAGCCAAACGTTATAGACGAACACAGAACAGCAGTCACCCATAGCCAAACGTTATAGACAAACACAGAACAGTAGTCACCCATAGCCAAACGTTATAGAAAAACACAGAACAGTAGTCACCCATAGCCAAACATTATAGACAAACACAGAACAGTAGTCACCCATAACCAAACGTTATAGACAAACACAGAACAGTAGTCACCCATAGCCAAACGTTATAGACAAACACAGAACAGTAGTCACCCATAGCCAAACATTATAGACAAACACAGAACAGTAAACGTGGTGTAGACGGAAGTCGAGAATAGCTTTATCGTTATTATAGAGGACACAAAATATAGCGAGTTAAAATATCGTATACGAGGACGAGATTAAACACGCAGCTGTTGCCATAGTCACGTGGCATTGGGATGAAGGGTCAAGTAAATTTAAACTCCAATAAGAGTACAATCGTACAGTATGTGAGACCGGCGGTAAAGCTATAAATATAACGAGGCACGCAATCACGACTGATGTCGTCGACATGGCCCTTACTCTTGTAACGGTACGGGGAATCTCAATGGGTCTCATAGGAAATAAAATATCAAGAGTACACACGGACTATATCGGATAGCAAATTGAAAATAAGACGAAAAATGTAATTGAGACGGATAAGATAAAGAAGAGCGGCGAAGGTTTCCAAATAAAGATATACAGAAATAAAACAACGGAAAAATTTACAGTGCGGCTTCGATAGTTACCAATACTGGTGTATATTCTTATGGTTACGCCCGAGGGTTATCGAAGTCCTACTGTACATTACATACAAGTACTATACAAGTCGTCTGTAGAGAGGGTGTTAACAGCTAACACAAAATGATCACCTAGATGTATAATGTATCGTCACATCACCTCGCGATATGTTCGCGCGGAACTCGCACGAGATCGGTAATGAGTAAACATAGTGTGATGGCGGATCGATATAAATTCTGTGGATGACGTAGGAATCGGTCGATAAAAGATTGGCCATGGTGGTGTCATGGGTGAATGTCCTGTGTAAGACAAAGGTACGAGAAGTTATCATGTTAAACCTCGGCGAGCAACGCTGTTAACCTCTCGGGTCTAGACTAGGGACAGATTGGCCATTGAACTCATGTCTGTATTATCCTACATCGCCGATAGTTGGCTTTAGTTGCCTTAGAGACAATACCGATTTGAAGGAACACTAAATGCCGTTATCATGGGTGACGAATGATAATGCTGTGTACGAGTCGAGTTTAGGGAAACGGAATAAGGATGACCACGATATAATATAAGGTTGTAGATAGAACAAGGAAAAACTCATTCCTGCCGAGTGCCCGGACAGGAATCGAACTTGTGTCTCCGGCGTGTTAAGCCATTGTTTTACCTTCTGATGCGAATTTAACACTATGTACATGCCACACCGACCCGTTCCTTGTACACTAATAATTTGTCCATTGTAACATCCAACTCATCTGATTCATCGATATTAAATTCTATTTCTTTCTGCGGTTGATAATTATTTTATATAAGTGGCTTTATGTATTAATTGTTGCAGGTCTGGAAACCAAGTACTGTTGAATGACGTCACAGATTTTCTGCAACTTCAGTTCGAGGATGTGCTGAATGATAGCAGAGTGAAGTCCATGGTTTCAAGCGTTTCTAAAACTAGACTAGCAGCGACGTCTTACGGCCAGACTCATCCTGAACGCGTATCACGCTTACCCGGCACCTCTGGAAAAACCATACTCTCGCGAGATCTTAAGGAAGTATTTGATATCTGTTCAAAGAGGAAAGCAGCTGCGAAAAGTGCCCTAGCCCAGTCGAATTTCCCCCATAAGTTTAAACATTATAAGCTACAAAGAGGATTTGACTCTCGATTGGATATGCCTTCTACAAGTGGACATGCGCGAGAGACTTGTCGATTCCAACCAGTCGGTCTGACAAAGTGCAATTTTGAGGAAGTTGGTTCAAAAAATTCAATATTGTCATCGCGCGGATGTAAAACGAATATTTCTACCCCTACCACGTCATCAGATTGCACGAGCGTTTCCGATAGTGTTTACGACTTTGATGACATGAACGACGATTTTGCTGACATTGTCGATAACTTTACAATGAGAATAGGTGCCGTACCAGAAGACTTTCGGGTTTTCAATGGCCACCCGAGTGTGACAGACAGTAGTAAACAAAGTCTGGATCCTGATTTATAACCGTATCAACCGCCTGTTCGAAGAGGCGACAAAACGGATGGACGAGTCCATTTTTCAGACTGTCCGTTTAGGAAACATATCACGTTTTGGTCACTAGTGCAGAAGGTTGAAAACGTCATTGGAACAGAACGACCATCTGGAAGTGCGAAATAAGAATAATTAAAACAAAACTGGCTTCAGGGCCAATATATATATGGTCGGAGGTTTAACCGACCCTGGTCATAGGTTGACAAATTTACATGGAACCTATTTATTCTGCGACCATTATGAGACCCCATGCGGAAGCAGCATTTAATTGTATTTAAATGATGTGTCACATACAGATGGTATGCCCTATACATCATAAGTCCATTTTGAGAGATATATAGCAGATATGTGGAATCGTCATTTTAAATGATAGATAACGATACGTTTTTAATTATTGGATAATTAAACTTTTAATTTTGTTTGGCGGCGGTATGAAGGATCGTATTTGATGAAGCAACGCTTGTTTTAGTGATTTCAACAGGTCCCGATTTTTTTTATTGGATGATGGTACGTGTAAACTATATTATAGGCTGATGTCGATATTAATTTTTTCGAGGTTTACAAAGTGTTTTAAGATGTGTGATGTACACATGTAACATCACACAGTCTAGGAACGTCCAGTATCCATGTCGGGGTGCTTGCAGTACCCAAGGTATCTAAATTTTAAATTTTAGCGGAATGGGTTGTTGAGAATATATTGTCGAATTTCATTGGACAATAAGATACGGTCACGTGATTAAGTAAATGCCGTACTTAGGATTTTAAACAGCGTCGTGTGTAAATGTTTTATGTAAGTTTTGTGCGTTTTACATTGTTTTACATAAATGATCTCAGCTATATAGTGCTTGTGTCGTGAATGGAGGAAGTATATAACGATTATATTGATTGGTCAATTGTGTAGTACCCGTATGATAGATCTCCGCTATTCATGTATATATCAAAGACTGTATGGCCACTGTCTACATGTATATATCAAAGACTGTATGGTCACTGTCTACATGTATATATCAAAGGCTGTATGGTCACTGTCTACATGTATATATCAAAGACTGTATGGTCACTGTCTACATGTATATATCAAAGACTGTATGGTCACTGTCTACATGTATATATCAAAGACTGTATGGTCACTGTCTACATGTATATATCAAAGGCTGTATGGTCACTGTCTACATGTATATATCAAAGACTGTATGGTCACTGTCTACATGTATATATCAAAGACTGTATGGTCACTGTCTATATATATATATCAAAGACTGTATGGTCACCGTCTACATGTATATATCAAAGACTGTATGATCACTGTCTACATGTATATATCAAAGACTGTATGGTCACTGTCTACATGTATATATCAAAGACTGTATGGTCACAGTCTACATGTATATATCAAAGGCTGAATGGTCTCTGTCTACATGTATATATCAAAGACTGTATGATCACTGTCTACATGTATATATCAAAGACTGTATGATCACTGTCTACATGTATATATCAAAGACTGTATGATCACTGTCTACATGTATATATCAAAGACGGTATGGTCACTGTCTACATGTATATATCAAAGACTGTATGGTCTCTGTCTATATATATATATATCAAAGACTGTATGGTCACTGTGTACGTGTATATATCAAAGACTGTATGGTCACTGTCTACATGTATATATCAAAGACTGTATGGTCACTGTCTACATGTATATATCAAAGACTGTATGGTCACTGTCTACATGTATATATCAAAGACTGTATGGTCACTGTCTACATGTATATATCAAAGAATGTATGGTCCCTGTCTACATGTATATATCAAAGACTGTATGGTCTCTGTCTATATATATATATCAAAGACTGTATGGTCACTGTCTACATGTATATCTCAAAGACTGTATGGTCGCTGTCTACATGTATATATCAAAGACTGTATGGTCACTGTCTACATGTATATATCAAAGACTGTTTGGTCACTGTCTACATGTATATATCAAAGACTGTATGGTCGCTGTCTACATGTATATATCAAAGACTGTATGGTCACTGTCTACATGTATATATCAAAGACTGTATGGTCGCTGTCTACATGTATATATCAAAGACTGTATGGTCGCTGTCTACATGTATATATCAAAGACTGTATGGTCACTGTCTACATGTATATATCAAAGACTGTATGGTCACTGACTATATATATATATCAAAGACTGTATGGTCACCGTCTATATATATATATCAAAGACTGTATGGTCACCGTCTATATATATATATATCAAAGACTGTATGGTCACCGTCTATATATATATATATCAAAGACTGTATGGTCACTGTCTATATATATATATCAAATACTGTATGGTCACTGTCTACATGTACATGTCGATTGGTTATCCCAGATCGAAATAATCTGTGTAGGCTCTTATGAACAATTTAAAAGTCAACAAAGTAAATAAACAGATATAATTATATATATATATATCGGATATACATTTTATTCAGTTTGTTTATATATATTCGGGAATTCCTAACTGTTATGGTTACTGTGTTGGAACTATATATGGATTATGTTATGGGTATGTAAATGTCCTTGTGTCAATCAGATATATGACCGTGGTGATATTATAATATTATATATACCTAGTACCCTAGATTAACAGTATATTGCTGAAGAAATGTGTTGGTAATAATTCAAATTTGTTAAATACTGTTTATGCCCCTTGTTTCTTGGGATGCTTATCGTAGTTAGATACCACACCAGGGAGTGTGTTTTTATCGTGATTTTCGACAAGGGTCGTATGACGTATTCATATGTAATACGTGTAATTATATAGTTAATTGTTATATTGTTTTCTTACGATTGTAATGTAAATTGTATCACGTGACCTGTGATGTAAGAACCACGTGACCGGGTGTTCTTGTGATGAGTATGGTGCTTCGGTCGCCTGCGTCATTTGATGTTAATTACTCGTATGTTATATAATATTTCTTGGGATGTGAAACAATCAAGTCTAAGCCAAGACGTGTAACAAATTCTCTACTTTATCTTGTTTTGATTAAAATAGTTATTTAGTGGCATAAACAATGATAAGTTGTCTACCGACAAAATGATGATCCAAAAAGGTTTGAATAGAAAAAAACCTTTATGTTGCATAAAATGCTAACAAGTTATCTGTACGTTTAAGATAAACATTATTCTGTTGTGAATAGCATATAGATTCACTTCTAAAGGTGCTCAAAATGCTTCGTCATTGCATAGTTTGTTAAATGAGGTCATCGAAATGTGTGTAGATCGTCATAGGATGACGTTAGATATGATGATGTCACTAGAAATTTTATGTAATATTGATTGGTTTGATGACGTTAACACGTTTTAATATACAGTAGTGTAGTTTACGGATGTGATAGCGAAATGTGATGTGTGCTTGTTATGTTGGGTATGTACTATGTATTGTTGAAATTATGATTGGTTATAAGATGTTCAGGACGTAATTTTAAAGAAATAAATGATGTTATGAAACAGTCTGTCTGTTAATCTTGTGATGCTCCTCGGAAGTGTTGAAGGCCCGCAACCCCTTATTAGCAGAGTTATTGCCCTTTGTTAAAATTTTCTGTCCGGAGCATGCCTTTGCTTGCATTTAAACTAGGTTAATGAAACTTGGTGAATACGTTGGTCATACTAATACCATGAGCGACGTACCGAAGTCCGTGTCTTCACTCCTCAGTTACGGAGTAGCTGTCCTTTGTTTACACTTCGTGTTCTGACAGAGTTATGGTCCTTTGTTAAAACTTCCTGTTCGGAACATTTATAACTTATTATACCCACGCAACGAAGTTAGGGGGGTATACTGGAATCAGGTCGTCCGTCCGTCCGTCCGTCCGTCTGTCTGTAGACGCATTTTGTCCGGACAACTCCTCCTAAACCGAAGGGCCGATTTCAATGAAACTTCACACAAATATAGAGGACCATATGCAGATGTGCATGCCACTTTCTTTTTCTCAAAATTATGGTTGCTATGGCAACTGGTCACTTTAAACAGGTTTTCTGATAAGAAGCATAACTTAAAGTTTGTCCGGACAACTCCTCCTAAACCGAAGGGCCGATTTCAATGAAACTTCACACGAATATAGAGGACCATGTGCAGATGTGCATACCACTTTCTTTTTCTCAAAATTATGGTTGCTATGGCAACTGGTCTCTTTATTACTGGGTTATCTTAGCTGGCCTCTAATTAACAGTTCCAATTCACCATTGACTCGTGTAGATTGCGGGGGTATTAGTCAGCCATCCTGGCGACAGTTCTAGTTTTGAATGGACGCTGATTAAACTTACAGTTGACATGTACATTAAACTGCGGACTGAGTGAAATATGACCATACTTTGACAACACAAGTATACACCGTGTATGTAACATGTTAAAACATTATTCGTTCCTCCAAATAACCATTTTAACATATTTTACAGATTGTCAAGATAATTCTCATGGTCAACATAAATGCTATACAGCCAAAGACTCTGTCTTTCTCTTCAGTAACCCAGAGAAACTACCGAGGATAGACGAATAATACATAATGAAAGTATCGAGAGAAGAAAACGCAATATTCAACTTTAAGATGAGTTTTGTTTGAAAGGTGTAACAGGGGACAGAGTGACGAGTGAAGTGTATATTATAAGATGACGAAATGTCGAGCACTGGCAAAATTCATAACACGTAAATCTAAACGGCGATATCTACCACCATAATGACACAAGTATAGTTTGCCAGACATGTAAACATAATAGGAAGTGGGAAGGTGATAATTGTTAAACAACAACAATCGAAACAACGAAAATCGGCCCATAATTGGAATGGGGTTGTCATGGATACAGTGAACCAGCATTCATGGCTTACGGTTCTAGATAAGGTTAACAGCTATAGCAATCTTCTATGCCGAGACATTTTATTCAGCGAATATCAAATGAGTTGCAACTGTATTTCAACATAACTACAATTAATTGTATTGTAAGGTCACAGCAAATCAATTTGTAGTTCTTTAAAATTTGTTTTAAATGGTGTTTGAAACACAGAAGAAAGATCATGTTGTTATAATAATACAAATAAAATGATATACAACATAATTGTAACGCATTATCAAATCACTCTAATGAGCTTTACATTGTATGTTTACTAAGTAATGGAAGTAAAATGTTACACAATGTACAGAACTATATATACACAATGTATAGAACTATATATACACAATGTACAGAACTATATATACACAATGTACAGAACTATATATACACAATGTACAGAACTATATATACACAATGTACAGAACTATATATACACAATGTACAGAACTATATATACACAATGTACAGAACTATATATACACAATGTACAGAACTATATATACACAATGTATAGAACTATATATACACAATGTATAGAACTATATATACACAATGTATATAACTATATATACACAATGTACAGAACTATATATACACAATGTACAGAACTATATATACACAATGTACAGAACTATATATACACAATGTACAGAACTATATATACACAATGTACAGAACTATATATACACAATGTACAGAACTATATATACACAATGTATAGAACTATATATACACAATGTACAGAACTATATATACACAATGTACAGAACTATATATACACAATGTACAGAACTATATATACACAATGTACAGAACTATATATACACAATGTACAGAACTATATATACACAATGTACAGAACTATATATACACAATGTACAGAACTATATATACACAATGTACAGAACTATATATACACAATGTACAGAACTATATATACACAATGTACAGAACTATATATACACAATGTACAGAACTATATATACACAATGTACAGAACTATATATACACAATGTACAGAACTATATATACACAATGTATAGAACTATATATACACAATGTACAGAACTATATATACACAATGTATAGAACTATATATACACAATGTATAGAACTATATATACACAATGTACAGAACTATATATACACAATGTACAGAACTATATATACACAATGTATAGAACTATATATACACAATGTACAGAACTATATATACACAATGTACAGAACTATATATACACAATGTACAGAACTATATATACACAATGTACAGAACTATATATACACAATGTATAGAACTATATATACACAATGTATAGAACTATATATACACAATGTACAGAACTATATATACACAATGTACAGAACTATATATACACAATGTACAGAACTATATATACACAATGTATAGAACTATATACACAATGTACAGAACTATATATACACAATGTATAGAACTATATATACACAATGTACAGAACTATATATACACAATGTATAGAACTTTATATACACAATGTACAGAACTATATATACACAATGTACAGAACTATATATACACAATGTATAGAACTATATATACACAATGTACAGAACTATATATACACAATGTACAGAACTATATATACACAATGTACAGAACTATATATACACAATGTACAGAACTATATATACACAATGTACAGAACTATATCTACACAATGTACAGAACTATATATACACAATGTACAGAACTATATATACACAATGTATAGAAGTATGTATACACAATGTACAGAACTATATATACACAATATACATCACTATATATACACAATGTATAGAACTATATATACACAATGTATAGAACTATATATACACAATGTACAGAACTATATATACACAATGTACAGAACTATATATACACAATGTACAGAACTATATATACACAATGTACAGAACTATATCTACACAATGTACAGAACTATATATACACAATGTACAGAACTATATCTACACAATGTATAGAACTATATATACACAATGTATAGAACTATATATACACAATGTACAGAACTATATATACACAATGTATAGAACTATATATACACAATGTACAGAACTATATATACACAATGTACAGAACTATATACACAATGTACATAACTATATATACACAATGTATAGAACGATATATACACAATGTATAGAACTATATATACACAATGTATAGAACTATATATACACAATGTACAGAACTATATCTACACAATGTACAGAACTATATATACACAATGTACAGAACTATATATACACAATGTACAGAACTATATATACACAATGTATAGAACTATATATACACAATGTACAGAACTATATATACACAATGTATAGAACTATATATACACAATGTACAGAACTATATATACACAATGTACAGAACTATATATACACAATGTACAGAACTATATATACACAATGTACAGAACATATATATACACAATGTACAGAACTATATATACACAATGTACAGAACTATATATACACAATGTACAGAACTATATATACACAATGTACAGAACTATATATACAATGTATAGAACGATATATACACAATGTACAGAACTATATATACACAATGTACAGAACTATATATACACAATGTATAGAACTATATATACACAATGTACAGAACTATATATACACAATGTACAGAACATATATATACACAATGTACAGAACTATATCTACACAATGTACAGAACTATATATACACAATGTATAGAACTATATCTACACAATGTATAGAAGATATATTTACACAATGTACAGAACTATATATACACAATGTATAGAACTATATATACACAATGTATAGAATTATATATACACAATGTACAGAACTATATACACAATGTACATAACTATATATACACAATGTATAGAACTATATATACACAATGTATAGAATTATATATACAATGTATAGAACTATATCTACACAATGTATAGAATTATATATACACCAATAATTAGTCGGTAATAGATACAGAACTCCGCGTGAGAGTCTATAAAGCAGGTGCTAACAAGTGAGATTAAATCTCCTTGAATCTGGCAGATGTGAAGCTATTTCGCAATCTAACTCCTACCTTTGTGAAACACTTGTTACCATAAGTCACCGTGTGGGAGTTTCAACATTCAATTCCATTTCTTTATTAACTGTGGGCCATATTGCCCATTAGCACATGTTATAATATACAAAGTCGTAATATACGTGAACAGCAATAGAAATTACAAAGTGGAGAACGAGTTCAGAGTTTGTACATATAGCCAGGATCTTAGAACATGCACGTAACAAGGATGCTTTCCCCGATCGCAGTGATCGTGACGGCTGCTGGAGGGTGACAAGTTCTTGTAAACTACAGAGGATCTGTTTACAGTAATACGCTGTGTGTTTGTATAGAAATCGTGCACTGTGACCTGAATCACACTGACCATGCAATGACGTACCGCTGTGCTCCTTCTTTCGAGTACGTGCTTCATCCTTACTAGAAATAACAAAGAGAACTGCATTAACTAAGTCTTGAACATGTTGGGGATCTCGGAAGTGTTACCTCCCCCTGTGTGGACTTTCCTGTGGCGGGAGATGCGATTCGCGCTCTTCGACCCAAGCTATGAACCAGCAGGACGTGCGGTAATCCCCCTGTCATAAACTACGTCGAATTGGAGCGTTTGGTGGCCTCTCTGGGTCTTGGTGAGCGGGGACGACTACAACAGGGATCTGTGTGACCCTTTCTGTGCTAAATGTTACGTACATTTGTAGACTTGTTTAGTTGTTGTAAACCTGTTATCGTAAATAAAGTCTGTTGAAATCTTACAAACAAAGTAACAATAAAGGAAGCAGTGTCTTACGTGCATCTGTGTTGAGGAACTCCAATATATCCAATGTTTCTGATTTGGCGACGACAGGAACTTGCTATAATGATAAAGTGTTCCTTCATGTTCGAAGTGTAATCCTGGGTTTCTCACATCTTGGTCTGCCTCAGTAGCTCGGGAATCGCTCTTTAGCTGGAGAGCCTTGGCTGCCTACTCTAATGGGTAAAAACGATCAGTTCAGTCTTTTCTTGATTAAACTTTAACATGTTAGAGTTCATCCGGGTACTGATGTCTGCCAGGCAGGCTTTCTGAGATTGTGTCCCAGCTGTCTTGTGGTCTGATAACATTGATTTGTGACAATATTTTCTTGTTTACAATACGACCTCACAAAGAAACTCCAAAGTCTCCAAAATAGGATTGAATTGAGCGTAGTTTATCGTTAGTCACACAATAACATTACTCTAGACGTTTGGAAAGTATGCGATGGTGAATGAAGTTGGATGAAGCGGACAGATCAAGCATCCGAACCACGTGCACTCTACACTTGTGCGGACACATATGAGGGCTGAGTGCAAGAGGTCATGGAGACGGTTTTCATGGGGTTAGCTTCTAAACGTTCATAACCTTGACTTGCCTTTGAGCGGGACACAACCTCTCCAAGATATTGGGTAGGAAAGGAAGATTTGACACCGGACGGGAGTAATTCAATTCCTCCGTCCATTCAAGGCTTCTTCAACATCGGTCGAACATTATAAGTCTTGTATCAAACGAAAAAAAAAAGGTTTGTATACCTTTTATCCGAAATAGTCGAAATGGTTTCCATTTATGACCGCCGCTTCACTAATTTTTAAAACACGACTTTGATTCGACGGAAGATAACTGTTCCACTAATTGGTAAAATCAGAGACTCGTTCAGGACGCTGCTACAGATGCGGGTGTTAAACGTTTATCGGGAATGCAGAACAAAGCAATACATTCATCTTTGTCATTTTGGGTAAAATGGAGGAAAAAATACATGAAAAAGTGTACGGGTTTCTCTAGATGTAGGGCCAAGCTCAATATACAGCTACAATCTGGAGTAAGCAGATACCTCGATGTCGAGCCCTAAGTTTAAAGAAAGGTATCGTACCCTCTGTATGGACCTTTATGTTGGACCCTCAGTTTAAATTAAGGTACCGTTCTCTCTGTGTCGACCTTTATGTTTGACCTTCAGTTTGAATAAAGGTAACGTTCTCTCTGTGTGGACCTTGATGTTGGACCCACAGTTTAAAGAAAGGTACCGTTCTCTCTGTATGGACCCTCAGTTTAACGAAATATACCGTTCTCTCGGTATGGAACCTCAGTTTAACGAAATATACCGTTCTCTCTGTATGGACCCTCAGTTTAAAGAAATATACCGTTCTCTCTGTATGGACCCTCAGTTTAAAGAAAGGTACCGTACTCTCTGTGTGGACCTTGATGTTAGACCTTCAGTTTAAAGAAATATGCCATTCTCTCTGTATGGACTCTCAATTTAACGAATTATACCATTCTCTCTGTATGGACCCTCAGTTTAAAGAAAGGTACCGTTCTCTCTGTATGGAACCTCAGTTTAAAGAAATATACCGTTCTCTCAGTATGAAACCTCAGTTTAAAGAAATATATCGTTCTCTCTGTATGGACCCTCAGTTTAAAGAAAGGTACCGGTCTCTGTGTGGACCCTCAGTTTAAAGAAATATATCGTTCTCTCTGTGTGGACCCTCAGTTTAAAGAAAGGTACCGTTTTCTCTGTATGGACCCTCAGTTTAAAGAAAGGTACCGGTCTCTCTGTGTGGACCCTCATTTTAAAGAAAAATACCGTTCTCTCTGGATGGACCCTCAGTTTAAAGAAAAATACCGTTCTCTCTGTATGGACCCTCAGTTTAAAGAAAGGTATCGTTCTCTCTGTATGGACCCTCAGTTTAAAGAAAGGTACCGTTCTCTCTGTGTGGACCCTCAGTTTAAAGAAAGGTACCGTTCTCTCTGTATGGACCCTCAGTTTAAAGAAAGGTACCGTTCTCTCTGTGTGGACCCTCAGTTTAAAAAAAAGTACCGTTCTCTCTGTATGGACCTCTATGTTTGACCCTCATTTTAAAGAAAGGTACCGTTCTCTCTGGATGGACCCTCAGTTTAAAGAAAAATACCGTTCTCTCTGTATGGCCCCTCAGTTTAAAGAAAGGTACCGTTCTCTCTGTATGGACCCTCAGTTTAAAGAAATATACCGTTCTCTCTGTATGGACCCTCAGTTTAAAGAAATATACCGTTCTCTCTGTATGGACCCTCAGTTTAAAGAAAGGTACCGTTCTCTCTATATGGACCCTCAGTTTAAAGAAATATACCGTTCTCTCTGTATGGACCCTCAGTTTAAAGAAAGGTACCGTTCTCTCTGTATGGACCCTCAGTTTAAAGAAATATACCGTTCTTTCTGTATGGACCCTCAGTTTAAAGAAAGGTACCGTTCTCTCTGTATGGATCCTCAGTTTAAAGAAATATACCGTTCTCTCTGTATGGATCCTCAGTTTAAAGAAAGGTACCGTTCTCTCTGTATGGACCCTCAGTTTAAAGAAATATACCGTTCTCTCTGTATTGACTTAGTCCTTGTTGACCAGTCCTTTTCAACAAGAGAAGGCTTATCATGCGGCCATTGTTTTTCACACCTCGGTTATTTGGGAAGTAGTGTGTTGCTGATCATGAGAACAGGAATACGGATTGAACGTATTTAGTTAAATCTAGTGTACATTAGTAATGGTACAATTTTCAGGAACAGTGTAAGTTAATTACCTGAACAGCCGCAATGCTGAATGGAAATATAATTTCTCTCTCATCAGAGCAACTCGGATATGATCGATGAGAGAAATTTTATGAAATGAAGCCTGGAGGTTGCTGGGGGTTAACCTCCCACCCAAGGACACTGGGAATAGGTTCCCCTGCTTATTTTGAGATTGAATCCCATCCTGTTGTTTTTAAAACCCATGGAGTAAGGTGGCACGTGTACAGAGGTCGTTCTTTTCTCTATGAAGGTCAGGTTTATTAGGCGCCGTTTTACTATTAATTCAATACGATTCGTGTGGGTTTTTTTTTGTTTTAATAAAAAGACCTGTGGTAATAAGGCGCCCATATTTATCATATAACATACTTCGCTTGTTCAAAGGGGAGCAACTCCTGGTATATTACCAATTTGGTATGTTGATACAGAGTTAAGTCCCTTCTAAAAGAGACTTTTTGAGATTAGAAGAAAATAACAATCGTTGTAAGCGCAGATTTAACAAATGAATGGAACGAAAGGTTTTATGGAGAATAATAAATATTTATTTGAAACAAGTTGGCCCTGAACCTATCACAAAGGCAAACAACAATAACATTTACCTCTACCAGTTAATGCTGTGACCAGAACTTTATATCGACAATCTTAAGTACACGTAAACAGAAAAAGACATAATCGTAAAGCCTAATCAGCTGCTAATGACGCTAGATAGTGACGGCATCCGTTGTAGATATTCCGATCCCAAAAACACAAGTCGAGAAAACGGAAACCCGAGATTGACTATTTTATAGTATCTAGGTTCAGTTCCCTCAAAAACACAGAACGACAGATACAGTCATTCCTCTACCAAGTATCTATCTACCAGGACCGTATTAAATTATTTACTAGGTCTCTGGGTATGAATATACATCAAAGCTGTGTTGTTACTATACAACAATGTGGTGACTAAGTACACTCTAAGTACACCGTCAGTACACTAAGTACATGTGCACTCAGTACACTAAGTACATGTACACTCAGTACACAAGTACACTCTAAGTACACTATATGACAAACAATGGAAATGAAATGCAAAACTAGAAAACAGAGTTGGTAGTTATTGGTATGTCACAGTTAAAAAACCCACTTCTTACTAATTAATAAATAAACTTTAAGATTTAATTAACTACAATATGTTATCCTCAATAAAGGACTGTGTTCTTATTCATTTTTAATGTAATTCAAATGAAAGAATGAACCATCAGATCAAATTCATTCCAGTGATGTCCAATAAAGCACTGACTGGACATTGGGATGTTGTGATTTGTGATGACCCCTAAAGCACAGACTGGACATGACAGACTAGTACACTGATCGACATCAGGATGATGAAATTAGTGGCAAATGATAATCATAAACAGCAGTAATATTAGATTGATGATGAATTCAACTGTGGTGGGATTTACATACTAGGCTTATATCATATTTACCGAAAATGTTGTTATTGTTTAATTACCTGATGGGACATGGAATCCAATATAGATCACAAGATCTTATTATCAATGACCCTCAGAATGCCAAAAAATGTCTTCCAACCACATGCCGGGAGTTAACAATAATTACAAATAAGACATTCATCAAAAAGTCTCTATGAATACAAATAATTCCTGAATAATAAATAGTAACAGTACATGATATATTTTGTGTATAAAAATGACTAAATTATTACATAATTTTATATAAACTACAAGTAAACAACAGTAAACTACAAGTAGATAAACAACAGTTAATTACAAGTAGATAAACAACAGTAAACTACAAGTAGATAAACAGCAGTTAACTACAAGTAGATATACAACAGTAATTACAAGTAGATAAACAGTAGTTAACTACAAGGAGATAAACAGCAGTTAACTACAAGGAGATAAACAGCAGTTAACTACAAGTAGATAAACAACAGTTAACTACAAGTAGATAAACAACAGTTAATTACAAGTAGATAAACAGCAGTTAACTACAAGTAGATAAACAACAGTTAATTACAAGTAGATAAACAACAGTTAATTACAAGTAGATAAACAGTACTTAACTACAAGGAGATAAACAGTAGTTACAAGTTAACAAGTAGATAAACAACAGTAATTACAAGTAAATTAACAACAGTTAAACTACAAGTAGATAAACAACAGTAAATTACAAGTAGATAAACAACAGTAAATTACAAGTAGATAAACAACAGTAAACTACAAGTAGATAAACAACAGTTAACTACAAGTAGATAAACAACAGTTAACTACAAGTAGATAAACAACAGTAAATTACAAGTAGATAAACAACAGTAAATTACAAGTAAATTAACAGCAGTTACCTACAAGTAAACTACAAGTAGATAAAAAAAACGGTTAACTACAAGTAATTTAACAACAGTTAACTACAAGCAGATAAAACACAGTTATATATAAGCAGATAAACAAGAGTATCACAGATACAATTTGTGTATGAAAGTGTAAAAGTAATAAATATAACAGTTTATATATCAAGTCAACAGGAGAAAGATTCGCGTAAAAATTAACTTTGACAATATACGCATCATTACAGGGCTATAGGAAAACGTGTATTTTCAAGCTGATTATTTTTTCTCTTTTACTTTAAGGATAGTATAGACTCGTGAATAATAGACGCCTTGAAAGTAAAATTGGTAGAACAATCAATTTGATTAAAATCATCCATTCTTTACTTCATTTATACATGTTGTGAAAAACAACATGAATAGATGAATTTAATCAGATTTTGATGAAAAAAACATGGTTCATTTCATAATTTTAATATAATATGAATCTTATTGCTTTAAATTTAAAACCATGAAACCATTGAAAACAATATTTACACCATACTGTACAGAAGTCCACCATTCTTCACAAGACAGTGTCTGTTTAAATACTACAGTAGGTGTTAATGAATTTATTACTTAATCTGATGACATCCGATTTGTATCACATACTAATGTAAATCACTTTTTAATTCTGTGATAAACAAGTCAAAGACTTTCAATAAGATCAACTGTAACATGACCGACACTACATTTACTGGGGTAAAAACAGGTTAAAATAGAAAAACTTTGGTATCTGAGGTCAACTGTCTACTTATGAATTATTTAACTGCATTATACAAACAGGTATATATGAGACATTGGCTTAGTTTCCGTTTGTTTACAATCTATTAACTATGGCATTAGAATAAGTGAAACTATATTTGTCACTTTGTGATAAATATAATGGTATCTAAAAAAAGACTAAACTTCTATACTATAGAAGGAAGCCACACATTTCATAACTTAATATAAAACACCATGACTCTTAAACCGACTAAGTTAGGACCTGGTAAAAATGGCTGTACCGACCGACCACATAGCTTTAGGAGTAATGGCTGTACTGACCAATCAGCTTTCCAACTCCTGAACCAATCAAGTAACGGTCTGGTGAAAACAGCTGTATCGACCAATCAGCTAAAGTTACAGACTAGTGAAAACAGCTTTATTGACCAATCAGCTTTCTTATACGTGTATCATCACTTTAGTCTGGTGATCCCCTGATTTCTATGGTCAGAAAAACAGAATTCTTTTCTACCTTAGATATGATGACTGTATACTAAATATAAAGTACATAATACATTGTATATAAGATAATATGTAGATAGAGGAGTAAAATGCAGCTGAGAAATCTATTTCTTGAATAACTATACAATGTATATAGTGAATCATATTAGAGTTGATCTTGTGTAAACTAATGGTGTCAATCAAACATTTCTTCTGTTTTAACCCTCATTTACATACTGTTACAATATGAAAGAGAAATCATTGAATTTAGGAAAATTTAGATTAAAAGTTCAGCAGGTTTTGATTAGTTTCAAATATCTGTTTTTAATTGACCTGTGTTAGACTTGCCCAGTATTACAACAGACAAGACAGGTGGCACAGACTTAAGTTAAAATAAATCAAATACAGAATTTATTAATGCATAGATATTTAAGAGGATCAAAACAATCGTTTGTCACCCATCACCGAACACATCTCACCAATATGTAAATATACAAAGCTAAATTAAATCTCGTCCACATTATAAAGGTCAATAACCTGTTATATACCGACCTTGACCTTGGTCCACAAACACTCTTAACCTTATTATTACTTTAAAAGTATTTAAAAGTTTTGTTCGCAATACAGTCATGAAAATGTTACAAACAAAAGTTCTAAATCATGACACAGAATTTCACATAACACACATTACACAGTCTTCTGTATTTGGAATCAAGGTTTCTAAATTATTGAAGACAAATAAATTTCAGAAGAGGAAATATTGGATTTTAATTTGTGCATTTCGACTCTTCTGATTTGCTGGAGTGAAATTCTTCCCAGGTACTCACCAAAATTATGGCAGCAAAAAATAAATCTCTAATCAATAGAGCATCTAAAAAGATTCTTCATATTGTTTTTACGAAAATCAATCTCTGTAATAAATTATTTAAAGCAATTATCACAAAACATTCCTGTATATATCAACGTGGGATACTCCAAGCTCATTAGTTAGAAATTGACCACTCTTTTATAGTAAATGGTATCATATATTAAAATCAATTATATTTGAAACTTTCTAGTAATGACTATGTGTAGAATAATTGTTGAATATGAATTTAAATAAAAAATAAATAAATATCATATGAAAATCAACTGCATTAGAAATAAATGAAATAAGATACATTCTATGAAAGATTTTTCTTTGTTAGGCATGTATATTAACTTTAATAAATAATAAGAAATATATACATCACTGTGTATTAAAATCATTTTATCTATGTTAAGTTCTTCAAATAGAAAATAAGTGTATTTTCATTAATGATTACAGAATTGAGCAATCTATTTGTAAGGAACTTGAAATAATTCAAAAATCACAAAATAATTTAGGTGGATATTTTCTGGTTAAATAATGCCTTGTGTCTCCGGTATCAGTTATCACCTTATACAAATGGTAGATGATCTTAATTTTGATAATTATGTTTACCAACAAACTTGATTTAGTTTAAAGCAATTGAGGAACAAGTCATATAAACTTGCATGAATCACTTTTGTTGACCCGGATGGAAGTGTGTAAAGATTCTTACTGTGGAAGGAAATGGGGGTATCCAGACAAAAACCCAGGTGGTCCAGCAGGTGACCCAAAACCTATTTACATTTATTTGGGGAATCAAGTCCTTGTCACCATGGTGAGAGGTAAGTTTGCTATCTACCCAGCCACCAGACCACCCTACAATCATTGAGAAATACAACAGGCCACTAATAAATTAGATTTTAAATCATTTCCTCTCTCTTATTGATATATTACATAAAGTACACTATGCATGTTGTCTTGTTAATTATTCAGAGATATTTAAGCAAAATATGACCATTTTTATAGTTTCTATATTGCCAAGCATCTTCAAACAGCAGTTCTCAATACATCATGATATAACCTGAACAACCATCACATATGGCCATGTTAATTACCTGGCAGGAAATGACATCAGAGTCAAATATATTTAAAGCAAAGCATTGACAATAAAGTTATCATTTGCTGTTGATTTTAACGAGCATCCATTCTGGGATATAAAATCTATCCCTAACAGGTGTTTTCACAATACATAAGATGTTAAACATACTCTACTCACTTTTGTACATCTGACGATTTTGTTCTCCAATAAGTAAACATACATTTGTTTGTATGTAACATGTATATATCTAGCTTACCAATATGATAAGCATATAGTATTTCTTGTGTATCTATACAAAAAAGCTATATATAATACAATGTAACTTAATCTACATAAAAAGTATTCTACGTTATTAAGCCTTCAATATAACTTATACCAGTACAAGGTCCTTTATAATCTATATATTTCATAATGTCAACAAATTAATTTTTGTAAAAAGCATTTTTCATAGTGTCAAGAAAATAATTCTAGATGATTCAATATCTCGTTAATGTTACAGAGGTTTACAAGGCACTCCTTGTAAAAATTTACCTTAGATTTGGAATCATTTCCAAAGGGAAAACAATACCAGTAAAAGATAAATTATTAACATATCCAATAAATAAATATATAGGATTTGTGCGATCGTTTTTCCTTTCTTCACTATCTATCAGACCTACATACCGGCCTTCTCTAATCAGTACGATATATCATTCCACTGGGACAGTTTCATGGAGTCCCTACCAGTTCCAACAGACATCTCGCGTACGTAGTGAGTACCGTCCCAACCCCGCCGTACCTGGTTACGGAGAGCCGATTGAGGCATGTGAGTCTTTGGAATGGTGGGTGAGGATATGAATTCGCCCTCAGGTATGTATTCACGATGGATTGGTGAAGATCTGTAGGAGAACTGTGACATGGCAGTTTTCGGGCGTCGCATGGTGGCAGCTGGAATTTTACTACTGACCGAGTGACGCAGAGAGTAGCTTTTTGGACCGGTCATCAGGTCTGTTCAAGAAAGAAGGAGATAAAGGTCAAGGAAATAATAAATACATGTACATGGCAACCAACAAAATACCAGGTTTGTGAAGGGCAAGCAAAAAATATCTTTTTAAAAAGATAAAACACTGAAATAAAGTAAATGTTGTATTCATTTGAACAGCTTTAAAACTACAGTGTTGTGTAAAAGAGTTATGCCCCTTACATGCTCTGAAATACAACATGGAATTAGCATCAGCTTCATAGTTATGTTATGGGTTAATGGTAAACAACCAAGGGACACAAGAACACCATGGGATGTGAAAATAAATGCTCATACTGAAACTCATGACATAGAATCTTTTTTTAAATGCATAAATATGACAATGTACGTCAAATTAAAAAATATTAAATCTAAGTGCTGCTTAAGGAAATATAACTACAAAATGTATATATCATGGTAATAAATGTCTATAGGGTTTTTACAGAGATCAGTATTGAATAGAGATGCAGGTAGGGACAACACTATTTGCAAAAATATTGTGTTGTCCCTATCTGCATGATGTACTTGTATGATGTGACTGTATGATGTACCTGTATGATGTACAAATGTATATGTATGGTGTACCTGTATTATGTACCTGTATGATGTACCTGTATGATGTACCTGTATGATGTATCTGTATGGTGTACCTGTATTATGTACCTGTATGATGTACCTGTGTGATGTATCTGTATGATGTACCTGTATGGTGTACCTGTATGATGTACCTGTATGATGCACCTGTATGATGTACCTGTATGATGTACCTGTATGGTGTATTGGTATGATGTACCTGTATGATGTACCTGTATTATGTACCTGTATGAAGTATCTGTATGATGTATCTGTATGATGTACCTGTATGATATACCTGTATGATGTACCTGTATGATGTATCTGTATGATGTACCTGTATTATGTACCTATATGATGTACCTGTATGATGTACATGTATCTGTATGACATACTTGTATGACGTACCTGTATGACATACCTGTATGACGTACCTGTGTGACGTACCTGTATGACGTACCTGTATGACGTACCTGTGTGATGTACCTGTGTGATGTACCTGTGTGATGTACCTGTGTGATGTACCTGTATGGTGTATTGGTATGATGTACCTGTATGATGTACCTGTATTATGTACCTGTATGATGTACCAGTATGATGTACCTGTATGACGTACCTGTGTGATGTACCTGTATGATGTACCTGTGTGATGTACCTGTATGATGTACCTGTATGGTGTATTGGTATGATGTACCTGTATGATGTACCTGTATTATGTACCTGTATGATGTACCTGTGTATAAACTAATACAAACTAATGTCATACATGTACCTGTGTATAAACTGGAAACAAAATAATGTCTTACCATCAAAAGAATGGCGGCCTTGTAACTGGTCTTGATAACGATTTGAAATTCTCGGAGGTTCTTGACAAGCGACTGAAATAGATTTCAGACATTGATGATCAATACAATACACTCATATTTATATGAAGTGACAAGAGTGCATTTAGATTCAACTGGTAAGTAGATGATCCGCTGCCAACAGATTATTTAAGGGGATGGATAGTCAGAATCCTTCGGATTATGATAACTGAAATTAACACAATATACTGATAATAATAAAAAAAAATTGTGTTCTGATAATATATAATTCATTTGTAGAATTTAGACTGCAGTTTTACTAACCTATGTCATTAGGGAAGAACCAGCATAATAAATAATTTGAATATTTATTAACAAAATTAATCACTGTCAAGAAAAGAACTGAGGAGTTGGCACTCTTAGCATCACTTATTGTACATAGAAAGTGTGGTTATTTCCCCTTACTATGCATACCATTATGGAAATTATTTTAAATTATGGTATTAATTAAATGTTAGTATGTAATGAATCCATACCTGGAGATGGACCAAAGAGAGGCTCTTCAACGTAGGAGTTCTCTCGTACTTTGTGGTATTTGTTAAATAATCTACAATGAAAATTTTATCACTTAACATACTTAACTGATGAAAATCTCACAAGGTAAAGACACGCCTTTTGTAAACTATTCTGGCCTTATGTTAAATTGACTGTAAACGTTGAAATTTAAAAACAGAATCAAATTCATGTTAGCACGTAACATTATCAGCCATGGATCAAAGCAACAAAAATGTAAAAAAAAAAAACCTCTTTTATGACCATATATATGGTATTCATGTATAAGATCAGTATTCATGGTGACATATATGTCATGTTAGAATGGTCTCTGACTCAAATTATTATCAACCTGAAATAAAGTCTCTAAATTTTTTTATTATTATAATTTTTGATAGGTAATTTTTTGCTACGGTTTCCTTTTTATAACATATGAACACCACTGAAAAGGAACATTTCTATTGATGTGTTTGTGTTCTTTTTGTGTACTATATTGAACATCAGTAAGTCAACATGATTTACCTACCTCCGTACCACAGGGATAAAACGAACACAGTTGGCCCTCACAAACACGCCTTGGTCCTTGTTACAGGTGAAATATCTTCGCCCCAGCACCATACCATCATTGTCTCCAGCTGTAAGTAGGTTGACCACAAGATTTTAAATTTACAGAAAGCTGTATAACATTGTATATAGAATAAAGGTAATAATTTATAATCGGAAACTCTGTTGTTGATCAGGCACATGTCTCTCTCCTGCGTAGTAAACGAGTTCTAATATATATTTAACAACGATTTGTAAAATATCATAAAAAAAAGTAAATACATAAGATTATCATTATATATTATTCACAAATACTCTTTCTATATATATACTATACTTTCCATTCTTGACTAATAACCGGATACAAATTATTTGAAATAAATGTAATATGTTATGGAGAGAACTTTAATATAGGCTTAGCCTGATGTTCAATCCATTTGATTTCCAATAAAATACGTTAAAATAGAAAAAAAAATAAAGGTAATAATTACTGGAATATTATATATAACAGGTAATAATTACTGGTATATTATATAATACAGGTAATAATTACTGGTATATTATATATAACAGGTAATAATTACTGGTATATTATATAATACAGGTAATAATTACTGGAATATTATATATAACAGGTAATAATTACTGGTATATTATATAATACAGGTAATAATTACAGTTATTTTATATAATACAGGTAATAATTACTGGAATATTATATAATACAAGTAATAATTACTGGTATATTATATAATACAGGTAATAATTACTGGTATATTATATATAACAGATAATAATTACTGGTATATTATATAATACAGGTAATAATTACTGGTATATTATATAATACAGGTAATAATTACTGGAATATTATATAAAACAGGTAATAATTACTGGTATATTATATATTACAGGTAATAATTACTGGTATATTATATAATACAGGTAATAATTACTAGAATATTATATAATACAGGTAATAATTACTGGTATATTATATACTACAGGTAATAATTACTGGAATATTATATAATACAGGTGATAATTACTGGAATAATATATATAATACAGGTAATAATTACTGGAATATTATATATAACAGGTAATAATTACTGGAATATTATATAATACAGGTAATAATTACTGGAATATTATATATAACAGGTAATAATTACTGGTATATTATATATTACAGGTAATAATTACTGGTATATTATATAATACAGGCAATAATTACTGGTATATTATATACTACAGGTAATGATTACTGGAATATTATATAAAACAGGTAATAATTACTGGAAAATTATATAAAACAGGTAATAATTACTGGTATATTATATAATACAGGTAATAATTACTGGAATATTATATAAAACAGGTAATAATTACTGGAATATTATATAATACATGTAATAATTACTGGAATATTATATATAACAGGTAATAATTATTGGATTATTATATAATACAGGTAATAATTATTGGATTATTATATATAACAGGTAATAATTACTGGAATATTATATAATACAGGTAATAATTACTGGTATATTATATAATACAGGTAATAATTACTGGTATATAATATACTACAGGTAATAATTACTGGTATATTATATACTATAGGTAATAATAACTGGAATATTATATAATACAGGTAATAATTACTGGTATATTATATATAACAGGTAATAATTACTGGTATATTATATAATACAGGTAATAATTACTGGAATATTATATAATACAGGTAATAATTACTGGTATATTATATAATACAGGTAATAATTACTGGTATATTATATAATACAGGTAATAATTACTGGTATATTATATAAAACAGGTAATAATTACTGGAATATTATATACTACAGGTTATAATTACTGGTATATTATACAAAACAGGTAATGGTTACTGGTATATTATATAATACAGGTAATAATTACTGGAATATTATATAAAACAGGTAATAATTACTGGAATATTATATAATACAGGTAATAATTACTGGAATATTATATATAACAGGTAACAATTACTGGTATATTATATACTACAGGTAATAATTACTGGTATATTATATATAATACAGGTAATAATTACTGGAATATTATATAATACAGGTAATAATTACTGGAATATTATATATAACAGGTAATAATTACTGGTATATTATATAATACAGGTAATAATTACTGGAATATTATATAATACTAGTAATTATTACAATACAGGTAATAATGTTTTAGATTATCTCATCGACTGGGATATAAGACACTAAAGGACATGGATGTACACAGTACAGCTCTGACACATTGTCCCAGCAAACAGAGATGAGAGAAGTGTCAACAGATGAATGTACTAACTTACCTTGATACCAAAAATATTATATCAAAATTAATGACCCCTCCAGCTGACCATTACACACCTGGAACATCCAGACTAACTCCGACCCACTCTCCCTTCCTGCTGACCCTTACTTACCTGGAACATCCAGACTAACTCCGACCCACTCTCCCTTCCTGTTGACCCTTACACACCCGGAACATCTAGACTAACTCCGACCCACTCTCCCTTCCTGCTGACCCTTACTTACCTGGAACATCTAGACTAACTCCGACCCACTCTCCCTTCCTGCTGACCATTACACACCTGGAACATCCAGACTAACTCCGACCCACTCTCCCTTCCTGCTGACCCTTACACACCTGGAACATCTAGACTAACTCCGACCCACTCTCCCTTCCTGCTGACCCTTACACACCTGGAACATCCAGACTAACTCCGACCCACTCTCCCTTCCTGCTGACCCTTACTTACCTTGAACATCTAGACTAACTCCGACCCACTCTCCCTTCCTGCTGACCCTTACTTACCTGGAACATCCAGACTAACTCCGACCCACTCTCCCTTCCTGCTGACCATTACACACCTGGAACATCCAGACTAACTCCGACCCACTCTCCCTCCAGCTGACCCTTACTTACCTGGAACATCCACACTAACTCCGACCCACTCTCCCTTCCTGCTGACCATTACACACCTGGAACATCTAGACTAACTCCGACCAACTCTCCCTTCCTGCTGACCCTTACTTACCTGGAACATCCAGACTAACTCCGACCCACTCTCCCTTCCTGCTGACTACTGTCCCTTTGTACTTGACCATTCCCCTAAACACAGAGTAGCCTATCTTGACCTCCACTCGCTGACCGAGGTTGATATTGTGATGTAGCACCATGGTGAAGATTGATGCTGTCTTGGATGTCGTACAAAGGAGTTGTTTTTCAGAAAGTTTTAATCATCACTGTAGTATCAAGGAAAAACACAATGTTAGAAAAATCTCAAGTTGTTTGAATGAGCATACACTACAGATCAGACAAATGTGGAAAATTGATAGGAATTGGTTTACATATACATATGTACATTGTATATATATAAAACCATGACAAAAATATTAAATTTTAAACCTATCAAATTTACCATCAATGGATCCCTCAATATTAGACTGATTTGAAATAATGCAAGAAATAATTTCAAAAACCTCAATAAATGATTTAATCAAACAACCTTTGATGAAAGAAAGAGTTGCCTTTGTTTTTATACAGTATAAATGCATTAAATTTCATACAAAAATGGCAAACCAATTATTACATTTACTTTGCTTTAAATATTTTAGACTTCACACAGACTTAAATATGTAGTATAATCAATCATCCTTGTACTATATTCAGTATGTGTTTAAACGTTTTCATGAAATATATCTAAAAATTATATATTGTCAAAACCACCGAGGATGTGGATGGATGGCAGAACAGTCAACTGGGTTTATGGACAAATTTTAACAGAAATATTGAAATTTAAATAACGAATACTGTAAACGTATTAATTTTGTCGCACTCAAATTTTTACACATTTCACATTTATAACAAATTAGTGCATTGAAGAATTATTGCATTCTCATATTTTCTGTAGGAATAGCATGTAAAAATGTAACTGGCACAATCATAATTTATAGCACAATGCTACAAGAGTGAAAAGTGTAAAAATTAAATTACTGCTAAAATATAGAAATATAATCACCAAAACACATAGATCTGGTAGTGTAAATTAAAAATATAGATATATAATCACCAAAACACATAGATCTGGTAGTGTAAATTAAAAATATAGATATATAATCACCAAACACATAGATCTGGTAGTGTAAATTAAAAATATAGATATATAATCACCAAAACACATAGATCTGGTAGTGTAAATTAAAAATATAGATATATAATCACCAAAACACATAGATCTGGTAGTGTAAATTAAAGTAATTTACTAAAAATAGCCAACCAATCACATCAAGTCAGAGTGTGAACAAAGGGTGGAATATTAAAGCTGAAACAAGAATGAAATCAATACATCAGACAAGGAGAATATCTGTAGTTTAACATATACATAAAGAATTATCAACATTGGGTGTTAGAAGTTCTGTATTTCATCAGCTGTTTGATCATAGCCTTAAGACTGTTCATGCATGTAGTTTAAATACCTACTCTTTCAAACTTTTGTGTAAACTATACACAAGAATATAAGTTATCAAGGTAATCAGTATTTCTTAAAATATTGTTACCACGAATAGGGTCAATAGACTGAATTCTGAATGGTCTGAGTAACGATGTCTTGTATATACAAAATGTACATGTAATATCATTTGTACATGTACCTGTATTGTTCTAGTAAATAATACTGTAAAATATTATTTACATCAGATCAAACCAGATAAATGCTACCTAACTAGACATCAAGAATTATTAAGTGACAATGTACAGTGAACACAAAAATTGTTAAAAAAATCATTTTTAGGAAATCCACATTTTATGATTTAGACACAATTATACACAATTACATATATACTGGACACAAAACAAACGGTTACAAACATAAAAACATGTCATAGGGACTTGCCATGAATTCTGAACCCATGGTCAATATGTATTATAGTATCATACATATATATGGTTCGTGGGTTGGGAATTCGTACCAAATCCCTGTGAAATATGTTAACACTAAAAAAACAACCATCTAAATATATACATGTATTCATCAATTAAACATTTCCTATCAAACTTCAAAGTCAACAGATAGCCCTGTAAACCAACTTATCAAGTTATCCAATACAAATATATATACATGTATTTATGATGCTTTACATAATTACTGTATACAGTGAGGACAATTTTTAAAATGTTTGCAATAAACTTTGCCAAATTATCACCATTTGCACAGCAAAGCATTGGCAGGGTTTAATGATACATAAAAGGGGATGAAAGATTTTTAAATTTGTATATTACATTGTTTATGAAGATTTAATAGGATTTTTTTTTTTCATAAAATAACACAGGTACAGTTCATCCTTACATTAATAATGTATTAGGACAGCAGGTTTGTGTGGACTGGTTAAACAGGGATTTCAGTTTAATGATTAATTAGCAGGGTTATGGGATCTGTACTCCAAGAAATGGTAGAGGTTCAACAGTGAGGAAAGGTTTGACAGTCACTGTGTAGACTGAGACCTCTTATACTTACAGGAGTAGGTTACTGGTAGATTAAGACCCAATAATGTAATATTTGTTAAGATGGCGGGGGGCACGGGTGGGACTGGTGAATCTTGCACTCCAAAGAAACTATGTGTGCATAGCCTGCAAATTTTTCTGGCCTCAGGGATTTTCCTTGGGTCCAGGGTCCATTGAATTGGGAATTTCTATGCGACAAAATGTGACATTGGGAAAAACAAAAATTAGTGAAATTCATACAAATTTCAGTTTTTCTTTGATGAATAATGCCTTTATATTGTTTTTGATTTCATTTTGTTATCTGTAGCTGGGTTGTTTTTTTTCAAAATTGCCTTAATATAGGTCTTTGGATATAAAACATACTTAATAATTCAAAAGTGACTTCAAAATTAGGATTTTTTTACTGGCAAATAGGGAATTTTCACAAGATTTTTTAAGGGGAATAGGTCCTTTTAACAGACCCAGTTTCTGTTGTGGGAAAATCCCTGGGCCCCAACACTTACATTTATAATGTGGGAAAATCCCTGGGCCCCAACACTTACATTTATAAATGTTAGAGGCTTTGTTGGAGACACATCTGTACACATATAGTTGCTGTAATGCAACATACACAGATACAGATTTATTCTCACAGGAACATCAAACATGAACAGAATTTACATTCCTTTGAAGGTCAGTTCTTAGTATAAAGAAAAATATTATATTAAAATTGTAGTGTTAAAGTTTATATTATGGAACCAATTTTTTTTTTCTTCAAAACAGTATTTTTGCTATTGATTTTTCCAGAGTTCATCTCGTTCGTACTCAATTTGTTTAAACTGGCATTGTATTCCCTACCCTTGATGGAAGACTATTCCATAGCCACATGTCATCTGTTCTCAGTGTGAACCAATACTACATAATGTATTCACCTTCAACACTCTATATATTTTGCAGTTATTTGGCCTCGTGTGGTTGAAGATTCTTAGTCACGAATGTGTACAGTACATGTATAATTATGAATGCATGCATACAGAATAAAGCAAGTGCCCGGTTATGTTTATACTGAAGGTAAGACAGTGCTAATACCATGTGGCCTTGTCTGTGCTAGTTTAGTTTCTTGTAATCACAATATACAAATTTTACATAGCATTTATTATTATGATTGATACAATTTTCCCTTGAAATTTTGAAAATGTTATGTCCTTGAGTCAACGGAAACAAGTCAAGAATGGAAAGTCTTGACTAAACAGGATTCTGGTTTCAAACAAAATAACCCATTGTTCTAATGAAAGTGTTTATACGCCTGCGTTGATATGCTTGTCTGGCAACGAATGAATAATTGATCAGCGTTTTATCTTTCCCAAATAAACTTTGAACCCCAAAGAAAATTAATTGACCAAATACACAACAATATCATTACAATACAATTATGTACCATGCTTTATAATATGCAATTACCTTAGGAGACGACGGTATGCCTCTGTAATTTACAATTCCAGTACCTCCGACGCCATATTGTTTAAAGATTATATTCCATTCGAGACTCCCTTAGACTTCAGGTATGTAACACACAGAAAAAGTAAGAGAGATTCGAGTAGTTTTCGTTTCTATGAACGATCTCTGTCATTTATACGCTTGGTAACATTGTACAATACAAACGTGTTTCGGATAAATCCAAATCAGGGCTACATAGACGCTTGGGGCACCTGTCAGAGCTGTCAGCGCATGCAGTATTATGAGTATGTGTGATTAAGAAAAACACTGGGCCGCATTTAAAGGATTAGAAACAACATACATTGAAGTTAATGAACCGTAGAGCTTAGGGGTATCAGGCTGATGGAATCAGTCACATTGTCACCACAAAATAAAAAAAAGATAAAATCTGTTGAGGGATCATTGTAAAGCGTCTAACACTGCACAATATGGTAAAAAATAAGTATCACCGCACTTCGTGTGTAGACAATAAACACGCTTTGCAGATTGTTCGGCATCAACTCACCTATACATAGGCAAAATGCAAATGTACTCGCAATTGTTATCAAGCGGCACTTTGTCTATACATAAATATGGTATCGGAGATGTGTACATCTGTATATCACATGTGATGCATACCGCGGCCATTTTCGAGGCGTACGCCTGTCGCCATGTATACAATAGCACGCGCTTCAGTCAAAACAAAACAAATACAATGCATATACAGTATAATATATATGTTAAAGTCACACGATCAGTGTCCACCACACTTGTTCACTATACCAGATATCAAATATTGTCATTTTAAATTGTGAAGTCAATGCGTTTACTACAGTCTATAAATATAAATACGCCCCTGTAGGTTATTTACATGTATGTACCATGTTTAGCTTGCTATAATACAGAGGATCTTCAAGCAATGCTTTAAAACTTGTTTCTGCCAGAAAAAAAACCCATTAAAGTTACACTGTATATATGTGTCAGAGGGTACTCGTGGACTAACTAAGACAAAACCCTCCCGGTGAATTTATTTCCTTGGTATGATGATTTATCATAACCCTGTTATATATTACATTCCACATTCACAAAATCCTATCAAACGGGACATAAGGGGGGCCATTCTTATACACTCCATTAATAACAAGTTTCAATTCCTTTGCTAATTACAGAGACATATATAGATATATATGTCTCTGCTAATTATAAAATATTCGCAAAACATAACTAAACATTAAATAACTGTACGACATACCCCTGTGTATGGCCAGGGACGTGTATACTTTAGAACCTTATATAGTTATAGATGACAATAGTATAAGTACAATGTAAGGCATATACATCTCTAGACAATGGCATTAGGTAACAAAACAACAAAACATCACCTTTCAGATAGGAAATAACACTATAGAATGCGAACCAGAAGTAAAACGTTTAGGGGTCACATTAGATTTCAAATCAAAATTTCACACAAATGTAGCAAGTATCTGTAAAAAAGAATTAAGACAACTTAACACACTAAAATGCATTGGCAAACACCTAAACAGACTAGGCAAACACAATATATCACTCTTTTATCTTTTCAAACTTCAATTTCTGTCCACTCACATGGCACTTTGCGGAGCAACCAATACACAAAAAATGGGGGGGGGGGGGGGGGGGTACTTACGATTTACTAACTCGTTCAAAATTACCATCACTCAGAATAAGGAGATTAGAAGTCCTTAAAATCTCATAAACAAACAAACATCAACATACTTACGTGACTTAATCAATATATCAGGAAAAAACCCAAACACATTCAGTTATCACAACACTGCAGACATACCGCATGTTAGGACAACAAAATATGGCAAGCACTCTTTTCGGTCAGAAGCACATACAATCTGAAATGCCCTACTAGACCACTTCAGAACAACAACTTCACTCACACAATTCAAGTCGCTGACAAACATCGTGTATGGGCCACAGTGCAAATGCAGCACATGCAGATAAAACATACACATCAGACGGTAACATCAGACAGTCAATTTCTTTTGTCCAAGTTAACTTAATGCTTAATGTTTAATGTCCATATTGTAAAGTGCTACTGCCATATCTAAAGAGGTAACTCCAAAACAAATATGCTTCCATATTTCCAAACAATTCTTTTCTGCAATTATCTGTTTTGACAATTTTACAATGTTTTAAGTTCCAAGATAATATGTATATATATATATATATATATATTAAACTGTTTGAGTCGGTTTTTATAACTCATTAGAACTGATGTTGATTTGTTATAATATGTACCGAGTATAAAGTTTGATTGAATTGAATTGAAGAACCAAGGACAAGAAGTCTTGAATGGAAAGAGCCGACCCAGGACAGACCTTAGAGGGAAAGAACCGAGTCAGGACAGACCTTGGAAGGAAGGAACCGACCCAGGACAGACATTGGAGGGAAAGAACCGAGTCAGGACAGACATTGGAGGGAAAGAGCCGACCCAGGACAGACATTGGAGGGAAAGAACCGAGTCAGGACAGACATTGGAGGGAAAGAGCCGACTCAGGACAGACATTGGAGGGAAAGAGCCGAGTCAGGACAGACATTGGAGGGAAAGAGCCGACCAGGACAGACATTGGAAGGAAACAGCCGACCCAGGACAGACCTTAGAGGGAAAGAACCGAGTCAGGACAGACCTTGGAAGGAAGGAGCCGACCCAGGACAGACATTGGAGGGAAAGAACCGAGTCAGGACAGACATTGGAGGGAAAGAGTCGACTCAGGACAGACATTGGAGGGAAAGAGCCGAGTCAGGACAGACATTGGAGGGAAAGAGCCGACCAGGACAGACATTGGAAGGAAACAGCCGACCCAGGACAGACCTTAGAGGGAAAGAACCGAGTCAGGACAGACCTTGGAAGGAAGGAGCCGACCCAGGACAGACATTGGAGGGAAAGAGCCGAGTCAGGACAGACATTGGAGGGAAAGAGCCGACTAAGGACAGACATTGGAGGGAAAGAACCGAACCAGGACAGGCCTTTGAAGGAATGACCGGGTCAGGACAGATATTGGAGGGAAAGAGCCGAGTCAGGACAGACATATCGCTGCCTAATGTTCACATTCTGGACAAATTGGAACCTTTTCCTGGAACCGATAATGATGTGCAGATTAGAAAAGCCATCATGGATAGTCTCTCCTGGCTGGAGAAAGGTGATAATGTCGTTGTTGATCAAGAGTTTTAGGATGTTTTGCCAGATTTGGAATAACTTGGTTTGAACATGACGAACCACAAGCTAACCTTTATAGAGCCATAACTAAATCCAGAAGGATACTGGAGTCATATCACACGGTTCAAGCAATGTCTGTTTTTCAAAACACAACTTGCCTCCAACTATTTTATTGATGTCCTTGCAGCACTAGTAACAGTCTGTCTCAATGGAATCCGATGACCTATATATGTTATAACTCTAGATAGAGCGAGACACAGATGATAGGGTGCTGGCTTACAAAATGAAAGCACCTTAGTGTTCACAACTCCTTAGCTCGGCGTGTAAAAGATGAGCCAGATCTTACCAGATCACGATTTGTCAAATAAGATGTGAATGCGGATAATTGTAACTTTCCAAAGTTAGACATTGAATACCTCTCAATATCCTGTGGTACATACCAAATATCATTGGCAGCTGGCTACATCAGTGCGCACCTCAGCGATCTGGATCTATCGGCACTTACGGGACATTGTAGGATATCAGATCCACTCGAGGCGTATGAGAATTGTAAAGAACAATGCTTGGATCAAGCATGACAGACAGCTCATATACCATTAATCCCATAAAGGTTTGTTATTGTCAGTGCCCTACTGGACAGAGAATCACGGGGGAATGTGTCCACGCAGCCAGTATCCTATACCATTTAGGATACTACATGCATTCAGAAACAAGCCTTTGCATACAAAAACCAAAAGGTTTAAGACAAACCTCTAGAAATGTCCATTTCCCTATCAACCGTCATCTTTCAGGTATTAGATATGGCCGACTTGGACAATTAGAGCTATGATGTAGACCAACACAGACATGGCCATTAAGATTTTAGGATGAGGAAGCCATACTGGATTCCAGATTAAGTGGTTAAATGTGTAAACCAACATCAATCTATCATGTAGCGTTTTTGTCAGAAAATTAATTCAGCAGTTGTAAGAACGTTTAATAATTGTGGTTATCACGGAACACAGTGGCCAATTTGAAAGTGGAAATTTCACTTTAGTTGGTTATTAGTTGAGGTGTTACTCCCTGTGTAAACATTTTCTTTCTGTACACTTAACACATTTTCAATGCAAAACAGATGTTCCCTTTTGTTCATTTACTTTTAAAAATTACATAGCAATAGTGTCAATCAATTTTGATTAGTTTGCACAAAACTCATAATTACTGTTTTTGGGAAATTTATTTTATACTGTTTGGAGATGTTTCTAGCACATAATTACGAATGGACTGCAGTAGGAAGTTGTATTTTTGACATTTAGAAAATTTCGCTTAATGTAAAAAGAGCATTTTCTTGCTCGAAATCCATCACATTTTATCTCCTGTTCCTAATGTATTCAAAATTGTAGCTTCTTGCTTCGCATATACATGTATGCTATTTAACATGTTGTTATCAGCCTATTTACGTTTAGTTATCTAAAAAGGGCGCTATATTCTTGTGTATGTACATGTTTGAACTTAAATATCTACACGTATTTGTAAACGTAGCACTACGGAGACTACCAATATCACATACAAGGCATCGTATTTGCTTCTTAGGCCATTTTGAAACCCCACCTTTGAAATATAATTATTATTATGATGCTCAAACTATTTTGTAATCATGTAAAGAGTAAATTATTATGACATACCACAAACATACAATCTGAATAATCTTAACACAGACATAACATGGGCAGCAACGTCGATCAATTTATATATTACTTTACAGAATGTTTTTGTGCTGTATCGGCATGAAAAAAGCCCTACAAATGTAGCTATGTCATGTTCACATACCGGTTACGCCGCGAGGAAGCGGTGGCTCAGTGGTTAAGGTGTCCCAACCCCTCCACCTCTGGGTTGCGAGTTCGAAATCCACGTGGGGTAGTTGCCTGGTACTGACCGTAGGCCGGTGGTTTTTTCCGGGTACTCCACCTCCAAAACCCGGAACAAAATATTCCTCAGAGAAAGGAAGTTTGACCTTGACCTTTGACACATTTACCTTGACATGTGGTTAGTTAAATCGATGTTAAATTTCGACCAACTTTCCTTGATAATGTCATATCAAAATGTTCTTCATTAAAAAAAATGACCTTGACCTTCCACACACTGACCATGACCTATGTTCAGTTGACTCTGTTTAATTCCGACCAACTTTGTTTCATAATGTTATAACAAAATGTTCATCAGTGAAAGGATAGATAATTTGATCATGACCTTTGTTTCAGTGACCTTGACCTTTGGTAATTCGACTTCTTCTTTAATTTCGACGAAATTTGCTTCATATTGTCATCACAAAATGTTCACCGGCGAAAAGATACAATAGATGACCCTTACCATGACCTTTGGTCAGTTGACTTGTTGTTTAATTCCAACGCCAACAAAATGGATTCAGCCGAGGATGATTCAGACCAGTTATAGACCAAATCCTTTTATTTCTAAAGAAGAAGACGGATAAAAAAATGCAATATTTCCCCTAATTTGCTATATTTCTCCTAATGGGTTCAATCCCTCAGGCTAATGAAGGAGGAGGGGCAAGTTGATTCAAAATTGGTTTCCAGAGGCAATGTTTATAGTATCGAATGCCCTTATAAATGTTAGGCATTTTGATGGACCTACTTTTTTATTATCTAAAATTGGATTGTATCACTTGATATACTAAGCGTTTGTTGTTTAAGGGTGAAATATTAGATCATCGCTTAAAATAATACACCATATGCTAGTATCCTAGATATCAAATATAGATTAATGGAAATCCCATTTAGGTCTATTTTTATCATGACTATAGTAGCATCCAAATACGGAAACATTTAACGTTTTGTAAAAATGTTATTATCTAAAATATAATACGTTCGTAATGGTATCGATATAACATGGGTTATAAGGATCTGTGTGTAGTGTTGACGTGTTTACTGTAACACCGTACAGAAATAGCTGATATGTAATCGATCTATCGTTTGTGGAAAATCTGTGATAAAAATAAATACAACATTACTAGTATATATAATCAAATTGATATTACATACGGCCATTTCAATCAGAGCAGAAAAGCGGAATATATCAGTATACCATGTCGAGCAAGAATTCCCCTAGGAAATACAATCATTTCTGTAAAACTGATGAGGAAGGCTATATACCAGGCGAACACAGATGTGCTGTTGGAGATGAATGTTGTGTAGGAGTATATCTGAGAAAATACCCAAAGGCTTGTCTTATATTACTAGCTGTGGTATTAATATTAGTAATCATACTACTAATTCTCTACCTTTCTACAAACAAACAAGAGGATACACCTGCAGTATACCAGGAAACGACTAATTCATCTTTAACGGTGCAGGTACATTTTTTTTTAAAGATTAGGGTGTTATTACTGTATTCGTGATAGTGTTTAACAATTTGATACCATGTTATTTCTCTAGCTTATTGGTCATATCATTATTAACTTTGCCATGAATTAAACGAGAGACCGTGAAAGACCTCGGTACTCCAGGGGTTACGATCACACAATAGAACGTATATTTAACAGGCCACACCCCAGGCCACTCAATTACTCGCTTCCATTGATCTATACATATATACAAATGTCAGGTATCCTACTATATGTATTGTAATATGACTGGATTGTTTCCTTAATATTCATTGGTCAATTCACTGCTTTCCTCACAAGGACCTTTGAGTGAGTACACCTGTTTGTGCTAAAAATAGCTCAGCTGGGAAATTCCCAAGGCATTTTTTGCCTCCAACAGCTAATCAGAATGCTGGAAACAAACAATTATTGTTCGGCATCACTTTGTTTACAATATGGCAGACGATATACTCCAACACGTTTCTTTACAATAAACGAAGAGGAATTACAAGATCTTTTGAGGAAAAAACACTTGTTGAACACCCGGAAATATACTTCAGGTGCAACAAAACTATTCCGGCTATACTTAAGTGCCAAAAGTCAACTTTAGTCAACATGATCTGGACAGGAGCCTTGATTTTTTTCTATTTAATTGTTTTAGTTGGCCATATTACAACACTGTTATTGCCTTCTGTGTTCGGTGTACATGAGACTAACCGTATAGTCTCGTGTACACATCCACAAAAGGCAATAACTGTATAGTGTGGAGACATTACCAATTTACCAGGTATACTTATTGTATAAAAATGCTATCACACTTTAGCTGGGACTGGTAGGGGACATGCATTGTAATGTCCTCTATGGTTGATTAAAATGTGACTTGTAATGTTGAGATTTATATATCTTGCAGAGAAGCAGTACAAGAGAACCAGCCGAAACCTTCCCTCATCAGCCTCAAATGGAAGCCATTCGCTTCAATGTGATAAACTCTTACATTACATCATACAGTGGGACGTCATCATCTACTCTAGTGTTCAGACGCTCTGGCAGGTACAACGTTAATCTATTGGTTGTATACGATGAAGGTTATTGCAGACCACACAGTCCACCAGAAGGGAAAATCCACCTGAGAATAGTGAAAGCGGCCGACCTCTCCAAGGTTGGCAAGGTTTTCAGTGAGACCTTCTCCAGACGTCCTGGGAAAAAATGGATGGTTTACGGTCGGATAAATGCTCAAGTAAAGATGCAACGAGGTCAAGGACTTTTGATTGATACAGACCATCGGGAGTGTATCAAACAGACCGGCACGCATTTAAGTGTAACAAAACTTCAGAACCAAAACATCACATGATTTTTTCCAGACGTCCTTGGAAAAAATGGATGGTTTACGGTCGGATATACGCTCAAGTAAAGATGCAACGAGGTCAAGGACTTTTGATTTATACAGACCATCGGGAGTGTATCAAACAGACCGACACGCATTTAAGTGTAACAAAACTTCAGAACCAAAACATTACATGATTGAGTTCATGTGAAGACCATTGTCGTTTCAAGCAGCCGATAGTAAACGACACACAGTAGGTCTAAATGTTAAAGCGCGATTCAAAACACCTTTAAAGTAAAATCGATGGTACAGATTGTATTACATCTAATTGGCACGGGTATAGCAATTCCAATGTCGGGCGCAGTTCGAATCCAGTCCTCACTTCATTGTTATTCAAATATCTTCTGATCCGCAATGCATTGGAAATCGAAAATTTAGTATTTGGCACAATTATTGATATATTATTATTTAATTCTTTAAGTTCCTTGGAGTGCATATTGTTTTTTGTTTCCAGCTTTTGGGCATCGAGTGTCCCCGTTTACTTTATGCATTTACAGCGATGTGCATTTACAGTGACACGGTTTTTACATGTTAAACCAATATCCTCACTTCTAACTCAGACACAATGTCCTCACGTCACCCCGTCTCATAAACCAATATTGTCACCTCACCCCGTCTCATAAACCAATATTGTCACCTCACCCCGTCTCATAAACCAATATTGTCACCTCACCTCTGTCTCATAAACCAATATTGTCATCTTACTCCGTCTCATAAACCAATATTGTCACCTCACCCCGTCTCATAAACCAATATTGTCACCTCACCCCGTCTCATAAACCAATATTGTCACCTCACCTCTGTCTCATAAACCAATATTGTCATCTTACTCCGTCTCATAAACCAATATTGTCACCTCACCCCGTCTCATAAACCAATATTGTCACCTTACCCCGTCTCATAAACCAATATTGTCACCTTACCCCGTCTCATAAACCAATATTGTCACCTCACCCCGTCTCATAAACCAATATTGTCACCTCACCCCGTCTCATAAACCAATATTGTCACCTCACCCCGTCTCATAAACCAATATTGTCACCTCACCCCGTCTCATAAACCAATATTGTCACCTCACCCCGTCTCATAAACCAATATTGTCACCTCACCCCGTCTCATAAACCAATATTGTCACCTCACCCCGTCTCATAAACCAATATTGTCACCTCACCCCGTCTCATAAACCAATATTGTCACCTTACCCCGTCTCATAACCAATATTGTCACCTCACCCCGTCTCATAAACCAATATTGTCACCTCACCCCGTCTCATAAACCAATATTGTCACCTCACCCCGTCTCATGAACCAATATTGTCACCTTACCCCGTCTCATAAACCAATATTGTCACCTCACCCCGTCTCATAAACCAATATTGTCACCTCACCCCGTCTCATAAACCAATATTGTCACCTCACCCCGTCTCATAAACCAATATTGTCACCTCACTTCTGGCTCATAAACCAATATCGTAACCTCACTTATGGCTAATAAACCAATATCCTCACCTCACTTATGGCTCATAAACAAATATTGTCACCTCACTTCTGTCCTATAAACCAATATCTCGCCTCACACATGGCTCGTAATATAATATTTTCACTTCTGCATCATAAACCAATAATCCCACCTCTTGCTCAAGTAAAGATGAAGCAGTATTATCAATTCTTTGTTACCAAAGCCATTTTTAAAGGTGATATTCACCTTTGTTGTTGTTGTTTATTGTCTATTTAAAAACAATATTTTTCCTTTCGGAGTATTTAGATATCAGTGGTGTAATGAACTCGTCATGGTTAATAAGTGGAATGTGAGAGTAATATATAATAATGATGTGAATTGAAGGAATGTAATGAACGAATAATTGATAAATAAAAATGATGTGAATTAAAGGAATGCAATGTGAGAGTAATAGATAATAACGATGTAAATTGAAGGAATGTAAAGTGCCAGTAATAGATAATAACGATGTAAATTGAAGGAATGTAAAGTGCGAGTAATAGATAATAACGATGTAAATTAAAGGAATGTAATGTGAGAGTAATAGATAATAACGATTTAAATTGAAGGAATGTAAAGTGCGAGTAATAGATAAAGTAAAATGATGTGAATTGAAGGAATGAGAAAGTGCATCGAGCGAAGATTGTAATAATGTAGAAAATAGATGGAGGTAATGTGATAATTTGTAATAATGAAATCGTAGGTAAAAGTGCCTCTACACTACATATACTATTACATACACTGAGGTGTCGTGTGTCTGTATATAGATAGAAATGAACCCCTGTTTTTATTGCCTTATGTACATTGCATTTATGCTGAAACATTGCCAGCAAGATTTCATGTCGTTATTGAGATTTTGTATACTCCAAAACGGTTCCTATATCAGAAATAAAAAAGTATAATGACAAACACTGTTGATTATTATGTGTTTTACCATCAAGGATACAAATTCATTGGCCAAGTTGACGCCCGACTTTTTATGATATTATAAAATATTAACTGTTTTTGGATTATTAATCTACTAAGACAGTTTAGTGGTACAAACGTCTTTGATATCCTCATAATAACAAGCAATAGTCTAGTATTTAAAGTAAATTCGACTGGCCTTCGTGCTTCTTTATCAACATTGAAAACCGCTAGTATTTACACACCACGAATATTGTAAGTTACGTAATAAGTGATAGCTGGATAGTTATTTGATACTCTTGCCACAGGCACTCTGGTTGTATATTAATTGTACTGACAGACAAGGTGAGTGCATGTGTTTCATCGAGATATTTAGGTAAAGTCACAGGGATTAGGCACGACTTCCCACCCGTGGGTTAGGAATTCGTGTTAATAATCTTTGATCAGTTATACTTTGTTGTCAGATTTAGTTATGTTATTGATTTGAAATGTTTCGACCTTCATTCCATGTAAAATTCAATTCAACCAAATATATTTCACGAGTGGGGCTAATATTTTGATATTTTTCAGCGCAGCACTCGTGAAAAATATCAAAATATTAGCCTCACTCGTGAAATATATTTGGTATTACTGAAGACACTGTTAGATATTCTGTTTATTACATTTTTTATCAACGAAAAACCTACCCCGTATGCTAACTAGGCCAACAGCGAAAGTTTGCATACGTTTTTAAACAAAAAAAGTAGTTCCCCCTGTCCAGGTGCTGACATATATGTTGGGCTTTCTGATTGGTCAATTATTTTGGTATTTTCTAATCATTAATTTGATTGGTCAAATCAGCAAAAGTGATATTTTTCACTAGTGAAAATATGATATTTTAAAAATCACTTTTATAGAATGAATATTTTTTGATATTTCACTGGTAAAAATGTAATAAATGCCATTACTACTTCCTCCTATCTATATGCTTAAGCATCTAGTATCTTAAATATTACACGACTAAGTGGACATATTTATTATTCAAACTTCAACTTGCATACTTGTCCCCTTTTAAGTGTAGTTAGTGATCAATAAACTCAGATTTGACCTACATTTATTTGGCGGATATCGTCGACAAAGCAGAAGACGGATACTTTTTCGGAACACCTGATCTTATTTTCCTTGTCAATTTTCAATGGTCTCCATTATGTATTTTTGTTTGTATTTGCCCTCGTTTAATCTATTTTAGTTAGACTTACATCTTCACTATTATGTGGATATTCTCTGTTGTCTCTTTAAACAATTAATGATTGATGCTAGTTCTGGGCGTGGACTGCAAAATAATCCTTTTAAACATTAAGCATCCCAATTAAAAATGACGCAGTATTAAGCCAAATATATACAGTGTACAATGTATATCACAACTAAGCAGCTTGTCAAAATATTTTCATTTCGTTTAAGCTTTGTTCGATTGGATCATGCCGCCTTACTATATTTAAAACGAAAATTTCCATCATTGGTGTATCTTAATTAAACAAAACTTGGTAATAATATCTACACCTGAAATCTCAGCTAGACTATAACATATCTCCCAATTCTAAAATGATCTAAGTGTAAACATGTTAATGGATGCTCGAACATCTATCTGTATTCTTTAATCTATCTGCTCCTCCTCAGTACTACAGACACTATCATAGCGGGTGGGCTATTGTTCAATAATAACCGGATGTATAAAAATAGCCCGCATGTAACTGACGGAAAACCACATATCTTAGCATTGCATCAAAATTAAATTAAACTTCTGTGATTAGTGTGCATTAAACATGGCTTGGGAGAATGATGAGATGTGTGATGATGTCACTGATTCTCTGAAGAATGACGAGGTAGACAATGAGAAAACTATTGCCAGGGAGAATAGATCCTTACTTGATGAATATACAGAAAAGCATTGTTGTGTAGAGGTGGGCGTGTCACATATAGCGGGGAAGAGGCCTCCGTGTGAAAGCGGCATATTACTGACAGTGATAATCTGTGTGGGAATAACTGTCGCCTTTATCTGTATAATACCTACCATATATCATAAATCAGGATTGGCATACATCAATACGACTATGGATTATAAATCAGCACTGTTACACATAAATGCGACTGATTCAACAATAATATTGCAAGTAAGTTTATTCATTTCAAGATAAGTTAAAATATTAAGCACGAAGCTCGCAATAATCGGTTAATATTAATACCTGTTGTTCAGCAGTTATTCTTAAACGGTCGGGAAAACGTGTCCATAAATACACTGTGGATATTCAAATATTCCCGCGGTTCGCAGTAGAAGCGGGAATAATTTGTCTCGTGCGGCACTATTGCATTTACCGCGCGAGCGGTCGTACAGGTATGGTCACGTGGTTAGAGGCCGGCAATAGCCGCGTAGGGCACTAATATGGAACGCCATAGCTGCCTTATGTGGTAACTTGTATTATATGATGTATTCGCTTCATTATATGAAGTGATTGTTTCATTATATGAAGTGATCATTTCATTATATGAAGTGATGGTTTCATTATATGAAGTGATGGTTTCATTATATGAAGTGATCAATTCATTATATGACGTGATGGTTTCATTATATGAAGTGATGGTTTCATTATATGAAGTGATCATTTCATTATATGACGTGATGGTTTCATTATATGAAGTGATGGTTTCATTATATGAAGTGATCGTTTCATTATATGAAGTGATTATTTCATTATATGAAGTGATGGTTTCATTATATGAAGTGATCATTTCATTATATGAAGTGATCGTTTCATTATATGAAGTGATGGTTTCATTATATGAAGTGATGGTTTCATTATATGAAGTGATCATTTCATTATATGAAGTGATCGTTTCATTATATGAAGTGATGGTTTCATTATATGAAGTGATCAATTCATTATATGACGTGATGGTTTCATTATATGAAGTGATGGTTTCATTATATGAAGTGATCATTTCATTATATGACGTGATGGTTTCATTATATGAAGTGATGGTTTCATTATATGAAGTGATCGTTTCATTATATGAAGTGATCATTTCATTATATGAAGTGATTATTTCATTATATGAAGTGCTTGCTTTATTACATGGAATGGGCGAGTGAATGTTTTGTTATCGTTGTAGTTAGATGCAAAATTTCTTGGAACAAAATGGCGGTCCGCACTGACATGGAAAAGGTTTTGACAAAACTTGGCTTACAGACTGTTATTCCCGAGTTTCAGAAAGAGAAAATTACACCAGATATTGTGAGCGTTTTGTCAGCATATGAACTAGAGAGTATTGGAATATCAAATAGAGCAGACATGATGAAGCTCAGGCTAGAATGTTCAAAATATGGTTGTAAGTCACTAAAGAGAAATTCTGTTGACTGTACATGTGGAGCCCCAGAATACAACATTCCAAAATCAATTCTAGAAAGTCTTCTTCAAATCGGGTTCAAGATATCCGACATTTCTAAACTGTTATCTGTATCAGAGCGTACATTATATCGGAGAATGGCAAGATATGGGTTGAGCAAGATGAATTTCTCGGATATAAGTGATGACGAACTTGACTTTGAACTGAACAGGATAACCAATGATCATCCATTATGTGGTGAAAAACTTCTAAGGCAGATGTTATTGTTAAAAAACATAAATGTAGAAAGATGGAGATTGAGAGATAGCATTCATCGTATAGATCCGAATGGCGTTAAAGAACGAACAAAGGGGAGACTTCATAGGCGAATCTACAATGTATCTTGTCCTAATGAATTGTGGCATATCGACACAAACCATAAACTTGTTCGGTGGAGGTTTGTCATCATAGGTGGCATCGACGGCTATAGCAGGATGGTTATGTTTCTGAAATGTTCCGATAACAATACATCAAGAACAGTTTTACACTATTTCATGTCCGGTGTAGCAAAATATGGCATTCCCAGCCGTGTACGGTCCGACAAAGGCCTCGAAAACGTTGCTGTTGCAGACTACATGCTGTCTATGAAAGGGGAAAGTGGAATGATAACTGGCAAAAGTACTCACAATCAACGTATTGAGAGGCTCTGGCGAGACGTTTTTGAAGGTGTTCTCAGCTACTTTTACAATTTATTCTATTTTTTGGAAGATAATGGAGTATTGGATAGCTTCAACGAGACTCATTTGCAAGCTCTTCATTACGTATACTTGGAAGAGATTAACCGAAAGTTAGAATTTTGGGCAGACGCATGGGCTTCTCACAAGTTGCGCACAGCAAAATCTTCTCCATTAGCGCTTTGGTATTCGGGTAATGAA